>NC_047673.1:68245665-68593165 GCF_011762505.2 Arvicanthis niloticus | reverse complement strand
AAAAGTCTTCCAGAATCCATGCAAGGATGCATTAAAAATGGATTTTCAAGAATGACACATGCCAAAAAAGCCAAGCCCTTGCCTTTTGACAAGAAAAGCTCAAAATGTGATGTGTTGAATGTGATAACAAACTTGACACACACAGTGAGAGGAGGCAGGGGAGCAAAGGCCCAACAACTGCTTCTCACCAGCCAATCAGCAAGCATCACCTCCCTCTCTGGTCTGTATAAATTTTGTTACCAATGGACAGAGAGGCAGATTTGAGCTGGCAGTCCTTGAATTCCTTGTGTGGTGAACACACACCAAAATCTCTCTTTCTTTGCAAAACCCAGGCCCCACAGCATTTGCTTCTGCATACTTTGGGTTGAGAGCCCTTGCTCCATATCACTGAAATAAGGATTTACATGATTATTAATTAAATAATCTTGCAAACCCCTGGGTATAAGACTCAACAAGTAGGTGCTGTTGTGTGGGGCTACGTCTACCATGGGGTAGACGAGCCTTAGGACCCCCACAGGTAGGTTCTCACTGACTCTTCCTTCACTTAGCTTATGGAGTTCAGGAGGCCCAAGGCCCTATATTCTAAATTCTTCACCCAAATCCACCCCCCACTTTTTTTGGCATCCAGAGTTTTAGTAGAGACTCATGGCCCCCATGGCATGGTGTATGGTTCAATATTCCACCTAAGTGAATTGCTGTTCTCAAAGGTAGTTCATCTTTTTCTTCACAGTGCTGTCAATTTTAATGTTTTTTAAAAACCCATTTATTCTTATTACTTTTGAGAATATCATGTGTGGATACTGTATTTATATCATCTCTGTCCCATTTTCTACCTCCCCCCACTCTCCCTCTTGCCCCCTTAACTTCCTGACATCTTCTTTAATATTATTGTTTTATACACACACAACACACATGTCCATGTAATTCAGCCTGCTGTGCTCATGTAGAGTTGCTCATATGTGTGTGAGTTTAGGGCTGACCATTTGTGGTGGGATAACCCATCAGGGGTCTCATCTTTGTATTCAACTGGATCTCCCTGTCTATAGCTCCTTATACGGAGCCTTGTGAGAGTTTCCTGTGCACACTGTCATTATCATTGTGCAGTTCTTGTTTAAGATACATCATCATTAGAATTCCATGAGCCCTCTAGATTTTTTATAGGAACTAGGCCTCCCAGTTCCCACCCACTCTGTCTCTTAGCTGATTTTTAATAAATATTGACTGATATGATTGGAGATTTTCTGAACAATAAGTAGAAATGAGACCATCACCAGAACTAAGACACACATAGTGGTGTAAGTTTGTAATCTCAGCTACTTGGAAGGCAGAGGCAGGAGGATTGCAATTTCAAGGTCTAATTGGGGCGCCGAGTGAGGCCAAGGCCATCTTCCACATCTTAGTAAGAAGCTGTATCAAATGGAAAAGGAAAAGTGGGGCTTGAGATGCGACTCACGTGTACAATGCTCACTTAGATGTAAAAAACCCTGGGTGTAAGCCCTCGCAATGCAATACACACACATACACATACACACACACGCACACGCACACATGCACACACACGCATGCATGAATGCACACACACGCACACACGCATGCACGCACATACACATGCATGCACACATGCGCACGCGCATGCACATACACACACACCTTACTACATGCACTCAAAATATCACCAAAGAAGTTTTTTGGGAGAGACAACAGTGATCACTTCTTAAAGTCAGAATTCTTTCAGATGCGCGCAGTTTGGCTTTGGGGTATTTACTATTAATAAAGAGCCTGTTTCCCACCAATGCTGTTGCTACCACCAGTGATCTAAGCTGCAAATCTGCTGTTGTACAAGCAAGACTTGAGAAGTGTTGTGCCTGGTGTTGCAGCCATGACTTTTTACCAGAGAGCTGCTGCTTGGCTTGGAAAACAACAGGCAGGACAACGAGAAAGCTGTTTTCTCCGGGAACCCTCTATAACAAATGGAAAACTTCAGCTTGCTACAGTGCACCTCATTGCTGGGTTCTTTCTGGCCCTAAGAAACTCAATATCTCGTTGCTTCTGGCCTTTGACCTAGACACATAAATTCTACTATACATAACTTATTTATCTGAAATAAAAATGTCAGCACCAAGCATCATAATAATCATTAGGTTCCTTGCAGGTGTGTCTTTAGTCTATTTGCTGTATAAGCCATCTTGGGAGAACAGTAGCTAGGTTTGCTCCTAGGCTTTATCAGATGGGCAGCTCTCAGGAGATAATCTCATTCCTGCTAGTCACATGGATAAATGGTAGCTGCACAGGACCTCGTGCTAGGAGATTGGTGGGAGAGAGAAATTAGTCTGGCTTCTTGAGGCTTAGCATAAAACCCACTCAGTTCCTCATGTAGGTCTCTCTAGCCTGGTGGCAGAGACTAAGCATCTATCTCAGAGCCTGCTGGGAAGCTAGGATCCAGTAGGAGTAGGGAGACTTTCCTAGAAAGGCCTGAAGCTCTCAGCCATAGTTTGGGGAAGAAGAACCAGAGGACCATACCAGGACAAAAGACATCAGAGGGAGCCCTGAGGTCAAGAGAGTGGGACCTGGAATCATCTCATCTACAGCTTTGGACTATGGATAACTTTAATTCCATTGAAGCCTGATATACACTCAATAGATCACTGAACAAACTCTGCATTCTCATGCCCACCCCCACAACGGAAAGAGAGGAGGTAAAGAGTCTGGAGCGGGAACAAAGACAGTACACCATGTCTTGGTCCTAGATCCTTATTCCTTTACAGGTCTTGGAGTTTCCACAATAAGGAAGAATAAGAAAGTCCAGTAAGTAGCCATGGCTACCCCAGGTCTTCCTCCACCAGTGCCTCGAAGCAGAGCCTCACATTCAGAAGTACAATACATTCCATTTACTAAAGCGAGACTGAGGCTGCAAGGGGATGGACACGGTAAAAAGAGAAAGGCACACTACCATTTCTGTTTAAGGGTTTCTCTGCTTTCTAGGTTTCATCTCAGAACTAAAACAACTCCAGTCCTTGGCTTAGCTCAGGCAAGCCCCATGCTTCCTGCTGCCATATTGTTGGAAGGCATAATGTAAGGGGAAGGGATAAGACATGACCCTCTGTCACCTCCCCCAAGGGCCAGCTTCTGGTCCCTACAATTTCCTCACCACCCTCTGCCTTGGCAGACAGGCTCTTGCTGGTAACAGGAGACAAGCTTGAAGCTCATGGGCAGGTTCTAATACGGAAAAAAATTAGAAAGCTATGTGTTTCTGTCTTTTCTTTAATCGTGTGTGTGTGTGTGTGTGTGTGTGTGTGTGTGTGTGTGATCAGCTAGAGGCTAGGGAGGGAAGTACCTAGTAAACATACAATTTGCTTAATCATGGCCTACTTACTCCCTTGTGTTTGCTAAGAACTGAAGCTAAGAGCAACAACACAATTAAATTACAACCCACTTCAAACAGTGACAATCTTCCTCACCTAAAAGGCTGAAAGGATAGAGCTTTCCCTCTGCAACTGAGAAGGGATGGAAACCTTAATGAAAGGAAGCTGATCAGTAAGGCTGTCTCCTAAATGAGAATTCCAGAGCCATCCTAGCATCCTGAAGGAAATGTCAGAGGCAACTGTCCCCTGAGAAGATGGATGATCTCGAGCCATGCTGGCCAGACTGTGAGTGCTACATCATTGCCTTGGCAGGTCCTTTTGCACAGCACAGAATCAGCTTCCTCAAAGACCAGGGTGCTGATGGAGGAAAGATGGGGGCTTTACTCTGGCTCTGCAGATATAGTCACTGCCGGCAGAGAGACAGCAGAGCTGGGTGACCTGGAAGAGAGGGAGGGTTCTTTCTCAGTGTGACAGCAGATACCTCCAGGTGTCGTGCTTTTCTCCCTCTGTAAAGCAATGATATCAAGGCCACTGGCCTCCTTCCAGTTTGGTCAGCTTTGCAGGTAAGGGTGAAGGTGTGCTGGTTGTACTTTGAAAGCACAGGATTTGAGTGTTAGAACTGACTGAGTACATGCAAGGCCAGGGAGCTGACACACAGGTGAAGACTTGTGTCCTATGGAGGTGCATGTCTGGGTGAGAGTAGAAGTCATGTGACATGGTATGGGGGTGAGAAAGCAGTCAACAGACAGATAAATATCTGTCAATGCCGATTAGTAACCCACTCTCCTTTACCTAGGGGAACTGAGCACGACAAAAATGTTTAGATTCAAGGAAGGTACCTGCTTCAGAAGACAGAAGAAAAGAAAGGTTGTCACAGAGGACAACATATTGATGTCCTAGCTACAGAAACAGAATATATTGATGATAGCTAGCAAGCAGACTGATAGAAACATCTTTTGATCCAGTAGATCCATTGGATTTGCATCACAACGGGTATTTCTAGTCTGTTTCCACCCACATGTAGATTGTGTGGCCACAGAGACATGTTTGGAGAACCACTGCCCACTAGGCAGGACAGCCTCATACTGAAGGACTCTCTGTCTCAAAAGAGACATCCCCACTGTCAATCAAAACCACAAGGACTGTAAGTGTTATCTCTTAAGAGATGACAACCTTACCAACGTTTAAGATCCAGGTACCTGGGGAAAGAACTTTTCTATGCAGTGATCTGGGTGGTTTAGTGGTGAGTAGCTTGCCTAGCAAGCAGATGGCCTTGAGCTCCCCAGCACTGAAGAACAACAAAGTTACAGTGACTTCTCCTCACTCTCAGCTTTCTTGAGGGAAACTGTGTAACTGGATTAAGTGTTAGCATTTGAAAGGTTGAACAGGCTCAGGAGGTTTTCAGTTTAAAGTGGTCCAAGTCCTCCAACACCCTTACCCCTTAGTTATTGTTCCTGTTATTATTGAAGTATAAACTTCCCACCACAAAATCAAAACCAATTCTTCTACAGTTTTGACTTTTTTCTTAAATAATCACTTATTTTAATTCTTACTAAAGTAATGCACATGGGAAATCAATATTTAAAAAAATTAACAACTATTTGAGACCACTCTTCCTCTTGGCATTGAAATGGTGTGTGTGCCTGTGCGTGTGTGCGTGTGTGTGTGTAAGTATATGCATGTGATGACACAAATTTGACTATGTGAATATTTATATGTGCACAAAAGTGTGAGAGCATGAGTGTGTGTTTACAGTATGCACATAATAAAATGTACGCAGCTGGCAGTGAATGAATGTGTGTGTGAGTTAGTATGATTTGGGTAATGTTTAATGATTTTATTTGACAATTTTTAGAATGAATATGCATACATGGTTGAGTAGGACAATGTGATGACTAATCCTGGTTGTCAGCTTGACTGCATCTAAAACTAACTAAACCACAAACCATGGACCACTGCTGTGAGGTAGTTTCTTAACGGGATCCTTTGAGACCAGGAGGCCCACCCTAAATGTGAGCAGAAGCCTGGATCAAAGACATGGGAGAAGGAAACGTTCAGTTTTGCCTGCTTGTTCTCACTTTTGCTCACCAAGTCTGCTATCCTGTTGCTGTGGCATTCTTTCATCAATATTAGAGCCTTCTTCTTCGGGCTTCCAACACTAGACTGAAGACTAGCAGCTTACAAGGACTCTAGGCCTCCAGTGCCAAATTGGGATTGCAGAGAGAAAACTACTAGATGCTTAGTTTCTCCCCGTGAGACAGTCATAGTTAGAATACATGGACTGAATCCTGTAAGGCAACCTAATCCCTGTTTAATATTTATCTGTCTGTCATCTGTCTATCTGTTTATCTATCTATCTATCTATCTATCTATCTATCCATCTTTCTATCTATAGATAGAGATGCAGATGTAAGTATAGATACAGCTATTCATTCTGTCAGATCATTTCCTTTAGAAAGCCCTGACTAATATGGATGTTCAATATTTATTTCATGTGGAAAATAGATTTTAAAAGCAAGGAGACTTAGGATAATTTTACTCAGTCATAATTCCTCCAGATTGACATTTGAATTTGATGGAAACTGTCACTGAAAACATATGCCTGCCTGGATGGGGCAGAGCAGACACAACATTATTCATTCTTGGGTACATAAACCCTGGCAACCTGCCAGTGTGTCAACATTGAAAATAAAGAGGATATAACCCAGATTCATCTTGAGGCTCAATCAGGTACCAAGAATCTTATTATGACACTACCCATGTATTACATAATCCAGACAACAAAGAGCCCTCAGGCAGCCCTGAAAGGGCTGCTAGTGACCTCCACTCAGAATGAACTGATTGAACAAACTCTCATTCATGATAAGAAACACTCAGCTATCAACATGGAGTCACATAGGCTATAATGCCTTTCTCTGAGAAAGTCGAATTTAGAATGGAGGTGTGAGGCTGGGACCAGATAGTGGCAGGTGTCTTGTACTGGAAAGGCTCTCAGCGGGATGAGCCCTGTGGATGGCATTCATATTTGAAGATTACATGGCAGTCAGGATGTAAGTGAAACACACATTTCCAAATTAATAAGATTGGTTTAGGAGTGTGCATGAGCCTGCTGCTTATACGTCTTTACAGCCTAATGTCACCAATGGTAACTTTCACACAGTTAGCACTCGATTCTATAGGTCCGGAGTGCTTTTAAGTTGGGATTTAGAAAGCATGGTTGGAAGTAGTGAGAAATGGATCTTTACTGTGAAGATTCTGGAGATAAAAGGAGATTTGAAGAGCAAATGTTCTATGAAGAATGGCATCTTAGGTCCAAGTGTTGTGAGGGCAGCATGTTCAGATGCTAACTCTTGCCTTTGTGTATCCCTAGGAGTGGGTGGCATAGGAAGAAGAGGGGTAGTCTTGCTGGGTGAACAAGGGGTGGTAGGGAGCCTGAAATTACAGAAGAGATGAAGGTGACCCTATGCTGAGAGTCCTGAGTCTGTCGGGGGCGCTTTGAAGCTACTGGGGACTCTCATACTTAGTCTCAGCTTGTGCATATGGTTTAGAGTCAACACATAACCACCAGTGGCTAATCTCTGCTTTGCTCACAGATGCCCTTTCATGGAAGAGAGGTTAAAAAGAAGAGCAGAATCCCCTAAAAAATGTAAGGACTGTGATTCAAGAAATGGGATTGAAGCCTGGCTGCGACTCTATGATCTGTGAATTTGCCTGTTTGCCATCCCGCTACTTGCAAAGAGGAAGCAATGCAGCAGTGTAAATCCTCTTGATCCAGCCAATTGCATATAAATTGTACACAAAACAGACCTCACCATGAATATATTTACGACTGCCTTGGCAAGTTTTATGGACCTCTCTAGAGTCAATTTTTTTTTAACCCTCATATTCCTGTAGCTCAGCTTGCTAAAACATACTTTAACATTTGAAAAAAAAAAAAGCCTAGGCTGCAATTAAGTATGAAGAACTTTTAATTTTAGATTAATGGTCTGATAGAGAGAGAAAAAAATCAAATTTGTGTAAATTTGTATTTGGGGGATTTTCTTAAAATTATAAATTATCTGACTTGGTGGGTTGTAACAAGTCCTCTGAAATTGTTCTGCTGTGTTACTCGAATCTCTACAGTGTAGTTTATTGACAGGTTGACAGATACACTGACCCTCTTGGTGGGCATACCATAAATTTAGAACCTGTGTAGCTCTCTGCAAACAGACTTGTGAATCACTCAGCTGACTGAAGCAGGTTGGTGCCAGGTGACATCAAATTTACCATCCTTCTTCCTTGTGTATCTGATGGACTTGACTTCCAAAAGCTATGATGATTCCTGTTTGAGTGTTGGTAATACCTGCATATAACTGTGCCCATTAGCACCGCAGTGCTAAGGAGACAGCTTACGTCACTCCACCAACTGAAAGGAGCTGGCACTGCATGCTGTTTTCAGACAATGCACTGGGGTCCAAAGAAGCAAAATGAGATCTTCAACCCAACAGTCAGACATGCCGAGGATACCATTGTGTGTATGCTGTCCACTCTAGAGGTCCACGAGACTGTGGGCTCTCTAATAGGAAGTGAAGGCTCTGAAGACTGAGACTCTGTTAGCCATCTTGTAAACAGGAACACCCCCAGGCCCCAGTGCTGACAGCATGATACCTTCAAACAGAATGGCCAACCGCATTCTTTCAAAAAAATTTTATTATGTACTTGTCTATTTGTTTACTTCTACCAAGAAATTACTCTTCCTCTTCCTCTTTCCTCTCTTTTCCCTCCTCTTCTTTCTCCTCCCTTTCCCACTTTTCTTCCTCTTTATCTTTCTTTTCCTCTTCAGACAGGGTCTAGCTATGTACCCAAGATGGCTTCAAATTCACAATCCTGCCTTAGTCTACTGGGTGCTGATATAGCAGTGTAACAGGAATCCTTAAAAACAGCACTTTATTTTTATGTACATTGGTGTTCTGCCTGCATGTATGTCTGTGTGAGGGTGTCAGATCCACTGGACCTGGAGTAACAGATAGTTGTGAGCTGCTATGTGGGTGCTGGGAATTGAACCAGGGTTCTTTCGAAGAATAGCCAGTCTTAACCTCTGAGCCATGTCTCTCTCCAGTGCCCCAAAGCAGCACTTTAAAGAATTACAATGTCTTAGAAATCCCATGGTGGTGTGAGTCCTGAAACCAGAGGAGCAGCCATCTTCTAGGAAGTGACTTTTCATCTCAGAGGTCTGGTAACTCAGCTCATAGTAAATCTGCACACGCCTCCTCCCTGCTTCTGGTTCATCTTTTCTAACAATTGTCACTGGAGGGACGCCAGAGAAAAGCTGGGACATATCCTCTTCTCAGTTCCTGCCCAGGTTCCAAGCAAGCACCCTGTTCTTTGCTGATTCCCAGCTTCCAGTTTTCTTTTGGAAGGCAGCAAGCAACAAACAAGAGATTCTGGTAATTGAGAGCACAGACTCTTCTATCTCCCTTTACCGTTATGATGATTATAATGAATCTTCAACAAAAACCTAGTGCTATTCTGATCAAAGGCAAAGCCACAAACAGGTCCTGGCTTGAACTTCGGTGAGGCCAGGATGGATAGAGAACCTGGTGAGTATTCTTCAGGCAGATCAGACTTCTGTAGGTCTCCTTGGGCATTCATGATGTGTCTGTTCTGAATGTCACTCAAGAGACCTATGCCTTTAATACTATCACTGCTGAGAGTTCAAGGCCAGCCTGGTCTCCATAGTAAGTTCCATGGTAGTGAGATCCAAACCCCAAAGCTTAACACTCAGGGGTGTATAGCTCAGTTTCTCCTCTCATGTGGAATCAGTATTTAATAACCCAGCAGGCAAGTGGACCAAAGAAATTACTGTGTCACTGTGTCCCATGCAGAGAACTGTCAGACACGGGCTTACGAGAAAGATGGTTTTACACTGAAGAAAATGGATGAAAGAAAATGAACCTAGGATTTTCCTCCTCCAGGGCCCGTGTCACTTTAATGGCAGAACAAACCTCATGTTGTCAATGGCAAAAGAGATTATTTGAAGTAGCCTTGAGCGACTCTGCCCATTATTACAGCAAGGCAGAATGAGGAAGGAGGTCGGTGTGGAAAATCCTCACCCAGGCTTCTCTCCAAAGACAGAATGTGGCAGGGCTCTGACAAGAAGATCTGTGAGTCCCAGGGAGCGAAGAGGGCCATGTTGAGAGACTGGTCCGTGGTGGCTAATGTCTTCTATGCCCTCCAGATTCACTGTCTGCTCTTCTCCATCCTCCTTAATACATTGGGGGAGGGGAGAGGGGAGGGTCTCAGAGTTTTGCTACTGCAAGCCCTGGGCTCCCAGCTTAGCCCCTTTATGTGTCTACCTTATCCATAATCTTGTAAATAGTCCCTTTACAAAATCTGGTGTGACACCTCTTTCCTGTGCGGCCCTGGATGTTTGGCTTTCCATTTCCATGGGTTCATGGGTAGTCATCTCTGTTGTTTCTCTGCGACTCGGTTTGCAGGCAGTGGCTGCCCTTGGAGCAGAAGAAGGAAATGGAAGACTCTCTGGTTTAGCCCACCAGCAAGTGGCAGAATGTGGCCTATGGCATAGGGGTGGTAAATGTGAACCCCTGTTCAGCCTGTCAGTCAGAGTCCTTTCCACTGTTAGCAGCTATGCTCAGACCATGGCCATGGGAGTGGGTGATTTAAGGCTGGCACCATTATTATTCCCAGACCCTCCCCCATCTAGAGAAACATGGTAGAGGGAAATGAGGGGCCATGTATGAAGCTTCAGTTACTATGGGGACTGACAGTATGGAAACCCTGCTGTTTCATCAAATGTTCCAGCTTCTTCCTTCAGTCATGGCTATTCTCTGACAGGAACAGCACAAAGCAGGAATCACCTCAGACTGTTAGTCTTCATTAAGATTCTTCTTTGCCCCCACTTGAGGCTTTCTCCCCGTCCCCTACAACTTTCCAACTGTAGAGGTAAATACAAATTATCTATTCAATTAATTAGTTATTAACTATTTATTTTGTGCAAAGATTCTAGAATGTTCTTCTCTGTGGGCCAATGGCAGTGAATTAATCTAATTTGTTTTTCCCTGGATTATGACCAGGTGGCTAGGAAAGAAATAAGTCAGAAACACAGACAATACTGTTCATTTAAAGGAACAGTGTTTTAAAAAATCAAAGGAATTTTTAAAAAGGAAACAGGGTGGGAAAACTTTAGAGAAGAAGCTCTCTCTAAAGCAGTGACTTATTAGAGGAAAACCAGTTGCTAAGAACACAACCAGAAATTCTCTTTCTCTCACTGCAGTTTCTCTGCTCAGACCTTCCCTTTCCTACCCAAAATTATTTGGTATAAAAGTTGTTTGTTTCAGTATGTCTGATGCCACTGGGACTAAAGACTCAGAGAATTAGATATGACCAAATCAGTGGTGCAGCAGGGTAAGACAGGTCTGCAGACAAATGTTAGGGCAGCCTCCACTCAGAGCCCCAGTAGCAGGGTTTCAGAATTCCCTGCTAATTGTTTGTGTCCTGGTCCTTCAGAAGGTACAGTGAGCCAGGCCCTGCTAAGCTCCTCAAACTCATTGGTTTAATTTAACCTCTAAACCGGTGAGTGAGCGAGGAGAGGCAGAAGGGCTTTTGCATTAACTGGGTATTTATCATACTTCAGCTCTGAATCAAGACTTCCCACAACAAGGTTGGAATTCAGGAAGTTGATATCCGTGAGGTGGGTGGAGCTTTTGCGCTGGGGCTGACACGGAAATGGTCAGCTTCCTCTGACTCTTGTATTCTCTTCCCTAAATCTGTTCACTCTGGACACAGGAGTCGCAAGGTTCCGAAGCACATCACGCTGTAGATCACTCACAGAAGCTGAGGTCATGTGACAATCACTGCAGTTGTCCTATGATCGTTACCTGTGTTCCAGCAGTACTTCATTAGGGGACATGTGGCAATGTCAGAAGACGCTTTGATCGCAACTTGGAGGATCCCACTGTCATCCGAATAGCAAACACTAAATATGCTGTTGAGAATTCCCAAGACACCAGGCACCCCTCTGCCCCCAGTCACACAGTTACTTGGCTCAAATGTTAACAGTCCCATCACCGAAGGGCCCTGCTCTAGATCGCTGCTTTCTCACGTGCTAAAAATGAAAGCAGGAAATTATGTCATTAAAAATCCTTTTCAGAGACTAGATTCTGAAATGTAGATGAAATATTTGGGAAAGTATATAATTTTACATTAAGCTTGGATGTGAGTCACACATCATGTGTGATTCTGAGAAGCAAAAATTAATTTTCCAAAGTATATAAACAGGATCACAGGAATTCATGTTAACAGTAAGAGACTGTCCCGATGGGCTCAGGCAGTCCCTCTTGTAATAAAGACGTGAGGAACTGCACTCTGTTAACAAGGTGTCCAACAAAGCACTCATTTAAAGAGCAGAAAAACAACCCCAGTTTCCAAATTCCAGGCTTCCACTTAGGAGAGTCTGGTGGGAAGTGATACATACAAAATCCTCTTTATCTAAACCATGTGCCAAACAGAAAACTGGCCAGCGGAGACTCGTGAGGAAATGCATTACTGGAAGAGCTGGATAAAGGAGCCCCTCCCCAGCCCTACAGAAGATTCAGATGTCTGGAACATGGGCGACATGGGAAGCCCCAGGGAACCTTCTAGGCTGGTCAAACAGCAAAATCCAGGCTTCGAGGTATCCAGCAAGTGACCAGTTCTCACCAGGACACAGACAACCAGGGGCTGCTGTACAGGCGGAGGTGCCCCACTGAGTTTCATTTTCATATTTCCCCTGACACACACAGTTTTCAGATTGGGGGAAAATGGAGCACATGGGGGATGATCTTTCCAAATGTCAGGGTTTGGAGGGTCTCAGGGTCTGGAGGGTCTCAGGGTTTGTAGGGTCTCAGAGTTTGCAGAGTCTTTCAGGGTGTGGAAGTCTTGGCTCCTTAGACAACAGTGGTGATCTTGATACTGACTCTGCGAGTCACGGAGGTGACAGACAGTACAGAACCATACTCCCCAGGGCCTCACTCAATGTTTTGTCCCCAAGTCAGATGGGGTGGTGCTTAAGGACATAGACTCAGCATCAGTGTCTCCAGGCAAGCACTGACAATGCAAGGCACAGGAGAAAGTTTAGCCTGCCCATTCTCCATGGTCAACACGGTTTGGTAAAGTCTACAAAGTTCACTCGGAGAGAATGCCATACAGAAACAAACAAACAAACAAACAAACAAACAGAGAGACAGACAAAAGGAAGACAGAAATAAAAAGTAAAAGAGAAGAAAAGATGTCCTCTATTCATGCCTAGTTTCTCCCTATGAACATTTATTAAATTTTTGTTAACATGGTGATAATATTATGAATTTCAAGTCTTCTTGTTACATCATTGCTCACATGACCAAATCCCCATGACTTAAAAAACCCCACTTTCTAAGGGGAGTTAGAGGATTCAGATTATAGTCCAGTCAACAGCCCAACAACCTGAAACATCTGTGAGTTGTAATGTAAACAGAGAAGCCAGTATCAGTGAGCAAAATCTAATTTCCATCTAACCATGCACTGGAAATTGAAAATACATCATTTTCCTTGAGAAGCCAGAAGAATAATCTTCCTCAAAATCAAAATTCTTAGCCTTATCACTCTATGAAGAAAAAGAAAGTGGAGGTGGCAACCTGTAAGGACGTGGGAGAAGCCACCTTGGTCCCCTGTCATCCTGCGCTGGCCACAGAAGGTGGTACCTCTTTGGCCTTTGCAAACAAAAAATGAAGAAGAGACAGTACCAATGTCCCCATTGCAAACAAGAGGGACAAGTGACTCCACGCTTCATTGAAATCCAGAACCTCCCAGAGGAGACTCTTGCCCTAGTAGTAATGGAGGTAAGAGCTTGTGAGCAGCTGAGTCTCCCATATGGGCTCCTTCTGGGGGCACTCAGACTATTTGCAAGCCCTGGTCTTGTTTGGCTCTCTATTGGAATTGGATGAGGTCTGATTTAAAACTGGACAAGGTAACATGTGTTGGCCTTCATTTCCCTAAAGGAAATAGAAGAGCTGTGTTTCTATCTCAGCCAATGGCCAATAAGCAAAAACACAAGGAAGGAGGGTGTGGGACCAAACTCTACAGAGCGAAACTGAGCAGTGGGGTGAGCAGAGGGAACTGGCTTCAGGTGGAGACTAATCTTCATCCATGCATTTAAAAAGTACAATGGCTTAGGTAAACCTTTAGGTTTTAATGCATAGAAGTCAGTATTTTAATTTAGGTTAAGTTTGCAGCTAAGCACGCTGCAGGGGCATACCACCAGGGCCATGGCCAGGTGGATTTCTCCATGTCTCCTTCAGGCCTTGTGATTTCTTCCTCACTTGTTACTTATTCTGTGTGTGTTCCATTTCAGTTAGAAAGGTTTTGTTCCTCTTCGGGTCTGGGCAGAATGTCAAGAACTCTGTTGATGTGTATTTTTATAAAAAAAATTTACACCACAGAATCAAAGTGGTGGCAGTGAACACTGGGCTCCGCTTTCTGGTTCTTATCTAGCTGGCGCTTCCTGACAGAGACCTGGACATTTGAGCTGCATGGGCGCCTGGTCACTCAGCTAGCTCTCACCCAGGTCCAGATGGGGGTTTCGTAGGTCATAGTTAATAGAAAGAAACAATGTGCTATATGGCAAGCCTTAGATTTTGAGTTAAAGTTGGGCATTAGCATGGGACAGACCAGAGGAGCAGTAAAATCCCACTGGGGGTGACTCCCCCCAGGAAACAGAACTAAATATTTAGGTTTTTTATTTTAATTTACTTTTTAATTTTTTTAGACAAACCTTACATATTATAAAACTTCCCACTTTAAGCAAATTGTGTGTGTGTGCGTGTGTGTGTGTGTGTGTGTGTGTGTGTGTGTGTGTGTGTACAGGGACACATGTATGTGTGGAGGCCAGAGGACAATCTTCGGTATCTTTCTTTAGGTGCAATCTACCTTTTGTTTTGTTTGCTTTGAGCCATGGTCTATCATTGACCTGTAACTGCCCAAATAGCCTAGCTAGCAGGGACCCACTGGGACTACAGGTAAATGTCACCATGTCCAGCATTTTTACAGGCATTCTGGGGATCTGAACTTATGCCCTTAGGCTTATGCAGCAAGTACTTCACCAACCACCTCCTCAGCCCCAAATCAGTGTGTGTGTGTGTGTGTGTGTGTGTGTGTGTGTAAGTGTATTTAAATGTTGTAAACCATCGTTACAACCTAGACTCTATAATATTCCCATCACCCCAAAAGAAACTCCATGCCTCCAAGAGTTACTCTTTACTGCTCTCTCCCAAAGCCTTGGGAACCCAATCTCCCTTCTGTCTCTATGACTATGGCTGGGCATGAACATTTAAGGGGCTTCTAGAGAGATGCCATGGCAACATGTTCTAGAACCAGCAACAAGAGGGCATAGAGGCAGAGTCGGGTGGCTCAGTGGGAGGTGATGGCTGCTGTGCCAGCAGCACAGGCATGTGTGCCTGAGAACAGCCCAGGAATAATGCAAATGTTACTCAGGCCCTGTCGGCAGGAAGACCCCACTAGCCCTGCTATGGTGGCATATCTATGCCCATGGAGAGTGAAGAGTGAAACAATGGATCACTCAGGGTCTGAAACATGAAAACATCATCTATCGCCTCCATTTCCTGAGCTTATCACTGCTGCCAACAGACCAAGTAAAAAGAGTGCCGAGGGCCACCACCCCCAGGGTGACAGAGGCATGCCCCTGCCTCCCAGAGCAGATATGCCAGTCCCGGTCTTCTAGCACTTGTAAAGTAGGGCCATGCAATTCCAGCTTTGTGAACGCTGGCCTCACTTGTCATCCTTAGCAGATAAAGCTATTCCCTGAGGATGTTGTTCTTACAAAATTCTCCATCGCCGGCTCATCTCATCTCAAGCAAGGTGGTGTAAAGATGGAAGGCAGCCATGCGTGCCTGTCATTTGGATGACTGGCCCTCCTGACAGTGGTGTTTCTTTGGAAGTCTGGCTCTTACGAGTGCCTGATTTCTCACCAGGAAGTCATTTTTCTGTTTCTCTCGAGGGTGGAGAAGGGCGAATGTCCTCATAGCATGTGAGCTGCAGGTTCACAGGAGAATCTGTGCCAATGCACTGTAGACGTGGTGGACTTACCTCTGCACAGCACAGACTGTATCTGTGAATGACAGGAGGTTGAGGAATAGACATCCCTGCACCCAGGAGCTGGTGTGGTAACTCCTCTTCTGAGAGACACCATGGATCTCTAAACTCCAGAGAAGGGCCTGTCACTGACAAAATGAAGCAGCCACCAAGCTTAAGGAGATCAAGTTCAAAGCCAATGACACATCTCTCCAGAAGACCCAGTCTAGTTGGACTTGTGAGGCAGTTCACACTGGAACAGGAGCCTAGGTCTATCTGAAAATCTGGCCCCTTTGCTCTGACATCTAGGAACCAAATAACTTTCCTCAATGGGCAAATCTCTTGTCAATCCACAACAGAAGCAGTGTGTGGCGTGGCAGTCACAGGTAAGGGTGAGGGGACAGATGACTGGGTAAAGTACTCAAGGTCCTGAGCTAGGAGCCCCAGGACCCACGTAAAAAGCTGGGTGAGGTTGTGCACATCTGGAATCCCAGAGGTAGGGAGGCAGAGACAGGCAGATCCCCAGGGGTTTTGGCCACCTAGTTTAGCCAAATTGCTTCAGTAAGAGACTGTGACTCCAAAAGGGGGGTTAGGAGCTTAGGAACTAAGGAAGATACATGATATAGAGTAACACACAGTGATCCAGTAGCTCATACTGCTGTGTTCCTATTGTGTGAAAGGGGAAGAATAGCTTGTTCAGAACCATGTTGTAGCACTACTGTGCTCTGGAGAAGGGCTCAGTGCAGAAAGAGAAGGTCAGAACACAGACAGGTCCTAGCATAGATAGAAACAGAGCACTACGACAGTCTGTCCAGAGAGGACTGGAAATGGTGGCCACGGGCAAACAGGTCTATTGAGAAACTGTGTTATACAGAAAGTGACTGGCCAACATACCATCGGGACAACTATCATGTATAAAAATCAGAAGAGAGCATTAGGACCCAAGGTCCCAGCCCGGGGTAGAAACTAACCAACACAACAGAGTCACCCGTAAGATCTTTGTAAATCCTCCTGAGACGCCCATGAAGACTGCTGCTTTTGTCCTGGGATTTTGCTTTTTGAAGAGCCTGCCTTCCACAGCAAATACAAGCAAATTACACTGCCACTGTTGAGCTAGGTACTGACTCCTGTCCTTCCTCCTGTCCTTCCCACTTAGTTTCTTCCTGTCCCTAGCACATTGTGGACTGTGTAAGAAGCTCCTGGGCTTTGTGGTTAGAGTTGGGCACTTGGTACAGAGGAGAAATGTTTTAAGCCTGACCATAGCCAATTCTAAGAAGCAGTATCAGCCCAGGGAATGACTGTAGTCTTGTACCGTCCAGGCAAAAAGTAGTGATGTGTAGTTGCCTAGGGAGAAAGACGCAGTTCTACAGAGCATCTGACATGGTAGGGTGAGTTGCAGAGGGTTGAGGAGTCCTGGGGGACAAACCTGCTGCCTAGGCAGGAATTTGTGGGCGTCAGGCTGGCTGATGAAGTGACTCGTTAATCAGATATACCTTCATACTGGGACTGTCATGATACACATGGGTGTACAGTGGACCTGAGGCAAGTCAATAGAGGCAAGGTGACAGGAAAGAGGCTTAGATCTCTCTCAACTCTGAGAGAAATGATTCCAATGCGTTAAGGTATGCTAACGTATATATAAAATGATCTGATGTATATAAATGTACATGTATGCAAATGAGTTGGTGAGTAAAAATATTATGTATGTAAATGAGCTGGCACATGTAACTGCACTCTATGTAGAAATAAGTGATTGTATAGGAATGTCTTATGCATACAAATGAGCAGCTTGCATGTGTTGTGTATGTAAATGACTAGTGTGTAAAAATATGCACATATAAGTAATCTGATGCATGCAGACACATTTTATATGTAAATTCACTGATTATGTAAATGTACTATATAGGATGAGTTAGGTGCTGCAAATAGGTGCTGGCATAGCTGTATTATATATGTAAATGATTGATTGGAAATAAAACATATATAAGTTAGTGCGTGCAAATGTGCTGTGTGTGTAAATTCACTAATGTATAGAAATGATCTGATGAGTTAGTGTGTAAAAGTATGAATGTAACTCAGCAGATACATGTAACTAACTGTATTGTGTATGTAAATGAGCTGATGTATGCAAATGTGTCATGTATGTAAACAAGTTGGTATATGATGACATTGTACATGTAAATGAACTAACGTATAAATGTGCCATATATGTAAATGATGTATACATTATAAATGTATCATGTATGTAATTGGACAGCGGAATATAAAACACTTTGAGGCGCTCAGCTCCAGGACCAGAACAGCGTTAGCTATTGTTTCTACTGCACAAGACACAGGAGGCTGCACCCTTGCTATGGGGATTTCAAATTCCAATGCTAAGTCAGAGTTAAAGTAATATTCTGACATTCTTCTCACTGAACAAAACATCCTGGTCCCTCAGAGAGAGCATTCACAACCCAGCTTCTGTGTGCTGACACCTTGGCCCTTCAGGCTGACTCTTTACTGGGGACAGGAATGCACACACCAAATGGCTTCCTTCTATATCTGTAGCTGCCCAGGCTGTTCCCCAAATGTCCTCTTCCCCTCTTCCACACACCACTTACTGCCAGTGTCTGCCCACACCACCATGTTCTCACCAGGAACAAACCAAGATCAAGTTGGGAGCAGCTTTGAATTGCTGGGTTTCAGTGTGGCCTCCTTGTCTGCCCAATGCCCTTCTTGACAAACAGCCACCACTGTGAAGGATGACACTCCTCAGGGCACCCAGTGACACAGCATCCAGGCAGTGCTCACCCTGGCTCTAAGGCATCCATTGCTTCTCGAAGAGGGACAGAGGTCACCCACTTACAGAGTCCACACTGGCTGCAGGCAACCAGGCAACCCATGGGGCTAGTATATATAGCGTCCACACGACTGCCCTTAGGAGCTATGGTCTAGAAGGTGGGCATCGGAGCCCAAACCTCATTTCTCCAGGTGCATGGGAGTCTCCAGGGCACTAGCAACCGGCTGCTGTGCACTGGCCACAGCATCTAAGAGCAGTATTGCAGGGGTGGGACTGAGGGATGCCGACAGTCACAGCTGGAGAGAAGGCTATGCTCAGAAAAGTGGATGCCACTAACAGCAGGCATGACAAGCTGACAGCTTCACATCAGATTGCCTCAGAGGATGGCAGCCTTGTACGTGTACTTCAGAAACTTGCAGGGTCCCTGAGAACCCCCAAACAGAATGCCAGAATTAAAATGAAGCTATATCACAGCTCAAGTTTTATTCACAGGAGAATATGTATGTATGGCTCAAAGAGGGTCTCTTCTCTCCTAACAGGCAGGAGCCATATATCTCCAAGAGCAAATGGGTCTCCTTCCAAGGAGAACTCCTCTGTAACCAGTAGGTGCTCAATACCCTAACTGAGTGCACACCTGTACTTTCCAATGACTATGTTAAAGAAGTGGTGAATAGTTAGGACCCCTTTTTCTGATGACTGAGGAGTGCACAGCACTCAAGTGGGGCAAAGAGGAGTGGCAGGCGCCATGGGAACGGCTTAGTCCCTGGAACATAAGCTGCCTTTTGCAGACCAACAAAGGCTGTGGAGACAGAGGAGGGTTATTGTGAGTAAAAGGCACAAAGGGGCCTACCTGCCTGTATGCAGCATCTGATAGGCGTCAAAACTTCCAATCTGAACTACAATATTGAAAAGACCAAAGGAGAAATGACCAACCCAACCCAAGAACAAACAAATCAAAACCTTTGTAACTCGGTAGAGCCAAACCAGAACTGGGTAGGAAGGACATAATTCCTTCCTATCTACATTCAGCCCAGTGAGCAGGCACATAGAGGGGGCACACAGAGATTTCCCATGAGTCCCGCTCCAGGGAAGCGTGGTTTCTCATCCATCGGCATGGGAACTCTGACTCCTGGAGCAGATTTGTGAGTCTCTGCTCTCAAATGTTAAACTGCCCAGACAGACAGCACATACTAACCTTCATCCTTTACCAGCCCTTCCCAAGCCTGGGCTGACTGACGTGGCAGGTGAGTGACACGTGGTACAGAGTCTACCCTGACTACGTCTACGTCTTTCTCAAGCATCATGTGGCGCCTCAAGTAACAGGGACAAAGAAGTGACTGCAAGGGAATGTTCAGAGAAGAAAGGCAGGGCAGTGATCACATGGTGGCTCTGTGTACCGCCACCACATGGGCCGAGTCTCAATGAGTAAACGTTTGTTCAGCACCTTCCTTCTGTGTGTTGGGAGCGATGGGGTGGAGAGCACAGCACAGCACCGCAGGCACAGCCCGACACGGCCCGGCACAGGACAGGACAGGACAGCCCAGCCCTGCACGGCCCGGCCCTGCACAGCCCAGCCCAGCCCTGCACGGCCCAGCTCAGTTCAGTTACAACCCCTGTCTTCACAAAGCTCTCAGCCTCAAAAGGAAGAGGACAAATTCAGGCAGTAAAAGAGATGCTGTAGAAGCCTTAGCACAGGGTGCAGTGGGAAAACAAGAGATCACAGGAACTTGTGGGAAACTTCTTTCGGATGGGGAAGGAGGTGACACCCAAGCTGAAACTTGGAGAGGAACTGTGATGTATTCAGAATCGAGGAAGAGTCAGGCATGGCGGCTCACACCTATAATCTCAGCACTTGGGAAACTGAGGCAGGACTGCCATGAGTTTGGGGCTAGCCTGGGCTACACATAGTGAGACTCTGTCTCAAACAAACAAACAAACAAACAAACAAACCTCCAAAATTACAACAACGAAAACAAAACTCAAGACAGCATAAACCAAAGTGGACCAAGATAGAGACAAATAGGCCCAGGTGGCCCAGGTGGCCCTGTCGGAGGGAAATAGTGTTCTCCTTGTAGCAATAGAAGCTATCTATTCCTTGGAGCCTCATCAACACCAATGAATTGAAATCCAGGCCAACTTAATGCCGGAGCTGCCTCAGGGCTGTATCTCAACCTCTTGAGACCTGCTGCGAACATGCTGGGTAGTCAGGGCTGTATCTCAGTCTCTTGAGACCTGCTGCAAACATGCTGGGTAGTATCTGGGATTTTCCACAGTTTACTCCTCAGGGAATCTCTACAACATCATTTGTGTTTATCCATTAGCAATGGCTCAGTGATTGCTATAGGATTTCAAATGCACTCAGTAGGGGCCAGGGAGGGGGACTTAGTAGGTAAATGCAAGGAGAGCACAAGGACCCAAGTTCAATTCCCAGAAAGTGTAAAAAGCTAAACATGGAGGCACAAGCTTGCCGCCTCAGTGCTAGAGAGGCAGAGACCAGAGGAACCCTGGGGCTCACTGGCTAGCCAGGCTAGTGGAATGGGTGAGCTCCAGGCTCAGTAAGAGCCCTGGTCTCAAATATCAGAGCAGATAGTTTCTGAGAAAGCACAAGGTTGACCTCTGACCTTCACACACACATGCACATGGGCATACCCCTTCCATATGCAGAAATGCATATAGTAGATACTTAGTTAATGGTGGCTGAGGAAATGACCTTCACTTTGGCACAGGGTTTCACCTGAGCTCGAGGCACAATTCTCTCACACCTCTATTTTGGACTTTCATTTCTGATGTTCTGCCTACCAGGACTGACCCATGCACAATTGCTCAGCTTTCTCCAGGAAGGTACCCTCTGCCTGACACGCCATCCCTCTGCCCTTCCACCCACTCTGAGCTGAGCCCCCTCTTGGGACTTCACTTCTAAGGTTTGTACCAGAAAGGATAGCAGCCTGCTGGTGGGCTCTAGGGGAGGCTCTCTCAGAACTTCCAGCAGTTGTTGGGGAATTATGGTGCGGATAAATGTATAAAGAATCACAGACAGGATTCTGTGGCCAGGAGTCAGGACACAGCCGCCCTCCAATGTTTCACAAGACCAGTCAGGTTTTCTGTTGCTTAAAACTAAGAAGAGTCCTAACCAGTGCAGCCCCTCCTGCCATCCCCAGTCTCATCTTGGCCACCTCACAGGACACGCACTACTCAAGACAACTATAAGGTCTTGCCTATCTCTTGGGGTCATCCCCTATTAAGAAGCAAAACTCAAGAAAAGCTAGACAACACCGAAATTTCAAAATGCATGAAGTTTCCCTGTCAAAGAAGAAAGGACTGTGCAGGCAGTTTCTCAGAGATGAATGGCCATGACCAAGAATAGGAGAGGGCTATAATCTGACCTCGAGCAAAACTACTCACAGTGACCCCTCGGCAAAGTACCACTTCCTATTGCTACTTCAGAGGACATATGTCTTAAGCAAGTGATGTTTGTGTACTCTTGAACAATCATGAATGAACAAAAATGTTTACACGTCACTTGGACTCTGCCACACAAGCTGTAGCAAGCAGCATATTAAAGCATTAAAGACAGTGAAGTCAAGTCTCTCCCGATGTCTGCATGGCTGTCTGTCACCACAATGTGATGAGCAGCTGCAGGGATACTATGCTGTCCTCAGTAAAAAGGAACAGAGCAGAAAATGAGCCAGGAAGCCAATTACCCTGCATAAATTCTGGTCTCATCTGCCAAGACAAGGCAGAGTGGCGATAACAAAATAGGTATTTTTAGTTTGAGTGGTCTACCTAACGCATGATTTTTTTTTAACTCTTTGGAATAGCAGTTTCTGGGATCCATAGGAAGGAGAAAAAATTTAATTTGTTTGAGTGTTCCCAAAAGTAACTTGACACTTAGAAAATATGGAATATAAAACTGTGAGTGAGTGAGTGAGTGAGTGAGTGAGTGAGTGAGTGAGTGAGTGATGGGTGGAGGATGGATGGGTGATGAAGCATGGGTGGATGGATGGATGGAGGATGGGTTCATAAAGGTAAAAGCAGAGGGAATTATCACATATGACTGCTATGCTCTATATTTAATATATTTTAATTTTGGAAGTTCTATATGCCTATTTTAGTTTGTTTTCTCTTGCTGCAAAAATATCTAAGGCTGGGCATGTTACAAAGAAAATGATCTTTATTTCATTCGAGGCTTGGAGATTCAAAATGGTGGCACCAATATTGCCTTGAGTCTGAGGACTCCTGGCTACATCACAACATGGCAGGTGTATCCTGGGAGCCTAGACAGAGAGATTATATAACCAAAGAGGAAGCCAGGTAGATCTGAGGGCCATGCTTCCCTTTATAATAATAATAATAATAATAATAATAATAATAATAATAATAATAATAATAATAATAATAATTTAAGGGACCAAACTCGATCAGTCTGTCCCTGAAGTGACTGCTCCAGTGAACTCATTATCTTTCATCAAGCCACACCTCTTAACCATTCTACCTGCTCTCAATATGGCAAGACTGAGGTCAAAGTTTCTAGCATGTGTACCTTCAGGGAACAAACTACATCCAGAACATAGTACTGTCCCGTATATGGCTGACATACAGCTTGTGTACACATAATTATTCTTGAGGACAGGAAAGAAATATCAGTCGACCAAGATCCAAAACTGTAAGGAGCTGTGAACATGAATCCTTGCAGAGCCGTGACTGCAAAGGCTGATTGACATATCAGAACTTCAGTGGGGCAGAGATGTTGGGGTGTTGCAAGTTCAGAGCCAAGTTATCCTGGGGGCATCTTCAGGCCTGCTTCATAGCCATCTACTGCCTTCCTCTGTATGGGACCTAATATCTCTGTGACCCTTAGGTAAATCCTTTGAAATGTATAAGCAGAATCCTAGTTCCTACTGGTTAAAAGCTAAGGATGCCATCAGACAGTGTCTGGGGCCTATAGCTGAGATCCCACTCTTATTTGGCTCCAGAATAAGCCATCTTCTGTTCCATTGAAGTGAGGACTGTTTCTTATATCATTATAGCCTAAAAACTCACTAGAAATGAACCACATCCATGAAGCATAAACAAACATGGTGGTAGTTCTTGAGCAAAACAGAAAAGAGGGGGCCAGTCAGGAATACATGAGATGGTACAGAAAATGGATCATGTCTGGGGAAGCAGTTGAGACCCAGAAGGCCCTGTGATTCATGATGGGAGAAATGTGAGCTGAAGGTAGACCAAGGACAGGTATGACAACCCTAGAGATGCCTTTCTCCCAGAAGTGTCTCCACAGACTGTGTTTTAGTTTGACTCAGAAGCATCCCCAGTAGGTGTGTATATTTGGATACTTGGTCCCTGGTTAGTTATTTGTAGATTATCTGGGAAATCTACGGAACCTTTAGGAAATGGAGCCTTGCTAGAGGAAGTATGTCACCAGGGGCAGGCTTTAAGGGTTTGTAGTCTGACTCTACTTCCTGTCTGCCCATCCCCCTTCCTCTTTCTGCTTCCCAGCTGCTAAGCCAGCCTTGTCCTCTTGCCTTCTGTGCCATGAGGACCTGTAGTCCACATGAGCCCTTTCTCCTATGGTTGCGTTTTGTCAGGCTATCCTACAACAGGAAGATGACTAAACATGGCTCATCTGACTCGCAGTATGCCTCTTTAAACAGAAGTTGAGATTCTAAGTTGCCTATGCCACCGATTCGATTCTCAATGCAAAATCTCCATGGGGCCAAACTATCCTTCTCCAGTGTGAGTTCCTGGTGGCACTTCCCCCATTGCTACCTGCTATGCTATCAGGACCAACTGCTCTGTCTGCTGAGCTGAACTCACTGCTTGGTCTCAGTCGTCTGCCCTCTCACCCACAGCTAGCCTTAGTTACAATACTGTGACAATTTTATCTGTAGATTTGCAAAATATGATAAGGATGCAAATGTAGCTCAGGTGACACTGCCCTGGGGTGGGGGTGGTGAGCTGTCATCCTGAGGCCCGAGGGATGAGCCAAGGCAGCCTAGGGGCGCCACGTGTAGGACACAGGAGCTCTTCTTGTACAGCACAATGCCCTCAACCTCACACTCTGGACCAAGTGAGCTGAAGCCACAAGCAGCTTTCAGTGAAGAAATGGACGTTGATTTTACCAGTGATTTAGCAACAAAACAAAGTAGGACGCAAACCAGCCTCTGATTAGCTGTAGTTGGCCCACTGTTTCCAGTCCAGCTAACACTCATTGCTAGGAAAGAACATTCCCCTGAGCTCCACATGGCAGCATTGCTATCTGAATTCTTGGTTGTGGCATGGGACACAGGTAACCAAGGGAACGGGGAAGTGACTTCGAGGGGAATCTGTGTTCAACACTTCCAAAATGCTCCCGAACACCACTGCTTTCGGAAGCTTTATCTGGAAGGCCAAATGCAATCAGTGCTTGTGTTTGGAAGTCATCATTACAGATTGGAGAACAGAGCTATGGCTCAAAGCCACAGGGAAGGACACAACGGGTTAACATGGCTCTGAGCAGAGATGGGACTTTGATTTTAGCAACTATTTAACGATCTGAAGAACACATATCTTGCTTTTAAAAAATGCATGCCAAGTGATTTCACATCCCTAATGATACATTTTAGTTCACTGAAGCATCAGGAAGGTCTGAAAATATTTTCTGTTTGATGCAAATCCGTGGCGGGCAAGCACAGCGTCCACTAGCAGGTCAGGCACCAAGACAAACTTGCCAACACAGGCACTGTTGTACTTCCTATTTCCTTTATAAAACCTCGGTAGCAATCCCATTTAAATGTGACAATTACAGTAAATTATGATTAATTTTCAGCTACCACTGAGGGAGAGACATAGGATTTAAGACATTAGAAATGTGAGTGTAAAACAGAGCTGCCATTCCTTTGACATTAACGACTGTCTAACTGTGCTCAGATTGATAAAAGGTGGGTTTTGGACTAAGACCGATACAAAGTCCTGGCCTGGCCTTATAATGCATCTTATGGTGCTCTTTGGTTAATTGAAACAGTGACATTTATTCCAGAGAGAATTCCTCGTGTTACTTCATGTTTTCATTCTACAAGTCACAGTGCTAATTGGGGATTACAGAGATCCTAAGAAGCTCCAAGACCATCCCCAATCACAAGAAAGGTTGCTAGCTTCTTAAAGTCAATTTATAAAAATGCTTTTTACATAGATACATGCATGTGCATGAACATGTGCACACATGTGTGCACGTGCACGCGC
Organism: Arvicanthis niloticus; assembly: GCF_011762505.2. Taxonomy (NCBI): domain Eukaryota; kingdom Metazoa; phylum Chordata; class Mammalia; order Rodentia; family Muridae; genus Arvicanthis; species Arvicanthis niloticus. The sequence goes on along the minus strand of NC_047673.1, from coordinate 68,567,701 downwards.
GCGTGCGCGCGCACACACACACACACACCATTTTCATTCACCTAAAAATACAGGGCCAGTAGATTTGAGGTGAAAAATAACAGATTTAGGAAGCAGATGAAGACTCCCTTAATGTGAATTCCAACTCTGATTTACAGTTTTCATTCCAAAGCCTCAACCTGTGTCTCCTCCCCATGGAGGACTACTCAAATTGCTCCCGTCCCTCTGCCTTACACATACAATGTACAGGGTCCAACAAGTGGCTTTTATGAAGGTTCTGAATGTGAACAGTATGCGTTGTTTGATGGGGGCCAGCCTTGGGCACTGTCACCTTTCTGACATAACATGGACAATTTGTGCCTAAAGAAGAAGTGGCCATGGCCAAGCACATGAAGTCTTCTCATTTCCAAGTTCTTGGCCTTTCTGCATCATCCCCTCCAATCCCTTTTAGGGTGGACCAATGTAGCGTTCAACGTCCACCCAAGACTTTAAAGCACTAAAGGGAATTATGTAGAGCCTTTCAAAGCAGTTTTTTCCTCCCAAGAAGCTTATAACCTATTGGGATAAGTGGGGGAAAAAGCCTTCACTGGAAACACAGGATCTGAAGTAGCACTTGCCTACACGCATTTCTGGAAAAGGCCCTATACCTGGAGATCTTTATATCCTTGAGACTTTTCAGACGACCCAGTTCCTCACCTGAAGAGCTGTACAAAAAGTTAAGTGACTCTGAAAATGCACCCTCTCCATGAAGACACTGGCTGTAAAATTCTCTTTCCCTTCACGTATCAGGAGAGCTACAGAAGGAGAGCTAGGGCAGGAGACAGAACACCTAGCTAGTCCTCCTCCAGCTTTGAGGTTTTCTCCTCCAACATTATAAAAACATCTGAGATCGGAAATTAAGGTCTCATATGTAGTATGTCTGTCATACTAGAATTCATGGAAATGTACCACCCACCCTTTCTAGTCCACCTGAATAAGAAGACAACAGAAAATGACACCCACACAACCACACCCACAGAACTGTAGGAAGCACACTATTCAGGAGGAATACAAATCATCCCACACTTAATTCACAGAAGACTTTTTATGCCCTTTCTCGTTAGTGGCTTTTAATGGAGCTCATTTTCCTAAGAGGTCTCCTTCCATTTGCAAGAATCATGAACGCTGGGATGTCAGAGTAGCATGGCTCCTCTAGAGAAGAGTTTCTATGACTTAGGTCTACTGTGTTCCCTGCAAGAGAGTGCCTGGGAGCTAGGCTCCTACCAGGGCTCAGTGACATCAAGCCTGTGCAGCCCAGAGGTTGGCACATCCTAGAGCTGGGTGGAAGCCCAAATCCATGTGAGAAAAAACAGTTTCACAAAAGTTAGAGAGCCAGAACAACTTCTCCACATCTCATTCTTCTGGTGACAGGCTGGAGAAAGAAAGGGTCAAACTCATAGAGTCAGAGAGAATAAGAAAAAAAAACAAAACAAAATAAATCAACAAACACCCCCAAACCACCTGTGATGGTTTGTATATGCTTGGCCCAGCGAGTGGCACTATTAGGAGGTGTGGCCTGTTGGAGTGGGTGTGTCACTGTGGGTGTGGGCTTTAATACCTTGTCCAAGCTGATTGGAAGCCAGTCTCCTTCTGTTTGCCTTCAGATGGAGATGTAGAAGTCTCAGCTCCTCCTGCATCATACCTGCCTGGATGCTGCCATGTTCCTGCCTTGATGATAATAGACTGAACATCCGAACCTGAAAGCCAGCCCCAATGAAATGTTGTTCTTATAAAAAGTTGCCTTGGTCATGGTGTCTGTTCATAGCAGTAAAACCCTAAGACACCACCCAACCAATCACAATTCTGTGAGTTCAGCTGAAGCAACCAAAATCAACTCAGCATAGAAAGGCATATTTATAATTAGGGAGTGGAAGGTCACACCGGTTTATTTCCCAGAAGAGCTAACAATTTAATATATAGAGCTATCAGGTGAGCCATGGTGATGAATGTGGATATTTATGCACCCAGACCCACTTCTTCTTTTTCCTCAACTGTACACCAAAAATAGAAGCGATGTCATGGTTCACTTTTCCTGTCATTTGTACTGAAGATGGAGTAGTGACGGTGAGTGACTGCCGGGATCCAGAATTTTCCATCCCATTCGAATGTTTTATTTCATATATACTTGAAATGAATTTTAACGACAGGCTCAAATCTTTGCTCTTCTCCCTGATAAAAGCTTTAGGGTGGGGGAAGGGCAAACATGCGAATGAGGAAAAGGATAATTTGCATGTGTTTAAACGACCTGGACCTTCTTGGGCTGGAAGGCAGACGGGTTTTTCTCCTTGATATGGACCTGAAATCAGTTCCTGAAGCTTTGCTTGCCATTTCTCCTTGTTAAATAAATGAGCAATAGCTGTGTTAGCACCTTTGGGAAAGTCTTACCTTAATTTAAATCTTATTGCTAGCCTCTCATTGTAAAAAGGACACCGACTGGGCAGGAACTGTGTCTTCTATAATGCTACAAAGATCTAGTAATTGAAGGACTTCAAATCCTGAAGATGCCAGTAAATGCGCAAAAGACCAGAGTCCTAACAAACACACTCATGACAGTTTTTCTTTTCTGTTATTAGTTTACACACAAAACTTCAGGGTTGAAACTAAAGAGAGACAACACAGAACCTGGTGACATGAGCTGTGTGTGTGTGTGTGTGTGTGTGTGTTTGTTATGTGTATCTCTGTGTGTTTGTATATGTATCTGTGTGTGTGCCTATGTGTGTTTTTGTATCTGTGTATCTGTGTGTGTGTCCAGGGATTATCAGAGGTCAAAGTAAGCCATCACTGAGTTTGGACGGTTAAAGAACAGATTAATTGCTCTGGCCTTTGTTGCCCTAGGAAGTCCACAGTTCCAAACTTCCACCAACATGTTTGGATGGCTGCTCAGAGAGGAAGACTCTTGGTGAGGCCCAGCAGGATCACAGCCAATTGGCCATTAGCAGTGGTAGGTCTGTACTCTTAATGAACCAATGAACTCCAGGCGGCCTACCTCCTACCAACCTAGAGTAGGTGGGCACAGGATGTCACAGTAGCCCACTCCCCCCCCACTTTTTTTTAAATAGCATTGATACTTGCATGGAGGCGGGTGCTGAGCACTAATTCTCCTTGTTGTAAGTACCTACATTGAGATGGGCATTTGCCTTTCCCATGTCCTGCCTCCATCAGAGGCCCTACTGTGGAACCAGACGACTGGAAGTCTCTCTGGCTAATTGCCTAGCGACTCAAGCACGGGAAACTGCCCAACCTGTCCCCAGCTGTTTCCCATAACTGCCTCTCATGCTTGCTCCGTCTGGTTTCTTTATGATTCTTTCAAAACCCTGTGTGATTTCTTCTCTTGCTTCTGGAATCTACTACAGGAAGTTTCCAATTCTTACAAAACACATTGAGGGACAGGAGGAACCAGGTTTTACCCATAGACTGTCATTCCTGTCCCAGCCTTTAAATGCAGTCACAGAGCCAGAAAACACAAGTGTTACACAGATAACAGACTTTTCTCTAGAAACTTTCAACCCCAGATGAAGAGGTCTGTCATTACACCGTGACACACTAAGAAATGAACCTTGAACACGCCTGTTAATTAATTGTGCAAACAGATTTCATAGAGAGTGCTTACTGACTTAGGAGAGAAGGAACCATTTTCAAACAGATTACAAGTATCATTTACATATAAGCCAAATCAATGAAATATAAATGGGGGCTAAGCTGCTTTGATCCACTAATCACTTGAATCTGTCTACTAAGAAGGTCTTTACAAAGCCAGTTAACAGTAGTTAGTTCTTTGTACATCTTACAGCCATGGTAAGTCAGTAATTATGCCTTTCCCTTAAGTAAGGGGCCCTCATATTGGCCTGTGTTTTAGTCAGGGTTTCTATTCCTGCACAAAACATCATGACCAAGAAGCAAGTTGGGGAGGAAAGGGTTTATTCAGCTTACACTTCCACATTGCTGTTCATCATGGAGGCATTTCCTCAACTGGAGCTCCTTTCTCTGTGATAACTCCAGTTGTGTCAAGTGGACACACAAACCCAGCCAGTACAGTCTGAATCAATGCCATTTCTTTCATTGCCTGGAAGAAGACAGTAGTTTTAAGTGCCATGAGGACAGGCACTCACCTCTGCCCATTGCTGCAGCACCTGATACACAGTAGGTGCTCAGGAAACACTTACTATGTGCCAGGAGCTATTCTGAGAGCTGAAGGTCCTGAGATGGAATTCCAGAGGCTCAAGGTCGGGCTTGGAACACAAAGTGGTTTCAGGCAATTCAATCAAGTTCATCTACTTCAAACATATATAAATACCATCAATTCTATGGCCATATATTAAGCTTAACCAGATTTATTTGTGATGTTTAAAATATAAATCATTTTAATAGAGGGATGAATGAAGCTTTCCCCACAGGAGTAGAGAAGTTGCAGTTCCCAAATGCAATGTAGCATCTAGGGAGAAGGAGGAAGCCTGTGGAGGGGTGGGTATGTGGAAAGATGGCCTCTCTGTGGTTTTAATGTAGCAAGTAGACTCCTACCACCACCTCTCAGAGGACGTAGTCCATTCAAACGTCACTTCCTTCCCATCACTGCTCCTCAAGGGTCAGCACAAGCAGAGGAAGGGCTTAGCTACCATGTGGCCACCGATCAGATAGAGACACAGCATCTCCCGTCTCACCAGTGGATGCCCATGATATGTCCATAGCAAACTTGGTCATTTGGTTACATTTCTGAATTGCAAATGGGTGAGATAGGTAATACCTTTAACATCATATGTTAAATTTATGATCTTCTAGCTCCTCACACATACATGCTACATGCAGTGAAATCCAGATTATCCATGTGCTCTTGCACATCCAGATTGTTCTTCAGCAAGTGCTCAGTCACTGCTGGCTACCAGAACTCTCCCCACTGTTCTGCTCCCTGGCCTTAGCGCCCCGTCACCTGGCCTTAGTGCACTGTCACCTGTGTACTTTAGGGATGTGGATAAAGGGCACAGGAAGCCTTACACAGAAGGCTTAGGCTTAGGTCCACCTCAAGAAACATCCACACAGATGGTGTCGGGCCAGGGCGAGAGATGAAGACAGCATTTCTTGTAAATGGGGCCACAGTGGAATGTATGAGAACCCAGTGATGGCCAAGCACCTGGCACCTTTTCTAAGAGACACCACAGCAATGTTTAGGGTAGGATGTTGGTTAGAAGCAAGAGCAAGAGAGAGATGGCAGCTTCCACCTTGCCTTGTGGCATACCTTTGACATTCAAGTTCCAACACATTAACAAAATAAACATCCTGGCACACTTAGCTCTGCCTGTGACGGGACACCTTACACTGTGTGCACTTATCCTGACTAAAGAAGGATGCCTGCAGTCACTTAGACCCACAGCCTCCAAAGCTCATCTTATAGCTATCATGTCTCCAGTGTAGACATCATGGCCCCTTCTCAGTGGTTTTGCCCCTCAGATTCCTTTCTGGGAAGAACATCCTGGGCTATTCTGCTTTCTCTACTGCCTTCCACATGGTGTGAAGATGGAGCAGCCCTGACAGACTGCTGCCTACTGTCTTTACCGCTAGACTTGGAAGTTTTCTCAGCTGACACTCATCTGCTGAGAAACACTACGGAAAATTCTAAAACTGGAGGCTTTCTATTACACTAACCACTGCTCTATCCAACCTCATTTTAAAACCAGTTTACTTTGGGGGAGAGCATTATGAAGTAAGGGCTTCCCCGTGAGAGGGTGATTCTAGGGGTGCCGAATGGAAAGAGAAACAGTAAGAAAGAAGGAAGGAGATCAGGCACAGGGTGCAGTCTTTCTGGAGGGACCATGGTCATCTGGTGACTATAAACTAGGGTACAATCAAAATTTGATGTCAAAGGGACAAGACCTAGTAAACTCATAGTCTATACACTTGGCTCTGCTTTCTTCAGCATGACCATCTGGGTTCTGAAACAAGACCCAAGGCCAACGTCAAGACCCATGTTCTGTGTATATTAACTCTGACAAAAATAATGAATAGAATCACTATATCTCTCCAGCTACAGTTTTTATTAGTCCCAGCTTATTTCCCCCACTGAGGATTAAGTTGTAAATTACTTCACAAAGTCCTTTATCTTGGAAGGCAAAGAGTTAAGAGTTGACATTTAGAAATAAAGCTATCATAAATGTGGTCCAGTTTTATCCTGTAAGCGGCTCCCCTTGCGTCTTTCCCCATGTGACAACCCCGAATTGCATTTCTTTGCTGGAAAGCTACTGAACCGTTCCACAGAACTCACACCATTGATCTGGTGCAGATGCAGATGCAGAAGTCACCACTTCTTTGAAGGGGAGCGAGACTCAGAAGCACCACAGGAAGGAATATCTTCATCTTGTTTCCCCGTGGTGTCTTCCCGGGGCCTCTGCTTCTGGCTTTTGCGTCTCTATTTTTGAAGTGGTTATGGTCTTACTCAACAATGCAAAGCCATTTCCCTCCCAACCCAAACCAAATCACATCCCCAAGTTGATGTACTATTCAATTTGTGTGACCAAGGAGACTTTACAGTCTCTAGTTGCCAAGATAGTCTATGGACAGCAGAAATGGATAGACCTTACAGAGCCGTGTCATCTCCCTACGTAAAGTTCCATTACAACATCAGGCACACAGAAGAACATGAATAGATCTAACTACAGCAGCGTGCTGCAGTGAAAGTTGTTCTGAGCATCTTTGTGGTTTATTTCTAGGCTTTTCCATGGTTGTTTTCGATCAGAGCTTGACCCTGGGTTTTTGATGTCAAAAGGACAAGACCTAGTAAAAATCATAGCCTATTGACACTTAGCTCTGCTTTCTTCAGCATGACCAGTTGGGTTCTGAAACAACCGGGCATGTTGCTACCTCCAAACTAACTTCTTTGTGTCTCTTTTTGTCCCTGGTACCTCCTCATCTTAGCAAATGAGAGCTTAAGGTTGTTCTCTTCCTTCTCAGCCTTCCCAGAGCCCTGCCCACTGAGGGAAGGGCAGAGGCAGCAGCTGGCACCTACCTTGCCCATGCCAGGAGTGTCCTTCACCTTGTTGACAGCCCTCAGGAGACAAGGTGGGGCCGGGGGAGGTGAGGTCTGCAGAATCCCACTGAAGCTAGTTGCAAAGAGCGGAGCCTCCACAACAGATGGAGTCGAAGGCCGGTGTTTCTTCTTCTTAGATGACAGATTTAACTTCTGGGCAGCTCTGCACAGGGACAATAAGGAGGAGAGGGTGGTATAATCAGATGCATTGGGTTGGCCACTTTCCCTCTTTCTCTTAAGGAGCCCCTTTAATTACTCCTGGCTTCATTCTCAGTACCCTGTAGCCCTTTGCTACAACACAAGGAACTTAATTAATAAGCTATGTAATCACTGGGACAGGAGAAAGGAGCTGTAACATCACATGGCTTTAAGATCGCAAGTTACAAAGACTTGTTTGTTCTCCACAACACTCACCCTGGGCATGAATGAAGCCAGTCAGCTTTGGGGATCCACAGTACCTAGTCCACTAATCACCCCCTCCCCATGCTGCCATGCCTCTGGCATAAGCCCAATTGTGAAGAACCATATGAGCTCATTTAAAATTTTTTACACCTTGTAAAACCCAAGCCCGTCTGATGAAGAGCCCAGTGGTAACTGACTGGGGAGGGGCTTGGCTGTAAACGCAGAATACAAGCCCCCCAGTGCACTGGAGAAATATAAAGGACCCTGGTGTGAAGAACAGACGGCAAGCCAGAGTATCCGCCCCAGCAAGGTGCAGAGCACGAGACTACCCTCTCCTCAGATAACCAGCTCTTGTGTAGTGCAGTCTTCAAGTACAAAATGCTGTCTCTGGGCAAGTGCAAGGAAGGAGAAGGTCAAGGTAACCAAATGGCACAGAAGGTACAGATGGAGACAAGTGGGATGGAGTGGCTGCAGCACCATTAATGACACTGGCTGTCCACACCACACCATTCAAGTGCACTGCCAAAAAAAAAAAAGTCATAAAGTTGCAAACAGTGGTGTTAGACAAAGGCTTTTCACACAGCCCAGTGGACTCGCTTTTTATGTTAGTTCTTGGTGTATCGTATCACATCTTTCTATATAAATATAAAGGTATATATTCTTTGATGGGGCAGGGGCGGGGGGAGACAGTCTTACTACATAGTCCTGACTGGCCTTTAATATTCTGGCTCTCTCTCTCTTTGTCTCTGTCTGGCTCTGGCTCTCTGTCTCTCTCTCTCTCTCTCTCTCTCTCTCTGCATGTGTGTCTGCGTGTGTCCTTAAAACACTGGTTCTCAACCTGTAGGTGGAGACTTCTCTGGCAAACCTCTATCTCCCAAAATATTTATATTATGATTCAAAAACAGTAGCAAATTACAGTTATGAAGCAGCAATAAAAATGTTACAGTTGGGGTCACTACAACATGAGAAACTTTGTTAAAGGGTCTCTGCATTAGGAAGGTTGAGGACCACTGCCTTAAAACAAGAGCTAAGTGCTTTATTCCATAGGTCAATGTATCACAGTGCATCCAAACGTCTCAGCAATAACATAATGAATCTTTGAGGGGTGGAAGAAGGACAAGAGGACATAGCATTGTTTCCACGCTCCCTTGTCCCAGCCTTGTTTCGTGATCTGGAACGTTGGTCTTAATTTTGTGCCAGTAAGGATTGTTTTCCACAGATCTCTGGAGCTTCTGGAGCTACAGAACTACTTCTGCACAAGCGTAGCCAGATGACTTTATCAGTTCAAAGCTTACCTCTCCTCTGCTATTGAAGCTTAACCCTAAGGACAGTGACATGTCGAGGGAAAGGGTACCCCAGGAGTGAGAGCCAAGGGGAAGGAGGTCTCCAGGTGCCAAACTTCAGGAGCGCTGAACTGTGGGATGGCGAGAAACAGAGGGTGCAGCTGCACTGAAAGTACTTCTCCAGGACGCCTTCTCTCCCAGTCAGTGAAAGGAAAAATAGCCCCTCTTCCACCACCCCGCCCCCATTCCTTACACAATTCTATGACCTTTCTTCCCAGTGGTTTCCATCTAATGTAAAGGGTAGAGAGGATGTGTTCTACACTAGTCTAGTGTTTCTCTTACTGTTCCCTAAGAGTCCCCTAAATGACCTGCACCCCCCTGGGGGGGCAGTGACAGGAGCCACTGAGCAGCCCGCCTTACCTCACCTGTGTGTGTGTGTGTGTGTGTGTGTGTTTACTGTGGATGGGGAGAGTCACTAAAGATGGTACTTATTTGTGTATATCAAGGATTCTTTGCAAGGTAAAGACTGGCCATAGCTGTGGCCACCAGCTAGGGCAGGGCTGGTACCAAGGTACAGCTTAGAAGACTTGTGCCTCTGCCACCTATGCCCATGGGTTAGGAAAACAGGCTTCCTCATAACTAAAGCACACATGAGGATGACACTCAGAGGTGTCCTGCCTACAATATCCCACTTCCACTGTCTTCTAGATCCATCCACACAGCACACAGCCACTTTGTGCTTTCTCTCTCCTAGGAAAGCCAAGCACACTTCCCCAGCTAGCTGCAGCGCTGGCTGTCCACACTCATTTGATCCAAACTCCCAGCCAATGCCACCTGTCAACCTCCCACCCAAGCCCTCCCCTTCCATTCTCTAAAAGCTCATTTCAGTAAGGCATCTGTCTCCAACCCTCTGAAACTGCTCAGACAAGTTACCGATAGCTGCATGACGGCTGTCACGGTCTCAGCCCCAATCTGGACCTGTCAGAGCTAAGAACGCATCCTTCCTCCTTGCCCACTAAGCTTCCAGGACACTCCATTCTCTTCCACTGTCCTTGCAGGGGATGCAGGGCTCGGCCTCTGCTTCTGTCGCAGTCGATGCTGCTGGCCGTGGGATCACATCCTCAGCCTGTGACTCCGCAAGTGTTCTCCCCAGCTTATCCCTGGCACTCCTGTTTATTTATCTGAATGCCTCTCCAGCAATCCCACGTGAGTATTCAACAAACATCTCTGACACGTCATCCTGAAGACTAAAGGGCTTATCTCCTTCGGCAGGCTTCTCATGTGCCCACCCCTCCCCGCCTCAGAATAAAACAGCCCCACCATTCGGGCGCCCAGACCTTTTCTCACATAACACACCTAATCCACCTCAGATTTTACCCGGTATAACATAAACTAGACCCAAGATCCTTTTACCACCTCAGACTCTCACATTTCCTATCTTGCCCACTGCACACTCTCCCTGTAATTACAAGGCAATTAAAATCAGGCCAGCTGTACTAGTCTCCAAACGGTCCCAGGACATGTCCCTCCACACAGTCCTGGCCCTGCCTCAGGGAGACCAGCATGCGGCTCATTCCTCTGCCTCCTTTAAATTTGGCTTTAAATGTTACTTTATCCACACATTTACCCTGCCCACCGTAGGAGATGGCGTTTTGTAAAGATGGCTCTATCATTATGTTCTCACAGCCTAGCACTGTTGAGAGGTGGGATGTGTGTTCCTCCTGATGAAGAGGAAATTGGCAGCTGCCGTGGCCCACAGAGCATGATGGAAGAGCTGTTGTGTGACTTTCAAGGTTGAGTTACCAAATGCTTTGTGGATTTTGTAAAGACTCTGAGGAAGCCCAGGTCACGTGGACAGAGTCACGTGGTCTTCAGATGACAGATTCAGGAGTAAATTGTCCTTTAAATGATTCCTGTCACATTTTTCTTCTGGAATCTCAGACACCATGCAGTGGACAGAAACCACACCTGTGGTATCACGCCTGGATTTCTGACCCCCAGACACCGTGAAAGCTGATAAATAACCACTGTCCCTTTGAACCATTGAGTCAGGGGTGAGCAGGAAGGGACTTGCCCGTTCTCTGTTGCATGGCTCTTTCCTCAAGACTGAAGCCTTCCTCTCGCAGGAAGAGACAGGCTCACAAAACTCAGGGACCTCACAGATTCATGGCATGGGACCCATCCAGGGCTTTCTAGGCAGGACCGAGCAGACAGGAGAGGGTTTATGACACTGTGGGCAAATGATATGGGGGATCCCAGGGGTGTGGCTTCTGGAATCATCACTGATATGGGGGGGGGGGTGCTATGCAGTGATACATCTACCCAGTCAGCCATACTGCTGTACTGACACCTCACCAGTGCTCCTGTGAGCACCCCTCCCCCATACTCCTGTGAGTGACCCTTACCATGCTCCCATGAACACCCCTCCCACACACTCCTGTGAGTACTCCTCCCTCATGTTCCTGTGAGTGACCCTAATAAACTCCCTGGTTCCTCAAGATGGATTTGAGTGGAATGGTTTCTTTAACTTGTTATTTACTCCTCTCTGGAGGTAAGTAAAAGTAGATACCCCAGAAAAAGCACCACAAATCTCCAAAGTCCCAATTCCTGTTACTCTGATTATTTCCAGACAAGACTCTGACCATGTAATATAGCATGTGGCTTACTTAGCTTTTTTTTAAAATTATCTATTAACTTTATAGAATAAAAACCCCAATAGGGCAAAAATCAAGAAGCACAAAAATGTTTGTTGGGCAACTAAATGACAGAAAGACATTGGGGTTACCCTGTAGAAGAGAGAACCGAAGAAAGGGAAAGGAAGGGCCCTCCAAAATTAATTAATTAATTAATTATAAAGCAAACAAGTTTACTTTATTTCCTGCGAAAAGAACAGTGAGCATGGTAGAAACAGAAAGGCCACCTCTAAAAATGCTTCAGAAAATAAATGACAAACGGAAGTGTCTATTGAGCAAGGATGCCAAATGTGTTCATTGGCTACTCTGAATCTCAGAGGAAGAGATAATGAAGAAAACATTACCCCTCTTAACACGAAATGAAGCCAGCTCTAGAGGACCTTTGGCACCTAACCTGAATTTGAACAGCCAGCTTCTTCAGACACTGTGCTGGTTAATATTAGTCACCCTGACCAGAATTAGAGATCTATAGTTGCCTAGGTGTCCTCTCTGGGATGCCTGTGAGGGATTATCTAGTTTAGGGAGTTGAGGTGAGAAGGCTCATCTTAACCATGGCATCATCCCACTGGCTGGGGTCCTGGGGTACAGTGTGCTAATCACTAACATTCATCTGTTTTCTGTCTGCAGATGCTATGTGACAGCTCACACTCCTGGCGCCATGACACCCTGCCACGACAGACAGGCCATATCCTGCCACAACGGACAAGCTATACCCTGCCATGATGGACAGGCCATACCTTCTGTAAAGTACTTTGGTCATGGTATTTTGTTATGCCAATGAGAAAGGTGACTAATACAGATACTAAGTAGGTAACAGTGGACAACTTGCCTAAATTCTGACTATGTGCTCACTGAGTGCCCGGTACATCATCATTATTATTTTTATCTGTTTCCAAGACTTGGGTTTTCCACAGTAAAACAATTCTATCTGCTTTCCGATTCAGAAAACAATACTATCTGCTTTTTTACTATCTCCTTTAGGAAAGTAATAAAAGTGTTATAAAGGGTTTAGTGGACCAATGAGTGGCACCTCAGTGAGATATAAGGTAAATGCTGGAGCTAAGACTGACTCTAGAAACCTCACATTACCTTCCAATAGGAGTTAGATTTCCATAGCAAAATCTACCAGAGCAAAGCACTAGCTGAAACAAAAGCACGCTGGCTTTATAACTAGAAGGACATTCTAAAACTTAGCACATTCTTGATAAATCACTTTCACAAAACATGGAATATTTTGTCCCTGAAAGTGTCTGATTGGGGCATAGACATTACTTAAAAGGAATATCAGTGGGAGAACCATGCAGTGGAGATGCAGGTGAGTTCCTGTCTTGCAGCATGGAGACCGAAAGACTCCTACAATCTCCCAGACACTTAGAAAAGCCTCATTGGCAACCACTCAGAAAAACTGGATTCAATTAGAGGTAATTATTTTGAGAATAAATTTTAAATTGTTTTCTTCTTAAAATGGGCATGTAGCTCCTATTAGGAGAGTTTCAGAAATCTGAAATGAGCAGGCTGTCCCCCTTAGGGTGGCTGTAACTCCACAAAGGCACCCTCCTCTTGACATCATAGGCAGCCCTCTGATGTGTCTTACATGTTCCAATTCTGTGGAGGCCAGCTGCTTCAGCTCCTTTTATAACGGTGCCTCAATGACACACAGATAGGAGAAGGTCAAAGTTTAGAAATCGCTCACGTATAATGGTATTGTTCAGGGACATAAAAGGAGAGGTGGTCACAAAAGAATTGAAAATGTTGGCATTTCTGGCTAGAGGCGTGTTTTGCAAGATTCATGTCCCACAAGACCTCCCCTCCCCTCCCCACCCCATTTCAGGGAAACAGGTGAGTTCTTTTTTATAAATTTTCAAGTAGCAAATTAACCCAAAAGGCCATATTTACCCATCTTGTTCCTATGAGGACAGCATGACATATTTCCCGAAGCCATTCATCCCAGCAGACCTCTTTAACTATCCATTAACTTCCTGTACTTCCCAGTGCTTACTTCAAGGAAAAAGATTGTCTCCCTAGCAGGATGAAATTAATATTTACTGAACCGGTATTGAGAAGTGGCACCGTGATAAGCACCATCGCTGCGAGGAGAGAACGCCTGCACACTGCGCATGACTCGCACTGCGCATGACTCTACCCTCCGGGCTCTCCATTCTTCCTTGCCACCTCTTTACTCTCCAACCTCATTGATGTGGGTTTAGAAATCAGCTTAGAACTGGTATGACCTTCATGTGCTGGCTTTCTATTCTCATTGGCCAGGTCTACTCAGAGCTACAAACTGAATAATGATATTATTACTCATAGGGCAGGTTTAACTGACTTAAATGGGGAGGTCATTTTAGGCCCCATCTGTCAATCAAAGTGGAAAATTAGGAAAGATTTTTCATCATTTTTACATAATAATATTTTATTTATGTCATTATACATAATTTTATATTATATTAATTATATTATATATTTATTATATATTATATATTTATTATATATTATATGTTATGTTATATGTTATGTTATATGTTATATAATTACACACAAATTATATATATTTATGTATATATTTCTACACACATTTATGTATACATATATATATATTTATGTATATGTAATACATAAATATATTGAATATATACATATTTATCTATACATATAATACATAGATAACATACACATATATATACATGAATATATGCATAATTATATATACATAATATGTACATATTATATAATTATATATACATAATAATGTATAATAGACTTTATTAGATGGCAATCCTGGACTTTCAGAAATGTGGTGCAATTAAATAGAAATCTTCAGTGTATCTCAAGATAATTAAACTGGAGCCTATCTACCTTGATGTCCAATAATCACTACACTACAGACTTTATCATTTTTGAAGAATTACTAGCTTCATAAGAGTAGATCTTTTCTTAAAGATTGGTCAGAAAAATCAGGTAATACAGTTTTTTTTTAAATTTACAAACTTTCCTTTGCTATTTTATTAATTAATTTTTATTTTTCAGTTTACCATATAAGATGCCATCTCCCCACCCTGCCATCTCTCTTCCATACCCTCCCCCACAGTCTCCTTTTACAGAGTCATTTTAAGGACTTTATCCTTTGTATGATCTGCCCAAAGCATGCTGCTGAGCACGCCTTGAGGATTGTCTGAGGGGTGTTCACGGGTGGGAAGCTCAGAAAGGGCGGGGGAAGTGTTGACATGAATTAAGAGGTCATTCATGGTCATTCAACCCAATGGGACAACGCACGGTAGGAATCAACTGAAAAATGACAAGACCATTGCAGAGCTGCACCTGCTGCCCTGACAGGGTCCTGACCTAGGAATGGGACCATAGTAGCCAAATCGCCTCCATCAGCACGTGAAGGATAACCCAAGCTGCAAGTTAATGTGAAAATGGCTGAGGCTGTCCGGGCTTCTGTGCTGTCACGGAAATATTTCAACACTTGGAGGATCAAGAAAGACTCTCTAGTAGTGAGTGGTCACATGACAGATCACAGGAGTTCCCAGAATCCACAGGGCCAATGACACAGGGAGCAAAGATAATAAAACAGATTATAAATAGGCAGGGGAGGTGGCAAGATCTTGTCCTTCAAGGAAGACCCTCTGGAGAGAGTTAAGATACCCATCCACCTGTAACAAACACCAGCCAGGTCTCATCTTGAAATAGCACCTGTTTCAAAGCATTCTGGCTGAGCTGTGAAATACACCATAGGTGTCTAGAATTTCCACAGTCAGAAAAAGTGCCCTCCGTCACCCCCATCGCTTTCCTATTTCCTAGCTGACAGTCAGGAAGAACATTTCTATGTCTCTAGAGACTGGAAAAAAAAAAACAAACCAACATATGGGCCTTGGAGTTGTTCTGATTTTTATGCAAATGATCCATTTCATTAGCGCAGAAAGATAATTCGTGACATGACTTCAGATAAAACACTCACTGCTAGGAGGCAAAGCATGGCTGACCATTACCCTCCAACATCACATTAAACATTACAAGAAATATTTAACTTGAAAATGGATTGAGTTTTGTGTGTGAATTCTTGACAATAGCCCTGGGTGAGAATGGCTGGGCATTTATTCTTCTTTTACAAATCATCCCCACCCACCTCTTCAGCCTTCTCCATCCTTGTTTCTAGTGACATCATAAAGCAACGGGTCTTTAAAAGAATGGTCATGGTTTCAAGTGTGGCCTTCTGTTTCTGTGTTCCCTGCACTGTAGACTCACTGAGGGTCGTTCTTCTTTTGTGGCCTGAGACCTGCCTGATAGCTTTGCATCTTGTTGACAGGATAGCAGAGAAACACACTGGACTTCTTTATATTCTCCCCCACCCCGCGTGTGTCTATGGGGAGGCACACTCATACATGCTTGTGCTCATGAGTAAGTAGGGATGCCTACAGGGTGAAGAAGATAGAGTTGGAACCTCTGAAGCTGAAGTTACAGGTGATAATGACCCATCCAACATTGGTGTTAAAAAACGAACTCCAGTTCTCAGGAAGAGCAGTGCATGTTCCTAACCACTGAGCCACCTCTCCAACCCCCACACCGTTCTTAATCCATCCAACCTTGGGAGTTACAGCAACACATGAAAGTCTCACAGTTAAGTAGTCTGGAGTTCTCAGTAGTTCTTAAAGTCTGAGAGGTTTTATGGTTTTCTAAAACATCATCCTTCTGCCACCACATCCATCCTGACCTGGCACCAAGCAGAGAAGGTATTTGTATTGAAATTTACGAGTTACAAAAAAACTGAAGTGTTAGCAGTTAACCTGATTCAATCCCTGGTCCAAAAAGTAATGGTCATCACACCTGGGACTGATATTTAAATAACAATTGTCAGAATATCTTATCATGGCAACAGGCACTGAAACGAATACAAACTCTTTCTTCCCAGAAGCCTCTGTCTGAAACCTTTCTATCTGCCCAGCCCCAAACACACATAGTACCAAGAAAACTATATTCTCTTACCCATTCCTGTGTCATGCCTGTGCAAACCTGGCTCAAAAGGCAAGTGAGAACCTTAAACAATAGACCTAAGTAACTGGCAATGTGAGTTACACATCCCACCCAATGCCAGATAGTAATGGTTTTCATTAATAAACATGATGGCTGTCTTCTCTAAGAATGAGTAATGGAAAATTGGCTGGTCATATTGAATGGAATTAATGAAAGCATGTGTGATGTTTTGAATAGGAATGCCCCTCCCCATAGGCTCATACATTTGAATGCTAGGTCATTAAAGAGTAGCACTACTTGAGAGGGATTAGGAGGTGTGGCCTTGTTGAAATGGGTGTGGCCTTCTTGGAGGAAGTGTGTCACTGGGGGGTGGGCCTTGGGGTTTCAAAAGCTCAAGCCAGGCCAGTCTCTCTCTCTCTCTTTCTCTCTCTCTCTCTCTCTCTCTCTCTCTCTCTCTCTCTCTCTCTCTCTCTCTCCCTGCTTCCTGAGGACCCAGATGTAGAAGTCTCAGCTACCATATCTGTCTGTGTGCTGCCATGCTCCCCAGCCATGAGGATAGCGGACTAAATCTCTGAAGCTGTAAGCAAGCCTCAATTAAAAGCCTGCATTTTATAAGAGTTGCCATGGTCATGGTGTCTCTTCACAGCAATAGAAGAGCACTGACTAAGACACCGTGTCTCTATAAGACCGTTATTTAGAGTGTCTATAAATTACCAGCAGAAAAATACAGTCATAGGTGAGTTACAGCTAGCTGCCCCTTAGAGAATGCAGTGCCCATTTTTTCTTCTGAGAAGCGATTGTCCATAAGAGATGTATCTGTATTTATCACAGCATGAGGACTGCCTAACTAAAATTAAAATTCCTTCAAGGAATAAGCATATTCCAGGTAATCTGATTTCAAAGCTCTAATGAATTTAACGGTCTTTTCATTACATTGGGCCAAACTGCTTATCCATATGCTAGTGTAAAGTTAAAAGGAAGATGTCCCATGGTCTACCAGAGACGGGCCATCCATCTAAAAGCCAAGGGCAGCCATGCCTTCCTCCGAGTTTTCCTTAAGATTTCTCTTCCTTTTTTGTTTGACACACAAGTATCTTAGAAAGTCATGTTGCTCACTTCTAAAGTCTTCATTATAAAAGTAATAGGGCATTACGTTCACTCCTCTGTACTTTGCTTATGTGAAATTTTAAACTGACATGGAGTTACACACTTCAGATAGAACGTGTTGTCTGAAGCTGCAAACTGCTGTCAAGGTGTGAGGACTAGACATGGGCAGTGTTGGCAGAGGGAACCAAGCCTAATCTATAGCTCTTGCTCATTGCCTGCAGGGTTTTTTTTTTTTTTTCAGAGCAAAACTAATTAATTGTCAGTGCTAGACAACATGCTATCTGCTTTGAGGGTTTGTTTCTTGGTTAATTAAATTCGAATATAAGTTTCATTTGTTAGAAGTGATTTTCCTCCTTGCCATATTTTTATTTTCAAAATTATTTACCCCAGTTGAGATCTGAAGAAATCATTAACTAAGGCATTCCAAACGAAAACAATCTGAAATGGGGTCTCTGCACACAGCAACTGCATGGAACTGAGCAAGAAGTGGGTCACTCTCTGTCTGGTCTCCGCTGCAAGGCGGGACTGCCCTAGATTCCTGGCTGTGGTTATGATGGTTATGTGGTTATGTGGTTATTGATGGTACTTCAGCAACCTTGCTGAAGTCTAAGAGGTTGAAATTTACATTGCCCTTGTTATGGTTGGGTTATAAACTATGCCTCCAAAAGACTCAAGTGTCAGGGGCTTGGCCTTCAGCTGGTGGCATTATCTTGGTAGGTTCTAAAAACACTAGGAGAAGGGACCTAGGTAGAGGAAGGAGGTTTCTGGTGGTAAGTCCTTGAGGGTAACTTGGCTCTGATTCCCCTCTGCAGAAGCACAGAGTCACGTGACCATGGGCTCACCCCTCTGAAACCATGAGTCCAAATGAATCATTCGTCTTTTAAAGTGTTCTCTTGTGTATTCTCTTCATCCATCGGGAAAGCTGGCAGACTGCCTCCCTCAGGCTAGCTACCGTAAAAAGAGGTTGGGATGGAGTTTACACAGATGGCTAAAAACTATGGCAGGTACATTGTGCAATAAGGGGCATGTGCCAGATAAGCTCAATGCTCCGAAGCAGCAGCAGGGAAGCAGCTCTCTCTGGTTTTACTAAAGGGCACACGCAGTCTCCACGGAGTGGGTGGTCCAGGTGAGATAGTGAGTATAGATACTATAGGACAAAACAGGCTGTGAAGGAGAAGACTCTGACGTCATCACAGACCATCAAACTACGGGGGGGGGGGGGGAATGTTTTCTGCAAGTTTTCATCAAAGCTGCTACAAAGGCCCGTACTTTGCTTTTTGCCACGCATACTTGCTTATTTGATGATCTCTATGAGGGCTGGGCAGTGAGGTGATGAAGTAGCCTGAGCTGACAGGGTGGAGGTCTGGGCACCCGTCTCCATTGATGGGAAGTAGACTGAGCACTAGACTACTAAGCACCTCTTCCATGTAATCTCTCTGTTGCTGCAGCTCATCTTGTTGAGGCCATGCTCTAGCACAGGCCTGCACATGCGCAGTGGGGGGATGGACAATGATGGGGAGGGTGGGGCAAGGGAGGAAGAATTTTAAAGTAAGGCAAAACAGTGGAGTCCACTCACTTATTTACTTCATTGATCTCAACTAATTTTACATGATATTTCTTATTACTGCTTTGTCATATAAAATAGTTACTTAGTAAGTATTTTGGGGAAGGATTATCAAATGATTAAATGAAGCTGTAAGGAAAGGAAACCACTCGGAAACAAATAGTGAGAAATAGAGAAATCAATCAAAGCAAAGGATTTATTTAAAATACCCTAGTGAATTCTATAAAGGGCCCAGATCACAGTAAACAGCACACTGAACTAGTTTTTAATCTTAGTAGACATATAATGTGTGAATAGGTGAAATGTACAAAATACAGAATAATGATTTTCCTATGGAGACTACCAAGTTAAATAGATATTAGTTATTACACTCCTAATTTAAATAATTTCCTTGTATTCTGCAGAATTTGGAGCACAATTATAATATTTTGTTTTTATTTGTGCGTGTGGTATTAATGTCTCTGTGTACAGGTGTGCATATGCCTGTGTGTGCAGGTGCATGTATGTCTGTGTATGCAAATATGCATGCACATGCCTGTGAAGTGTCAAGGTCAACACTGGGTATCTTTTCTAGACTTCTCTCCACCTTCATCTCTTGAAACAGGATCATCTGGCTACGCTGGCCAGCCAGGGAGCTTCAGGGATCCATCTGTCTCTACCTCTGTCCACCACAGCAGGCTACAGAGAATGTCACAACCCCTACCTGGCTTTTTGTGTGAGTTCTGAGGGTCAAATTCATTTCCTTATGCTTGCATGGCAGGCACTTTACCAACTGATCCATCCCCCAACCATAATTATGCTCTTTTAAGTGGCCATATAGATTTTAAAGTAGTATTTCAACTTTACCACCATGTTAATTACTCCTATAATTTTCTGACATTGAGTGCATGGCTAAGAATAAATCATCAGGTCTGATATTACTGTGAGGAAAATTATATTGATTTCCTGATAAAGCATCTAGGAATAGACTGAAAAAAAAATAGAACCTGTAAAACATTCCTGTATTCCTGTTCTGATGTAAAGATGGCAGATGTTAACACTTGTGTATAATCTCTGGACAGGTCCTGGCACTCAGAAACACCCAGCAAACATTTGTCATTGCTGTTGTTCTAATAAAAGGTCAGTATGAAAGCTATATCTTACATGTGTTTTAGAATATTCTCCCATAGAAGCTTCTAAATACATGACTTGTAGTCAGAGAGCTGGAACAGGTGCCTTGAATTTAATCCTTGTCGTAGTTAGGATTTCCATTGCTATGATGAAACACCATGACCAAAGCAAATTGGGAGGAAAGGGTTTATTTGGCTTACACATCATAAGGAAGTCAGGAAAGGAACTCAAGCAGGGTGGGAGTCAGGCACTGATGCAGAGGGAATGGAGGGGTGCTGCTGACTGGCTTGCTCAGCCTGCTTTCTCGTAGAACAGGGCCACTAACCCAGGGATGGCACACAATGGGCTGGAGGCTCCTACGTCAACCACTAATTAAGAAAATGCTCTACAGGCTTGCCTACAGCCCAATCTTATGGGGACATTTTCTTGATTGGGGTTCCCTTTTCTCAGATGACTCTAGCTTGTGTCAAGAAGACATAAAATTAGCTAGCACAATCCCTTTGTCTTTATGTCAGTCCTTAGTTGTGTTTACCAGCAATCAAATGGACTAAGGCAATGATGTATGTCAATCTGGATTCTAGACCTTGAATTTGAGTTTTGACTGCTCCAATGGCTGAGATGGTCAAAACAGAGAGTTTTTGGTAAACTACAGTCATCTCCAGCTCTAACTAAATGCCAGGAAGATTTCTGCTCACATTCTTATTTCAGTCTGAAAATCAGATCAGGAAATCAGCGATGTGTTGTCCCTCCCCTTAGACCACCGGTGGCAGTCACTCACTCTGGTTTCTTCTCTGACAACATATCCTCAGACAAGACTGTCCAGGGAAAAGAAAACTAATTGTCAACTACAACCTCATGTAAGCTGTGTCTTGGGGGCACTTAGAATTATGCAAAATCAATGCACACACAAGACCAAAGCCTTGTGTTAACAAAACTGACACAGCTAGCCCCCACTGATTTTGAGCCAGCATCACTTTCCATGGTCCGCTGGAGATAAGTTGTTCACACTGGTCATGGGGCTGGTAAAGTCTGCCTACCATGCCTCTCATATTATAGTCACAGTGAGAAAGA
This sequence comes from Arvicanthis niloticus, assembly GCF_011762505.2. Taxonomy (NCBI): domain Eukaryota; kingdom Metazoa; phylum Chordata; class Mammalia; order Rodentia; family Muridae; genus Arvicanthis; species Arvicanthis niloticus. Next base: position 68,546,464 of record NC_047673.1, on the reverse strand, counting down.
GGACATAAGAAGGATATACATACCACTTCTACAATTGGCTGCAGGTACTTATATCATCCCCACAGGACTGAAGGTTCTTTAAGGTCACAAACCAGCTCTCATTTTCTAAAGGTGTATCCTCTAACACATATGTGAATGCAAACCACACATATGTGAATGGATGAATGGATACATGCATGAGTGTCTGGTCAAGTGCACAAAGAGTTGGGAGGATAGACAGAGCTAGTTCACATCATTGGTATTACAGAAAATATAAATCTGGCTGCACTACTTCTTGACAGGATCAACCTCATATTCTCCTCCATAATGAGTTTAGAATCACTGGTCTAGCTGGAGTGATTTTTATCTAAGGATTTCTCCAGTGCAGAGGCCCTACAGGGATGCTTTAGGATACATTGGGATGCATTTGTACACAATTCAAAACAAGCGTGTCAGGATACATTAACAGGAACTTCACTGTACATAAGGAATATGATTATTTGTATTGAGCAGGACATATGATTCTGTTTCTTTGTTTTTAGTGAGGTCCTTTAAACCTGGGGCTTCTCTGATTGTCCAGGACCTTTGTTTTTCTGTCTTGCTATCCACAAGTTCCCTAATGTTGTGGTGCTCTACAGGAAGAAGCAGGTAGTCAGCAATGACATTGAGTGTGACCTGATCCAAGGATCCAATGGGGACCAATGGGCACTGATGGGTAAGGACTTCATGGTGCCTACAAGCATGGACCTACTACAGTTATTCTGCTAAGTGGACATAGCATCAAACTTCCCTCTAAATTCATTTCTCTCTACCCATAGATTAGTACAACTCTCAGACCTCATCAGAGAAGTGTATTTGTGAGCTGACGATGGTCATCAGAGAACTCAACTCATCAAAGGGTAGGGAGAAGAGTGCTCAGCCACAGCCTGGACATCTATACATACTCCCTCACCAAGGCTCAGGAACCAAAAAGGAGAGAGTGGAAAGATGACAAAAGTCAGAGATTGATGAGGCTGGGACTGAAAACGTGTCTCCTGGATATGACAGGACAGCTGTACTTGTGAATTCACAGAAGCTATGGTTGCCGGCACAAGTTCAAACCAGTCAATAGAATAGAGGGCAAAGGGGTTCACAAGCCCCAACCATAACTGAAGAGCGAAAACCAACTGATGGTTCCTGTGGGAGGGGGAATCCATATTCTTTAAGGGTGTGGCTCCTGGTAGGTCAACCACAGTGTACTGTGTATATAAAAGTATATATGAACAACTTAAATTTGAGTTGATGCATTATAAAAAGCCAAAAAAAAAGAAGAGAAGAGAAAGTTGGGGGAGGGGAGTAGGCAGGGAAGTGATGGTGTAACTGAGAATACAATAAATCAAAAAAATGTATGGAATTCTTAAAGATTTTATGAAAATATTCGTTAATGGAATGATGCCTAATACCTAGTAATATTAAACAAACACTTAAAGAATAAATAAATGAATGGGCTCTTCATTTGTTTTCAATGTTTGCTGGCTTCTAGGTGATGACAGTACACATACTGTTTTGTAATACATTATTTTCTAGGCTATCACATTCACAGAATGAATGTAACAATTGTGTTCATTATAATTAATTTTCTGCATCATTATTAATCTGTGTCCAACATGTGTTTTGCCAGGCCTTTGGGAGTGAGATTTTCTTCTTAAGTTATCTGTTGACACAAATATGCCTCTGGGCTCTCTGTGAATCAGAGGCTGTGGATTTGTGCTTTACAAAGTTAATTCTAAAAGTCAATTTGATTAGATGATCGTTTTCTCCATGTCTGACCTTTAGAAAGGAAATCACTTGCTGCCAGGCTAGCAGGAGAGGGCGTTCTCTCTTTTCTCCAGGAGGACCCCCAAGTTCATGTCTCTGGCTTCTTCCTGGGGTAGTTCTCAGAGCAGAGGGATGCCCTGAGAAGTCACTTATATTTGCATGTAGCTAACTGGTCTGTAGTTTATTTTATGAAAGTGTAGACTTTTCCCTCAAAATTATACTTTCTTTCTGTACATGTCCTTGAGACAGAGTTTTGCTATGTACAGCCTCAGCCGGGACACTCCCTCCTCTGGCCTGTTTCCTCGCTTATGGGATTGCAGGCATGCGGTAAGAACTATGCTGGGATCACAGGCGTGTGTTGCTCTGATGAGGTTACTGGCAGGCAGCACTCTGCCTACTAAACCCATGATAGTCTTGATCTTGAGCATGTTCTCATTAGATTATGGAGTAATGACAACAATTCAGTTCCAATTCTATTCTGCATTTCCTAACAAATAAGCCAAATACTTATTTTTATCATTGTCGTCTCTACTAGATGCTTAAAACTTCTAAAATAAAACAAGTATAGATGTTCTACATTAATCCAGAAAGTTCTCCAGCATTGCTAACTTTACTTGGAAATAACTTTCTGTAGTTTGAAAGTCAAAAGCCCTCTCATCACTTTGTTAGGCAACTTCCTGTTATTCTTTTAAGGTTCCTCTTCTTGTTCCTTACAAGTGTCATTTATACACACATCCTTTGAGCTCCTGGAAAGTAAGCCCAAAATGTTTATTCAAGTATTTATCCTGTGGGTGCCAAGGGCTTTATGGCCCTTTCTGTATGAAAGAATGCCTGCACAAGGTCTGGAGAGACGCCACCTATAAAGCTCTTGCCTTGCAAGTATGTGTACTTGAGTTCAAATCTCAGAACCCACATAAAAAGCCGAGTGTGGTGGTGCACACTTGCCATCTCAGCAATGGTGAGGTGGGAGGCAGAGACAGGTGGCTCGCTGGAAGCTTGCTGGCCAGCTAGACTAACTTATTTATGAAACTCCAGGCCAGAGAAACCCTGTCTTAAACAAAAGGTAGGAGGCACCTGACATACACACATACACACACAGAGAGAAACATAGAGCAAGACAGACAGAGAGAGACGGAAGGACAGACAGACAGACAGAGGCAGAGAGACAAAATTATGAAGAGATCCAAGAATGTTTAGGAATGTGCTTTCACTTTAGTTCCCTTCTCCCAGGGTTAAGCAGACACTCCTCTGCAGCCACGTGATGCCCAGCTTGCTATGAGAAGTCTCCAAATAATTATCCCACACTGCAGGTCCTTTAGAAGGCTCATTAGGGTCTTTCCCCCACTGTGGGTTTTTCAAGTGAAGACTAATAAAGTAACCAGTTAACGGAATACAGGCAGAGAGCTTGTTTACAACAACCGTGAGAAGACAGGACGACCCACAGAGTGCTGTGCAATCCTGGGCTTTATCTACAGTTTCCTGGAAACAACTTCAGGCCCTTTCAAGTGATCACAGGTTGGCTAGACTCATTTTCCTGTTCTCTCATACACAGCTTTCTTCTCCATCCCCCTTTTCCAAGAAAGGATTTCTAGAAACGGCTATACTGTCTTCAGATATACTAGTATGCTCAATTATCTTATAATTGACTGTCCCCTGTCAGTCATCAAAAACATATGATATAACCACGGGGCTGAGTCCCTTCTTATGCTTCCTGTTTATTGACCCATGATCTACTGTTTCCCATCAGATGTAAGAATATGGTGTGAGTTTGATTTTTGTTCTTGATATGTGATAATTCAGATCTCCCATGTTTCCCAAAGGCCGTGTACCAAGGCTTGGGTAAGGCGATGCAGCCTTTCGAAGGAGGGGCCTACAGGAAGGAAGTGGGATCATGGGGGTGTGCTCTGAAGGGGATATCAGAGTCCTGCCCTCCTCTCCCTCTCTTTGCTTTGTAGGCACCATGAAGCAAGTGTCTTTTTTTCTGCGTTCTCCCTGTGATGATGTTATGTTTTGTCACAGGCCCAAAATGACAAGGGCTAAAACTCTGAAGCCATGAATCATAGTAAAGCTCTCTTCCTTTTATTCTTATTTCTACCAGAGTTTTTGACACAGTGGCAGAGAGCTGCTGTGACACAACAGCAATTTATCATTATCCTGATGTTCTGCTTAATGTAATCTGTCACTAATCACTGCCTAGCATGAGAGTCTGAGGAATATTTAGTTCTAATCATCACAAGATATGTCTATGATCATGGTCGTACAGAACCATCCACTCTCAGGCTAGTGTGGGTAAACAGAAACTCATGGTAATTCCATTCTAAAATGGCATTCCTTCCCAGACACCTCCCTGCCTCATCCTTCTAGACCCTTTATTCAAAGGGAATTCACTCTCTGCTTCTGTGTGCCTGAAAGTGTTCTGTTAGAAATATACCTTGATAGTAAGAAGTTCTTACTGGCTGACTGCAGTGGCAGAATCAGCTTTGGTCTCAGTCATCATTTTCCTAGGGTCACTTTCCAATCCCAGGACCCTTACAAAAATGCTTAAAGTACATTAGGTGCCCAGTTAGTGTCCTTATTCTGTGCATTTGCTTCCCGCCTGCATTTGATCCATAAGCCTGGATTTTAATATCAAATGATTGACTGGATTTGTATTAAGATCCCAATAGTTTTAATCATGATGATACAGAAATGGAAACTTCTATAGATTTAGCTAATGCTGCCGAAAGCTAAATGCTGGCCACAATTTTTTCTTACTATCCAGATTCACCCAAACCTTTTCTACATGTCACATGGCTAAATTTTAGCACACACAGAGAAAAAGCACCCACACAAAACACCCAGTAGGGTGAAGGCAGTGTGGGGTGGCACAAGTATCCCGAGCCATCAGTGTGGCTCCCTTACCAGCCCCCATCCTCCAGCTTCCCTTCTCAGTATCTGGCGAGGAACATTTGTGTTCAGCTGAAGAGAATGTGCAAATGACAGTCTGGGCTATGGAGCTTATTACCTCAACAGAGACCTTACATATTTATGAGCTGACATCTTGGATTTGTGGTTTTGTGGGATTCTCCATGTCCCTTTGGAGCACCAATAAGCAGAGAAAGGCCTTGCAGGTTTGTGGCTTCACTCCACACCTCTAGCCGGCACCCAGATATGGCAGGTGGCTCATTTGTGGAGATATCCAGGGTCAAAAGAACATGAAAACAGAGTCTCCTCAGACTGCAGCTCTGAACCTGATACAGAGAGCCCTCGCCCCACTGGCAAAAACAGCTCCTGTAGACAGATACAAACTTCTGCATCCCTACTGAGTGGTCCATAAACAAGGTAAATGTTTACCCTGTATAGGGCTCCCTGGACCATCTCACGGCTTTATATCAGGACTGGCCACTGGAACCATCCATTCCTGACAAATATCTTTTTGTTTTTGATTTTGGTTTTGCCGGAAAGAAAATTTTCTGCAGGACAACAGACTTTTACAGTGAGGAAGGAGTCCATTTCAACAGAAACCTGCGCTCACACAGTGTTGTGAGAAACCACAAGCCCAGTCTGTGGGAAATGGGTGGCTCCTGCTTTGGGCCCCAAGGCTAGGCTCAAAGAGGGCAGACAACCAGGTGTCACTGTCCTTAGTGGTGGACAGTCCTACACAGAAACAAATACAAGCAGAAGTGATGGAGGGCCTGACTGCAGCGAAGACTCAGCAACACTGGGGTACAGAGCTGTGCTTGTCAGACTCCTGACTAGCCTCCTCCATGATGAGGACTCAGGGAAGTAGGTAAGGAACATTTTCGGTACCCTGGACCCTTTTCTTTCTTTCTCTTCTCTAAAATTTGATATTTTTGTTTTACCTTAATTTTATGTGTATATATGGGTGTTCTACCTGCATGTATGGCTGTGAACAGGATGCATGCCTTGTACTTGCAGAAGTCAGAAAGGGGCATGGGATTCCTTAGAACTGGAATTAGGAGCTTAGAGATGCTAAGCAATTTACAGATTAGTAACTCAAGTGGAGGTAATAAGTATACGTTATACAACGTAGCCATTACCTGGCAGCAGGTCTCCCACTGACTTACAGTGGGAATGTCCAGCCTGCGGCCTGTAGCTGCATGTGGCCCTGGACAGATTCGAATGTAAAATCACAAACATGCTTAAAACATCATGTGCTTGCAATTTATTTTGTTAATTTTATTGCACATTTCCTGAGGGAGATCCTTTTAGATGACAGTGCTGGTTACAGTGTCAAAAGGTTGGGGATGTCTAGGAAAAAAAAAAAAAAGTAGCATTTTCCTCTGACCAGGAAAGCTTCTACAGCCTTTTCCCATGAGTCAAATTTCCTCTTCTTACAAGTCTAATAATACGAATTTTTAAGATAACAAATACAATTATTTATATACATTTGTTGTGTGCGGCAAAGACGTGTTCCCAGTGAGGAATGTCTAAATTGAGCTGATTGACCTGCAATATCTCACATATCTATGGAGATCACACTTCAGATCTACTCTTCGACATTTTAAGGCACAAGGTATGTTGCTATTAAAAGTAATTGTTCTCAAACCTATCAAAGCTGTGTTTCCTTCCTTAAGTCTCTCTGAGGGACTAGGTAGGAAAGTGAGATTGAAATAGATGGACTCCCTGCCTGGATGGGAGATGCAGCCAGACCTACCAGGAACTTGGGGTTCTCTGCAGGACGGTGGTATGGAAGAGAAACAGATCTCATGAGGAAAAGTACCAAGGGCTGTAAAAATAAGGAGGGTCAGTTGAGACAAAGAACAAGAAGTAGAACCCAGAACATATGTGTCATAAGCGAAATAAGGGGGTCTCCATGGGTCTCCATGGAGACTGATCTTCAGAGATGAAGCTCTCAGGCCACACTTTCTGAGAACCCTTCATCATGGAGTGGAAACTGTTGCCTAGGAGGCTGCCTGGGCAGACAAAGGTACTCATGCAGCAAATTGAGAGAGCCGACAGTCCATCTTGAGCAAGCTTTCCCAGCAGAACTTTGGACCCCATGTGAGCTTTGTCCCACCTGTGAGGTCCTGGAAAGTGTAAGATTTCTAGCCATCTGGTATGACCAGTGTAGACCTTCTCAGCCCTTCATAAAAGTTTACTTGAAGATCCTCAGGAACACCCAGCCTCTTTCTCTTTCTCCCTCACCTTGATTTTTTTTTTAATTGCTCAGCAGTTTTCCTGATGCCAATCACCGGCCTCTCAAAGACTGCTTGCAGGTATCAGCATATCTGTCACTGAAGCTGCTCTCCACCCTCCATTAAAGCCCTGTCCTTGGCTGCTTATCTTTCTCCCTTAATAGGTCAGAGAGGATCCAGGGGGACTTGAGGCCTTTTTCCCCACACTTCCAAGGCACGAAGAGGCATGGACTGGGGAGGAAATGCAGACAGAGATGTGTGCTCTTTTGAAAATGAGCAGGCATGTGGAAGTGGCTTCTTACTGTCCTTTCTACTTCTAGAGAAAGCACCTTCTTTCACCCCAAATCCAGAGGTGTTAAGAAATAACCCCTCCTCACTCATCAGGAAGGTTGCAATTGGTACCTGCCTTAATGGGCACCCAAAACCAATGGAGGTGACTCAAGTGTGGGTAAGAAAAATCTTTCAAGCCTGACTCCCTCTTTTTAAAAAATATTTAATGATGTTCCCTTTCCCTGCATGCCTTGCTCCAGGTTCTTCCCCTCCCCTCCAAACCTCTTCCAGATGTGAGAGTCTACCAGAGTTCATATAAACCAGAAACCCAAACAAAACAGCTCCAAGAGCTCAAGAGCTCAAAGCCTTTCCCCTTGCAATCAACCACTTCATGTGCCGAGGTGCTCACAGGATGCTGCCAACATGTGTTTTCTGTCTCAGATTCCCCGTGGTCATATTTTTAAAGGACATATTTTAAAGGAGTGGTCCTAGGTAGATTTGGCTGGCAAGAATCACAGACCAGTCCGAGGATTCAGTTTGGCTTTTGGCTGATCCCCTCGGGAGCTTGGAGACTCTTGATAACATTACGTGTCGATTAATAAAGTTAGCACCACTTTGGGTCAGGTCTGATCTCATTCTGCTGCTCACAGAACTGATTTAATATTCAGGCATCAACTGAGCTCATTTAGTCCTTGATTGGCAGAGCTGTGGGTTGCTTTTTACAGTACTCTCTCTGTCCAGGGCTGGGCTGGGTGTGTTCCCAGGGCATCTCAAGAAGGAGATTTCATGATGGTCCAAGATTAGGAGGGAAGTGTGGGGGTAGGAGACAATTAAGGAGGGCAGGCAGGTGGGAGGGGGAGTGGCTCTGCCTGGGTTGTATCTAGAAAGGCAGAGAAGTCACAACAGCACTCTTAGAAAGCCTCTTCCAGATCCAAGCAGCTTCAAGTGGGCAGGAATAGTTACTGCTACTGAAGGGACTTTAAAGGGGACAGTTACAACTGTCTGTAAAACAAAAAAGCAAAAACAAAAAAAATCCTCTACTGAAAGTATCCATGCTCAAGTGATTTATGATGGTAAAAATCTCCAATAAAATACTATTTGTTAATCTAGAAGGCTTAAGTGGCACTTCCTACACAGAAGTAACCTTGCTTCAGATGTGAGAAAAATATAAATCATATCTTTAACTTTTAGATCTTTTCTTTTCCTGTGACAGCAAACTGATTTGGGTTTTCATACTTCTTGGTAAGTGAGGTACTTAAATCAAATTCTAGCACATACAGAAAGATGGAAGAGCTATCACATGGCTGGCTCTTACCTAACCAGGGTCCTGCAGCCCAGACCCCATCTACTAGAACAGAGAGGGGCTGTCTCGGGCAAAGCTGAAGCCCATGGAAATCCAGTCAACACTGAACCTTAGTTTAAAAAAAACATCAATCTTGCATCTATGTAGCTAGAAAGAATGTGTTCTGAAAGCCACGGGCTAACTTCATTTTCATGATTCTATGAAGAAAATGCATTTCAATTTTGTCTTTGATTCTAAAGGGTGCCAATGTCAAATATTTTCACAACTCTGAATAAGTCTCCTTACAGCGATGACTACCAGTGCAAAATCCTGATTCGCTTACTTCCTATTTTATTCTCATCCTCGAGAGAATGTTTGCAGATTCTCTGCCAGTAGTTTGTGTGTCTGCGATAGGACTGTTGTTTATTTAGAATGTCTATTACATAAGAAGAAAGCACATGTAATCTGAACCCGTCTAACTTCTTAGCCATACTTTTGCACAATTGGGTTTCATTCTTCTCAAAGGAAATTCGCCGAGAAAGTTAGAATTAAAAAGCAAAGCAAAGCACACAAGACAGAGCATAGAACTAGAGGAATATACACAAGTGCATTACTCACACTGCTTGCCAATCCATCATCACTGATAAATCATGGCTAAAGAACCAAGCACAGGATCCATCTCTTCGCTTCTGCTAATAAATAGCTTCACTCAAGTGTCTCCTGCAGATCTGGGGCCATCTCGAGAGGAAGTGAGAGTGTGCTGAAGTGCAGAAGAAGCTGGGAAATTCTAAAATCCATGGGGGTCTGGGAACTTTCACAGCAGACCCCACTATAGCATTCCTGTGATTCCAGCCTCTGGCTAAGCCCCAGGCCTCTCTGAGCTCCCAGCTACCCTCCTGGTGCAGGTCAGTCCCTACTCCAACGTTGCATTGCCCTCCAAGAACACTGCATGGATGGGATGCAAGAGGAGCTGGCTGAAATGCTGCCAGTCCCTGCAAGCAAGCTCTCTTTCCCCAGAGCACGCTGCAGCAGCCTCTCAGTCTGCTGCTATCTCAGAGAGCCAGCAAGGGAGGGGCAGAGACAGGCAGGCAGGCAGGGAGGGCGTGGAGGGAGAGAGGGAGGGAGAGAGGGAGGGAGAGAGAGAAAGAGAGACAGAGGGGAGAGATGGGAAAGAGAGGAAGGGAGTGAGGGAGGGAGAGATAGAGGAAAGGAGAGAGAGGGAGGGAGAGAGAGGGAGGGAGAGAGAGGGAGGGGGAGAGAGGGAGGGGGAGACAGGAGGAGACAGAGGGAGGGAGGGAGGGAGGGAGGTAGCCAGAGAGAGAGAGAGAGAGAGAGAGAGAGAGAGAGAGAGAGAGAGAGAGAACACACACTTTCCTGGAAGACCAGCAGAAAAACACTTGCTGCAACTCTCCTTAACCCACAGTAGCTCAGGAATTTTCTGAACAAGGCCACTGGAAAACAGACCATCAAAACCAAGTGTTCAAAATCTTTAATTACACACCCATGTACATGTTGAGTCATGTGTGTTCAAAGCCAACAGGACCAAGGTTCTCTGCATATGTGTGAGACTCTATGAGAGAACATTTGTAGACACACAGAGATGTAGGTCCCCAGGGGAGAAAGAGATACAGGCACAGATTTCATTAGCTGAGTGAGTAGAGGTGGCCAGGCTCACAGTTTACTTGTCTTAAAATTGTTCAAATGCTGTTGGTAATGGAAACGCATGCAGGGAAGACAGCCTCCTGCCTCAGACTTTGTCATGGACTCTGCTTTCTACAGCTGGGTTCTCCCCCTGAAGTAGTTTACAAACAGAGAGAGAGCAGAGGCCGAGCAAAGGTTACATTGAGATGCTTAACTTTACCTGCTGCTCTTCACACACACACACACTAGAACACGTGTGCACATATGCATGAGTGCTTCAGACAGGAGGGAAGGAGAGACAGGAAGGGCTGGCACAGGCAGGGATAGGAGGGAGTGTCGTGGTGACCCAGCACAAGGATCACCAGCAGATTGATTTTCCAGGGGTCTTGACCATTCTCTCTTGCATTACAAGACATTCCCTTCCTTGTGTTTCCGTGCATCCTCACAGTACCGCCTTAGGAGCCACTAAGTGGCAGTGTGTTAGAACTCTGAATCCATGGACCCTCCACCTGAAATTCTGAATAGCTTCCAGAGAATGGACATGAGCCTTTAGCAAGCTCCGTGAGGTCTGCAAGTAGGCTAGAGCAGGTAGAATCTTCTCAGTGTTCAGTGAATGGCTGAATGAAATAGTTCACGGGGAAGGCGTCTAATGGGACTCCTACAGGAATATGGACATTTAGAAAGGTGCAGGCCCCAAACCTGAGCAGGAATAGTCAAGAGCCATAAGAGAGGCGGGGGTGGGGGGTCCAAGAGAAGGGCAGCATAGGAGCTGATGGGGTGATAGAAGCATTAATGTGATGGGACACGCAGACACTCAGAGGTCTGCTTGCTCAGTTTGGTTTTACTGGGAGGTGGCAGATGCTTCAGGCAGGTAGGATCCCATGGGGGCTTTAATCACTGCGGTGTACCCTCAAGAGGAACTCTATCTCCTGCTCTTAGTCTTTTTCCTCTGGGCCATGAGGCAAACAGGCCTCCTCCATCACCTTCTCCCACCATGATGTATTCTAATGTCATAAGCCATGGAGCAACCTGGTCACAGCCTACACCTCCACAGCCAGGGGTCAACTCAAGCAACTTCCTCTTTTACATTAATTGATTTCAAACATTTGTTACAGTACAGGAAAACGAACACGCTGCCTGGAATACTCTTGTTCCCAGTGCAAACCACCCTTGTTTAAGTCACATTCTCTGGAAATTGTCCCTGCTCTCCCAGAGGTAACTGTGTCACTCTCTTCCTGTTTGTATTTCTCACTACAAGTGACTTTTTGCACTGCAGTTACTAGCTGGTAGATTTCTTGCCTAGTTAATGACCGGTGAACTATTTATGTAGGCCAGATGATCTGTCAGTTGTCAATATATGTCCCAAGTTCTGGATACAAGTAGACCTTGGATATTAATTTGAAAAGGAAAACATAAGATAATATCTTAACTTGAGCAGTTGGTGCATGGGTGTTGGCTCCGTTGTGTGTCTTGAAACTGGGCATCTATCAACATTCATGTATTATTTTGCATGCTTGATAATTTTTACAGTAAAGAAAACATTTAAAGTAAATCCTAATGTCTGGGGTTTGAGAGGGTTGTGACTTAGTGGAAAATGAAAAGTAAAAGTTGTAAATAGTTGATCTATGCAGATGGTAAATAAAATAAAAAAAAGAAAAGAGAAAGAGAAAAAAAAAACAAAAAAAAAATGGCAGCATGAGTCACACTTGGCAGAAAGTCAGTCCTTTCAAAACGCTATTTGATGACTGGTGTTTGGGGCCCGAGAACCTTTGATGGTCACAGAGCAATGGCCAAATGCTGTTTGGCGTGGAAGGAGACTTGAAATGAGTCTCTGGAGAAGGCCAAAATAATCAGCAGTAAACAAACACTCCCATTTGCTCTGTTTAAAGAGATGGAAGGACTCACACGTTAAAAGTTAGAAAACACACGAATATAACTGAGCAAATGATTGGATGGAGTGGTGAAAGTAGAGAGACTTTAAACACTATTTCACAGTTTATAAAGTATCCCTTTGGTATCAACTGGAACCAGGACCACTGATGGACGATGATTCGGGAGAGTCAACATGTTTGTTCAAAATCCTACAGTTAGCGACAGGATCTAGAGCCCAGTTTTCCTCACACAATGTGCCACATTGTCTACTGGACCAAATGTAGACCTTAAGTATAAAAATGGCTGTTAAACCTGGTGAAATGGAAGGATGTGGATGCTGCTGACAAAATTTCATTGAAGCACATTGTTCTACTTATCAAAACACCAAGCAAGCAGCATCTCAGTAGCTTGGAGGTAGGAATCTCCACTTCCTATCTCTAGAAGTAAGGACTGCACCATCAGATGCCGCCAGCACTCTCCACTCTCCCATGGGCACCAGGACTCCAAGGAGCTACATACAGCAGACATGGCAGTGTCCTTCTGGATCTTTCTTCAAGAAAGAGGACTTGTTGCCCTGATGCTGGGCAGCCAGCCTTTTACTCTCAGCCTTTATAAAATTCGCTTCAGCTGAAGAAAACTATAGAAATCAGTAGATAACTGGCCTCCCCAGGGCCCTTTCATTGTGACCAATGGCAGTGGCAACAGAAGAGCCAGAAGCTAATCCTGCATTTTGACAGGGAAGGAAGAATCCATTTTCATGGCTTTGACACTGTGGTCTCACCAGAGGTGTGTGTGGAAACTAGAAATTGCTGGTAATGAGTCTTGAACAGAGAAGCCAGCAGCTAATGGACTGGGCCATGCAAGCTCCAGAGTCCCCAGAGATTAAAAAAGCCTTAGTGGAGCCTGCTTGATTTTCTGCTTGATTTTCCCTCGAATTAGTCCTCTTTCTTTAATCCTGGGTACTCATCTCCAACACACACACACACACACACACACACACACACACACACACACACACACACAGAGGCATGCACACACATGCACATACATGAGCAACTAACTTCATTTGAGTGTTGGCTTCCAGAGAATACAACCGGCCACCTCCTAGGGGTACTTCTCTGTTCAAGACTCATTACCAGCAAGTTCCAGTTTCCACACACCTCTGGTGAAGTCAAAGTTCAAAGCCAAGAAATCGGATTCTGCCTTCCTCCTCAAAATGCTGGGCCACTGATCTTATCTCCAAATGCTTCTCTCATTCAATAGAAATCAGAGGCCATGGAAACCCAGGGCCTTCTGCAGGTGGGAGAGATATGGAACTCATTCTTGCTCCCATGTGGCTCCATTTCTAAAAAAAGTGACCTTACTTTTTATGTAGTTTGTATGTTGAAAGTCTTGTAAGGTTTTATTTGAAATGTACACTATTGTTTGTTTCTTAAGGCACTGGTTCTGATGTCCCCCTAGCTGTCTCCCTTTTGGGACATCCTTTGGTGCTCTCATTGTCCTCAGAAGACACCAGAAAAATAGAATAATGACATGATTCTTAAGATCATACACTAATTTGGGGAAATAGATCAACTTGCATATAAAGATAAAAACATAATTAGATTAAAGAAGAGAGATGCCTTACAGGCTAACTTCTGGTTCACTGGACAGAGAGGGAGCTACAAATGGTGGTGGAATTGAGAATCATTTCCAGGATGAGTTTGGACAAATTATTAGTTCACAGGGCGATCAGGAGGCTCTGAGATAGATAGCCTTAAGACAAACAGCTCTTAGTCCAATGAACCAAGTTCTTTGAAACTTGCTGATCTCTCTTCCCCTCTGTCCCTAACACGCGGTAGTGTGTATGAGGAAGGCAGAGTTGGAGCATTAGTAGTCAATGTGTCTAATTTTGTATATTCCTCAAGCCATATAAGGTGTTATTCTGAGTAATGGGTAAAAGGAACACACTAGTTCTGAAACTCTAGAGCACATTTGGTATAAAATATATGTATTCATTTACAAGGAAGAGGGTCTAATGGTTACCAAATAGTCATAAATTACGAAAAGCCTCTAAAATAACCATATCTAAATTACCCATACAATTTCCCTGTGGCGAGTGCTAGGAGTATAGCAAGCCATCATCATTTAAAAGCATCAACTTAAATGAATCCTACATGTTATGTAAAGATGTGTAAAAAGCCGTTTGTACTGCCTGATATGCCTGAGTACAACATCTACATAATTTATTAGTGACGAGATTTACTGATCATTTTTAATCCTTGTTATTCAGAAAAGAATGAATGAATGAGGGTATGCTATAGAATATATTGACAGTGGTACATAGTATCTTATATATAATTCTTCCCATTTTTAAAGCTCCAATTGGTCATTAATATAGATCTGAAGTTATTTGGTGAAAAAAAAAAACTATACTCCAGTCATTATATGCAATAGGTAGACATTATGGATGTTTACTGTAAGCTTTTCCTTCCTTCCTTCCTTCCTCCCTCCCTCCCTCCCTCCCTCCCTCCCTCCCTCCCTCCCTCCCTCCCTTCCTTTTTCCTACAACATTTTGTGTTATTGTGAAATAATTACCTTGCCAAAGTTTGGGCATTGTGTAGTTTATCTTTCAGAAGAAAAGCATGGGTTTGTTCACTTTAAATTTGACAATTTCTATTATACATTTTGTGCTCCGCTTTTTAAAACCTCATTACAAAATGGTGCTGGGCCTGAATACCACTATGAGTTTAACTGAAAGGGAGAGAGGAGAAAGGGAAGGGGAGGAAAGAGGAATAAAGGGGGAAAAGAATCACAGAATGAAGCCATCTGTGTCTAAAGACAGAAGGAGCAGGGGTGGGCAGAAAACTAACCCCCATTCAAACATGGCTCAGGACCCCACCCTTTCCCCTAGCTGCAGCCCCTGACTTCCTGTCCCTGCCCTCACTTGACCTACTTGCTAAGAAGATGCAACAAGTCTGAGATCTGGCAAGCTGATGTTTTATCAAGCAGCTCCTAAGGATCCGAGACCATGGCTGGAGCAGAGTGGGTGTCTCTTCCTTGGAAAGCCCCTGACTTGGCCCCTGAGTGTGGAAAACAAGCTCCTACAGAAAGGCTTAGGTAGTGCTGCCAACAAAGTCCAGCAGGCCTAGCAGGTTAGCTGGGGTGAAGTAACAGGCCAGGCAGGAAAACAGGTCCTATGATATCAAATCCTACAGGAGAGCCTCACCGGCCTTGGAAAACCAGCAGGTCCTCACACGGAACACAATATTCAAAAAGTTGCAAGGCATGGCAGCCACCCTGTAGATAGCCATGAATAAAATGTCACGTCAAGTTCTAGAGCCAAGCCCATTGGTCTTCAACATGCCTACCACCACCCAGTTTCCTTTCATGGACAGGAATCATCCTTCAGAGACAGGCTAGGATGCCCTTGATCTCCACACTGGCAGACTTAAGAGAGGGTTTTCATCTCTCTCAAAAGAACTGAGGAATCTCTCCCTACAGCGTGAGAACAGACCTCTTTTGTTGAAAACAATCAGACCATCAAACACTTCTTTTAAAAAAAACTAAAAGGTCAAAACTTCTAATGTTTAGTTAGATCTTTATGGGGAAAGGAAGTGCTTTCAAGAACATAAATGCTAAATTTGAGACATGTTAATATCTTAGAAACTCACTTGATATGCATGGTGGCTTGACCATACACAGGGAGTGGCAAGACCTTGGCCCTACAAATAACTATAAAAGCTTCATTCCTACTATGGACAAATATGCACAAGGCCTGCAAGTTAAATGTGTTCATGAGAAGACCTGATACACAAACAGCTAGGTATAATTTCCAAAAGACAAATTGGAAACTCTACATATAAATTTAAGAAAAGATTCTATAAGCATTTCCTTCTATTAATATAAGTGGTTTTTTCATGGCGGTCTCTCAAGGCCAGAGGGAGCTGGGACTCACTGGGACTCTTTGGCACTAGTCTTTGCTCATTTTCTTTATTTATCCAGAGACATCTTATCTATAATTATAGCTACCATAAATTTTAAATCTCTAGTTGGAAGATTTGATGAAACCATGCTAAACTGACCATTCCAATCATGTAGTCATAAGACAGTAGGTGGAACTTCTATCTCATCAAAGGCGGAATCTTGTCTGCCCATCTGTCTGGTGTTTGTTTCTCTAAGATGCATGTTGTCGTTTAGTTTATATGATAACTTATATGGTACATGACCCCGTTCCTAGAGGATGATACAGACATGCAGCTGGCATCCCATGAATGTGCACCATACCAAAATATCAGGACAGCATGGGTGCATGATGAAGCAACTGCCTGGACCTAAAGACAGAAGTGTCTCAGAGCCAGATTTAGCAAAAGGTTCAACAACCCTCTGTCTGTGTGTTGATAAAGGACTAGAATTACTTCTGACTGCCAAATGCTTCTAAATATGTGGCTAGTCTTAGCAAAAATGCAATTGTTTATCCTTCAGGTCTCACAGGCTCATCTTTATGTGAATTCTCACTACTAGCCTAAATAGCAAGCAGTCTCCATTTAAAAGACACTCTGTAGATCAAAACTATTTCCAGGATATCTGTGCTCTCCTGATACCCTGCTAAAGGAGGCTTCAGATTTCCTTTTACATGTAATCAATAAATAGGAACAAATGTAACCCAACTGCTTTGAGGGAGTCGTAAACTAGGAATTCCCACCCACCATTCGGCTAAACTAGGTTCAAAACTCTTACTTGGACTGGTTCCTTCCGGTCTGGGCCAGAGCACTGAGCAGATCTTGGGTGGCAGCTCTGCCCCCAACATCCAAGAACCCAGAGGAAGCAGGGATCCCAGGCACTCAAACTCAGGCAGTATCCTAGGTAAGCAGACAGCAGGGCCCGCCCTAAACAGGGAGTAACTGGGAACCAAAAGGACCCAGGAAGTCACTCCTGGCCTGGAACACTGGTTCCTTCCTGTCTGGGCCAGAGCACTGAGCAGATCTTGGGTGGCAGCTCTGCCCCCAACATCCAAGAACCCAGAGGAAGCAGGGATCCCAGGCACTCAAACTCAGGCAGTATCCTAGGTAAGCAGACAGCAGGGCCCGCCCTAAACAGGGAGTAACTAGGAACCAAAAGGACCCAGGAAGTTACTCCTGGCCTGAAACACTGGTTCCTTCTGGTCTGGGCCAGAGCACTGAGCAGATCTTGGGTGGCAGCTCTGTCCCCAACCTCCAAGAACCCAGAGGAAGCAGGGATCCCAGGCGCTCTAACTTGGACAGTGTCTTAGAAACTAGTTCTCAGATCTGAGGCCTAGATCAGACCTCTGCCAGGTCTGCTGTTGTGTGGACCCCGGATTCCACCTGAGACATACTGGAAGTTCCACTCAATCCAGATCCACAGAGGAACAAATGAACTCAGAGCTTCAGACAATACATCCTGAGATATTCTAGAGGAGACACTGCACCCAGAACAGCAGACACCTAGCTGGACTACTACCTTGGAGGCACCATATCCTGAGGCATCCTAGAGGTACCACTGTAATCAGTGCAGCTGGAAAAGATCACAGAGACATCTGGACCCCTAGGAGATCAGACACAAGCTAGATAACTAGAAAGACAGGCTTCAGTCAGAGACAGCAAGTACAGGCAGCACTAGAGTTAACCAGATGGCAAAAGGCAAGAGCAAGAATGTAAGCAACTGAAACCAAAGTTACATGGCATCATCAGAACCCAGCTCCCCCATCAGAGCAAGCCCTGAACACCCCATCACGCCAGAAAAGCAGGAATCAGAATTAAAATCACTTCTCATGATGATGATAGAGGGCTTTAAGAAAGACATAAATAACACTCTCAAAGAACTTAAGGAGAGCACTGGTAGACAGATAGAAACCCTTAAAGAGGAAACACAAAAATCCCTTAAGGAATTGCAAGAAAATGCAACCAAACGGGAGAAGGAATTAAACAAAACCATGCAGGATCTAAAAATGGAAGTAGAAACAATAAAGAAATCACAAAGGGACAATACCCTGGAGATAGAAAACCTAAAAAAAAGATCAGGAGTCATAGACACAAGTATCACCAACAGAATACAAGAGATGGAAGAGAGAATCTCATGTGCAGAAGATACCATGGAAAACATTGACACAACTGTCAAAGAAAATGCAAAATACAAAAAGCTACTAACCCAAAATATACAAGAAATCCAAGACACAATGAGAAGGCCAAACCTAAGGATAATAGGTATAGATGAGGGGGAAGACTCCCAACTAAAAGGACCAGTAAATATCCTCAACAAAATTATAGAGGAAAACTTCCCTAACCTAAAGAAAGAGATGTCCATAAATATACAAGAAGCTTACAGAACTCCAAATAGTTTAGACCAGAAAAGAAATACTTCCCGCCATATAATAGTCAAAACATCAAATGTACAAAACAAAGAAAAAATACTAAAAGCAGTAAGGGAAAAAGGCAAAGTAACATATAAAGGCAGGCCTATAAGAATTACACCAGACTTCTCACCAGAGACCATAAAAGCCAGAAGATCCTGGACCGATATCATACAAACCCTAAGAGAACAGAAATGCCAGCCCAGACTACTATACCCAGCAAAACTGTCAATCATTATTGATGGAGAAACCAAAATATTCCATGACAAATCCAAATTTACACAGTATCTCAACACAAATCCAGCACTTCAAAGAATAATTGGTGGAAAACTCCAACACAAGGAGGGAAACTACAACCTAGAAAAAGCAAGAAAGTAATCTTCCAAAAACCCCAAAAGAAGATAGTTACACAAACATATCTCCACGGATGTTAGCCCAAAAGCTTGGATTAGCGAAGACTCAACCCACAGACCACATAAAGCTCATGAAGAAGGAAGACCAAGAGGGGATGCCTCAGCTCTACTTAGAACGAGAAATAAAAATGCTCAAGGGAGCAAATAGGGAAACAAAACATGGAACAGAAACTGAAGGAGGGGCCATCAGGAGACCTTTCCACCTGGGTATTCACCCCATGTACAGCCACCTAATCTAAACACTGTTGTGGATGGCTGGAAGTGCATAATGTGAGGAACATGATATAGCTGTCTCCTTAGAGGTCAGCCAAAGACTAAAACACTCAGAGGACAATGTTCACAATTAACCACTGATATGATCAGGGGTTTCCCAATGGAGAACTTAGTGAGAGGACTGAAGGAGCAGAAAGGGTTATTGACCCTAGGTGGAAAGCAACAATACCAAACAACCAGAGCCCCCCAGGGTCTAAACCACCAGCCTGGGAACACATAGGGAGGGACCCAATACTCCAGAGGTATATGTAGGGGAGGATGGCTCTGTCAGACATAGGTGGGAGAGGAGTTTCTTGGTCCCATAAAAAAAAATGAATGAAAAATGAATGAATGAACACACAGTGGGGGGGGGATGTGAGGGCGGGGAGGGGATAGTGAGGGGGTAGGTGTGGTCACTGCCTCATAGAAGCATGAGGAGGGGGATGGGATAGGTTTCTGGGTGGTGGGAGGAAGTAGGCTAAGGGGATAAAATCTGAAACGTAAATACTACAACCAATTTTAAGAAGCGGGGGGGGCGGGGGGAAGTCTTCAGAACCAACATCTTTAAAAAAAAATGTCAGCCCCCGGGGGTGGGAATTTTTTTTTTCTTGATACTAAAACTTGTTCTGCGAATTGTATATTGCAGAATACACAGCCTTGGTGTATCTACTCATCAAGCATACTGAGCAGACCTGCCCAAACCTCTGATGTCCTGGTATTCCATCTGGATTCAGTGAAGACACAGCATCAGAGGCTTATCAACTTACTCTTCCCCCCACCCCTCTTCTAAAATCTCAACGCCCTTAATCAGCTTGAAGAAGTTAAAGAAGAGTCAGCGCCCCTATTCCCTGAGCTTGGGGACTAATGTGGTTAATAATGGTCTGTCTTTCTAGGGACAAGTAGTGGTTTTGTTGGAACAGGGGGGATTAGCTAGGACTTACTGCATAGCCATAACCTACTGGTAGAAATCTGTATAATTATTATCAAGATGAAGTTATAAATTCTTAAATGGTACAAAATTTACTTTGATCTCAAATTTAAGGTTTTCATTGGTACGAGCCTCTTATTAATATAAAAATGAGATGAATATTGATACACTCATGGGCATTGTGCCTGTATAACACATTTAGGAATACAATGCCTAGACCCAGCCCTTTTTTTAGCTTTTTTAACTGATTTGGGACGGTTAACCTATGAGTTAAGGGACTATAGCAAATTCATATTTTTTTGAGTTTTTTGTTAGGGTGCTTTCCATATTTTACTTAGAAATAGCTGAGAGGAGTTAACAGAAAACAGTCCAGGTTACCTTACATGGATAGTTGGTTTTCAAAACATCAGAAGTCCATAGAACTGATGCTACAAATATTCATGTATTAATGTTCATATTGATTAGAGACCTGTCTGCTCCTGACAGCTTCCTGTCATGGATTCTAAGAAGAAATTGAGCATCCTTGGAGTTATGCCAGTTGTGTGGTGACAGCCACTAGGCTAGAATTGCCTCTCTCCATCTACAGACAAATTACTGTCCAGAAAAGGACACACATGCAGAATAGTCGACTGATTATATCTGCCTAGACAGAGTAATCAGTCCTTAATAATCCTGCATCACCACGGTCTGTCAGATGATTCTGGGCCAGAAGGCTGAAGATTTGATGCTCCAACGTTCGGTAGTATAGGGGCTTTTCAGGTGTTCAGAGGTCTCTATAAATTGGCTAAGTTTTAGAAGCTATGCTTTGTGCTTCCCACAATTATAGTTAACTCAGTCATTCTGGATTTCTGACGGGGTTGAAAACTTATAGCTATTTACCGTAAGAGAAAAGATTTGAGTGGATGGTCGTCAGCTGACATTCATCCTAAAGCCAGGTTCAGAACTAAATGTTTTAGTTAGGATAGATGACAGAGGTGCTGGTTAGTCAACAAAATGATGGACTGGGTATTAGGACTATCTTGTACCTCACTGGTACAAATTGGCATAATTATGCTCTAATTGTATTTTGAGAGAAAAGTTTCATTTTAACAGGAAGGGTGATGTGTAGGAGGAGCTAAGGTAGGAGGAGTACTGAGAGGAAGAAAAGGAGTAAGAAGAGGAGGAGAAGAAGGATAGGAGAAGCTAGGTGATAAAAGAGAGAAAGAAGGGGGAGACAGGGAGGCAGATATTCATGTATCTCCACCAGTCAAAGATAGTTGTTATATCTAGGTCGGTCAGTGGGTTACACCTCTGATTGAACAATTCCAAACTTATAACGCTTATGATTAACATTATTTAAAAAAATGTATAAATGCAAAAAGGAAAAGGGGGCATGGGATAGGGGTTTTCTAAGGGGGGGGAATGGGGAAAGGGGATGGCATCTGAAGTGTAAATAAAATATCTAATAAAAAAAAAAAAAAACTCTTACTTGACGTAGAACAAATAGGTACCACAGAATATAAATAGTTCTTACTTGACGTAGAACAAATAGGTACCACAGAATATAAATAGTTCTTACGCTATGTGGGCTCAGTGCCAAGGGCTGCATATATACCCGTTTACTTCATCTGTGTTACAGCTTCATGATGTACATAACATCATTTTCCTTATTCTACAGATAAGCAAATAGGGATGAAAAGATATTGAGAGATTTCCTCCAGGTCACATAAGAGGCAAAGCCAAGACTTAGTAATCCCAGGATCCTAAATGTTGCACCAGACTGTGAGTCACTTCAGACTGTCTCGTGTAAACCACAGAATCCGTCTTTGTCTATGAGATGGGAAAATGGTGGCACCAGCCTCATAAAGTTGTCGGGATGCCTAGAAAAAGAACCGACAGTGCCTGCAGCACGCTGTGCCTAGTAACATCTTAACATCTTGATGGTGTTTTAACTTCCCCTCCCCAGCACTCTGCCTGCACCGGCTCATCTACACACCCTCTAGAAAGATCTGCTAATTGCTTTGTGGCCTGCCTGCCTTTCTGGTCTCTGGCATTTGGATCACTGGATTCTGGGTTGGAGAAAATGATGCCTCTTTGTTTATCGTGGGTGGAGTTGCATTTTCTATATCTCTAGCATGCTGCTCAGTTACTAGGGATCAGACCTCCTGAAGGAAGTCAGTTTCACCTCTATCATCACTCTGGCCCCTAAGCCTGACAAGACACACAATCCATCGTATTCAGCATCTTGACACCAGAGGCCTCTGCCCAATGCTACAGAATTCCTTTTCTAATTCAGAGGTTATGTTTTATATTGGCTGAGATCCAGCCCCTGCCCTGGTGGAGTCTGAGGACTACATGAGGTGCTGTGTCCTGGACCTTCTTCTGAGAGTTTGGAAGAAACCCTAGGTTGGGGCTTAACAAGTCATTGGCAAGAGTTGGAGCTGTGCTTGCCAGTTGGCTCTAGGGACTGAGTAGTTAACACGTACTACACCAGGTGCTATTCATATGTTACTTACAACAAACCCAGTTTTTAGCCTATCATTTGGATTATACAGTGTCACGAGTTCTGTGCTTTACAGGGAGCTGCATAATTTTTTTTAACTGGGGAAACTTAGAATGTGTGTTGAAGAACTCAGTCCTACAAAGGAACCTAGGTATCAGGATATGTGCTAAATGGCCAATCTGACCAATCAAAGCAGAACTTTCTAAAGCTGCAGAGTGGGACAGGTGTCTTTCCCACCACCCTGCCAATCAAGCTCACAGGAATGAGGTCAACGTCCTAGCAAGATGCTCTTCTTGTGTAGTTCTCCAAAGGAAAGCCAGCAACGTTCATCCTCAAGAACTGCAAACTGGAAGGAATACCTTTGCATATGCTCAGAAATGGACTTCTAGGACACTGGAAATTCTTGGTGATCTTAACAAGAGTTGGGGCTGTCTGTATTTCAGTTGATGGCAAGAACTACTCAGCTCACAACAAGGGATGCTTGGTTTATGAGTGAGCACACGATGTGGTTGTGTGTGTGTGTGTGTGTGTGTGTGTGTGTGTGTGTGTGCTTACTAAGGATTGTATGTGTAGGTTAAAAGACAATTTGCAAGAGTTGGTTCTTTCCATCAACTATGTAGGTTCTGGAGAATCAAACAGCTCATCAGGCCTGGCAGTAGGCATCTTTACCCCTGAGCCATGTCACCAGCCTCCAAGGTGTGCATCTGAAGTCTACAGGGTAGAAAGAAAGAATACAGTCTTCTCAGGGAAGTAATGACCCTGTCTCGGCCAATCCTTAGCCAAATCCAGAAAGAAGCATTTTCCTCCATGAGAAAGTAACCCCTGCATCTTGCCCCTCATTTACTTTGTAACTTTGTATTGCTGTCTTTCGCTCCCTTGGGCTATCAGCTCTACCAACTGGAGACCACAAGTAAATAAAACAAGGCCTGAGTTCAGTTGCACACACCCCCACCCCACCCCAAGGTGAATGTGAAAGCCCTGTGTATGACAAGCTATATCCAATAAGAGTGGGGTTTCCTAAGTAGCATTACTGCTGTGTATCCTGACCCCACTAACTGGAAGCAGAAAATCTATAAGTGGAAACTGTTAGGCTTCTCAAACTTTGCTTTATAAACAGGTCTTCTTATCTGTGTTAGGGGATCCACCCACTAGGAATTTAATCAAGTTTACCTGACTTGGAAAAATAAAATCAGATAGCTTTTGCTCATAGAATGAGGTAGCACAGACTGTATCTGAAGTAGGGATGCTTAAACTGTGGGTCGCCCTGCACGGCAAACTGAATCTGTAGGTTGTGGACAAGTAGGCAACAGTATACAGTACATAGTCAGTATGCAGTCAGACTATAGTTCTGACTATAAGGTAATAAACCCAATGATCATACTTAGCATATTACATCACGTAAGTACACTGCAGCCTTGGTTCTGAGCTCATAACATGCTTCACCATGCCTGCGTCATGCCATCCATGACAGTAAGTCTTGCCTGAAGCAACTCAGCTCAGGTCTGAGGCATCATGTTAAGAATTTCAGTCAGTGTCCTTCCTAGCAGATGAGTTCTCTGCTCTTATGGGAACATAGTGGCTTAATTACAGAAAATCACGTATGTTTTCCTAGGCTCCTCAGGGTGCCCGTGAACATCAGGAGTGCAAATCTTTAGATTAGATCGTGTTGTAACATGAGTTTTTAAAATGCCCAAAATGAATTTTGTCACGGAATTAGGACAAAATGTCCAACAACTTTTGAAATGGTCCTAAATGCATTTCTACCACTCTGTAGTGTGTATTTATGTAGAGAATTATTCATGACGTTGATGACTATAAAGTCAAATTATCAACCAACTCCAAAAATCATTAATTCTGTATCCTGACTTATCAAATACTCAGTCAAGATTTAACCTTTTATGCAAAAATAAGTGTACTCATCTTACTAGTATGAAAATTTCCTTTTATAAATAATAAAATTATAGTGCATATTAAAATATTTAAAATAAATCTATTGATGAATGATTATGTAGTAAACATTGGGTTTGCTTACCTGTGTTATATACCTATGCTTTTGGGGCTATGAAAAAAGGTGTTGGACAAAATGTTATGAGTGGAAGCTTAAGAGGCCCTGTTTCAGCTTACCTGTTGCCTTAAGCATGGCATGCAGGATAGCTAGGCTGGTTTAAACTTCTCTGTACTCAGAGGGTGTTGGATCTACCCTGATGGTTTTACAGTGTCTCTCCAAGGAAGTGCCCGCCACATGTGCACACATGTGCCACACACTGCCATTACATTAGTGCTCTTGAATTTTTAATACAAGTCAGTGCTGAGGACACTGAGAATCACCCCCAGCTTGGAACCTCCACGCACTTTTCTCTTTGAGCAAGAGTAACAGACACCATTGACTGACAGTAAAATGAAAGATTTGAAATTACAACTGGGACAAGATGCACTCAACGTTCTTTTGGGCAACCTGTCCTCTTGTGACTGCAACGAAGTCTGATTTTCTTAAAGGACACCTGCTAACAACCCACTTCCCTTCCAACCCACACAAACACAAATTTGCATCCACTCTTCACCAACACTCCACACCCTTTACTATGGGGTGCAAAAGGAAGCCCAAAAGTCAGAAGAAATATTGGAAGGTAACTGGAGGGGAGTGAGGGAAAAGCAGCCTTGCTGTCTTCCCAGAGCATCTCAGATTTTGCATTATGTGGTAGAGGGTTGAGACTAGCCTTTCTCAGAGGCATCTTAGAAAGGCAGCTGGTAAATTACTGAAAGTCCTAAGCTAAAAGAAAGCAGAAAAATAATGACTATATTATTGAGAGAAAGAAAAATTGTAAGTCCATGGAGATTTAAACACACACACACACACAGAGAGAGAGAGAGAGAGAGAGAGAGAGAGAGAGAGAGAGAGAGAGAGAGAGAGTGGAGATAAGGTTGGCAGTCTGTGTCTTTCCCCCACCTCTTGCTTTTTTAAGCCTTGCTGTGGGTAAGCAGACTCTGATACAGTCCATTAACTCTGTTTCATCACATCATTCTGTAATTCTGTGCCTCTGAAGCTCTCTGCTAGTAGACTAAGTAAAACATCCCACTAGCTTCTAATTAAGCACGGGAGGTAATGACCTTGATAACAGGGCAGACTCCATCATTCAGGTTACGGAGAGGTCTCTGGTTCCATTCTCACGATCTCTGACTGTACTGAAGTAAACTTGCTTAAACACATTAGAATACAATCATCATGCCAAGCAAAGTAAGCCCAAATCACAAAGTAAGCATTGCATGTGTTCTTTTGTGTGCAGAATATATATAATGTATATATTGTGTGTATGCATATGTATGTGTTCCTCTTCTATTTTCACATCACACGTATATGGTATACATATAGAGGAAGAAGGTGTCTAGAGGGAGTGAAGGGGGAACGAGAAAAAATAATGGCATAAAAAAGCTAAACTATTGTGTGCTTTCTCTATAAAGAATATATATATATGTATATATATATATTCCTATAAGAATATATATATATACATGTATATATATGTATACACACACACATATATATATTAAGTGGGAAGGAAAGGTAAGAGAGGGGAGTGATGGGGTGAAGATCTAAGCACAGCAACAAACATGGATAAGATATCACAGAGCACAGAGGACCCATCATTCTGTATGTTATCCAAAGAGTTAATAAAAGAACATTAGACCATAAACTATAGCAGACAGTTTGCCACACCCTCTGTCTTTGCCCAGGAAGACTTCCATAAAGGAAAGAGATCTACTTAGAAATGAAAAGATATAGTTTATGAGTAATGATGATTTGGAAATGTTAAAATCTCTGTAAATTACACACACCATCACATTATTATTTTTTTTTTTTTGAGATGTGGATAATATGAGAAAATGACTGTTTTCAAAATGCTTCACCCAAGTCCTGCTTTTTATCTAGTAATTGAAAATCACACCTGAATCAACGCATTATTGTAATTACCTCCATTCTTGTCCCACAGTTGGCGGTCGAAAATGCATGCCTGAGGCTTGCATAGTGTATGGTCATGGGTAAGGTATTAATTTACACCAGAGGAGTAGTCAACATTCAAGGTGCCTTGATCAAGAGTACACAACCAGGGGTGATTGGCTAGTTAGTCCTGGATGTGTCCAACTGTCAGGATCACCTAATTTTAGACTATTATCAGAGATCCACTGGGATTTTTTTTTTTTTTTTTTAAAGAACAGGTAACATTGACGTCTGAATTTCTTTGTGGTCAGAAAGGA
This sequence comes from Arvicanthis niloticus, assembly GCF_011762505.2. Classification (NCBI taxonomy): domain Eukaryota; kingdom Metazoa; phylum Chordata; class Mammalia; order Rodentia; family Muridae; genus Arvicanthis; species Arvicanthis niloticus. The sequence goes on along the minus strand of NC_047673.1, from coordinate 68,519,807 downwards.
TACTCTAGAATGAAGTTAGCCCTCTGACAGTTGTTGACACTTGCTTGATGAGACAACATGTGGTCAGTGTCAGTAAATATCCCATCATGCACTTGGAAAAGAACTAAGTACCCTAAGTCATAACTTAGCAATGCTTGAAATCGGGAATCTTAAACTTTCCTACTCTTGGTCCCTTTTCATCAAAGAAATAGTTACGTAACCCCAGGTACACAGGCATGTAAGACAGATCTACAGTCAAACATTTTTCAGTAATAGGTGATAGAAAAATTTATTTTTAAATAATTATTTGGTATAAGTTCACTATTTATTAAAGACAACAGAATGGCCAAGGTAGGTTATGTGGGCCTACTATTTGATACTGTAGAGCATATATACTCAATGTTCATGAATATTTTTGTAACTATTTTGATTTTATAATTGTCAGTGCTGGTGACACCACCTCACCTCAATGTGTAGTACAGATGCAGATGACAGAAGTGTGTTTAGTGACATTTCAGAAATTGCTGAAACTTCTGTCCAAACTCCAGGCCAGAATTCATTTAATGATTGTTTTTTTAGAAGGACTCAAGTCAGCAACTCAAACAGAAGTTTTTATCATTATTATCATTACTGCTACTGCTACTGTGTGTGTGAATATATGTGGGGTCAGCCTTGGGTGTCATTCCTCAAGTACCCTCCTCTTTTCTCTGTGAAGGATTGATTTGGGGCTTGCTGCCAGGCTAGGCTGTTTGGCCAGCAAGCCCAGAAGTCTGCCTTTCTCAGGCCCCTCACTGCTGGGATTATGACTGCATGCACCATACCCAGCCTTCCAGGAAGTGAGCTGGCATTTCGAGCCACGAGGCCTGCACAGAACAAAATGTATACACTGTTTTAGGACCAAGGCTGTGGGGAAGTTGCACAGTGAACTATGGTCAGGAGCTATGAGAAACCCCTGGTTCTTTGTAAATTTCATTTTGAAATAATTTTTATGATCTTACACATTTAGACATTTTTTATTTTTGCCAAATTTTTGCAACCCCCAGAGAGAGTCTTGTGGAGCTCCATATGGAGTTGAATCCTATTTAAGGAGCGGTGGTCTAAGAGCCTAGTAAAAATTAAACAATAGTATTTCCTATGGTTTGAATGTGTCTTCTGAAGTTTACATGTTAGAAACATCCTTTCCAAGGCAACAACAGAGAGGCAGGGCCTGCAAAAGCAGAGTAGGTCATAGGTCATAAGGCATCTGCCTTCCAGAGATGAGTCTGTCTGCTTCAAGGGCATTATCTTCCTTTTCTGCCTCCTGCCCATGTTATGGCAAGAAGGTCCCTCTCTACAACAGTAGTCAAGGTTCTCTAGATGAACAGAATGTGTGTGTGTGTGTGTGTGTGTGTGTGTGTGTGTGTGTGTGTGTGGTGTGCGCACTCATTTTTTATGTCCTTTATATGGGCTGCCAGCAGAAGGTGTGGCTCAGATTAAAGGTGGATCATCCCACCTCAAAAGATCTAGATTTAGGGTGGGTCTCCCCACTTCAAATGATTTAATTAGGAAAAATCCTTTACAGGTGTTCCCAGTCACTTGGGTTTTAGTTAATTCCAGATGTAGTCAAGTTGAAAACTAAGAAGAGCCAGCACATGTGGGCCACTTGTCCTTGGGCTTAACCAGTTTCCAGAACTGTAAGAAATAAATCTCTATTCTGTATAAATTCCCCGTCCCAGGTTGTTTTTGATGGCTGGCACAAAATGAGCAGTGTACGGGGCTTGAGCCATGTTCTACGGTGTATGCAAATGCAGGCTCGTTACATATTCCTTGATAACTGACTCTTTTACTGTTAAAATATCCTTATTAATCGTTAAAGATGGCTCTTATCTTGCCCCAGAGTAATTTTCTTCATTAATAGAAATGCGCAGCTTACCTTATTGGATACTTATTACAGTGTGTATTTTTTTTCCGATTTTTATTCTCACCTTCTCTGAGTTCTATACTTTCAGCAGCACCATTTATGAAGAGTTCACAGATTTATTTTAAAGTATAAGCAGAAAATTGTATTTTAATTAGAGTGTTTAGTTGCTTTCCATTCTGTTAAATCCCTAATGGATTTGGGCACATACCTTCCATTTTAGAGTTGTTTTCTGCTAGTCTACCTATATCCTTTTCTCTGTTCTCATCTTTGCAGTTTTTACATGAGCCAAGTATTTTCCATGTTATTTCCCCTTCTGCATACATTATGTTATCCATTACTCTACAGCTTGCATTGTGTGCCCTGGAATTACTGTATTCTAGCACAATTCCAACTTTAGACGCTCCTAAACATTGCTGTGACTTATAATGCTTTAATTCCATTTAACTCCCTTCTTTTTGTATGGCTTTTGTCCTAAACCTATTGCTACATAGACAAAATATTCTGTTTTTGTTGTTTTACGTGATCAAAATTTATATCTACTTGCCAGTAAATTTTCAATATTTTATTCTATACGTTTCCAACGGCAACATGAGAAGAATTCAACAATTAGTGCCCATAAACCTCATTTAAATGTCGTAAATTGTGTTCTAACCTTAGGATTCTATCATCCCTACTCTCATTCCTCCAATCCCTGAGAGCCACCCTCCCCCAAGCCCCTCTGATCCCGTCACTCTTAAGTTGATAGCTTCAACAAACTGTTGAGTCCATTTTTGTTTGTCCAAGTATGGTTTCAGGGCTGACTGCTCCACGTTGGACAACTAATAAGGGGGTTCACCCATGAGAAGAACCAATCGCACTTCTCCCAGAAGTCATTAGTTGCCTGTAGCTCTTTGTCTAGGGGATAGGACTATGCAAAACTTCCCCTTTGGTGTTAAAGTGTGCATCAATAACTTGCTTACGCAGCCCTAAGAAGAGACGGCTTTACGGCAGACTTCCGCGTGTCCTGATTCTTGCAAGCTTTCTGCCCCATCTTCTGAGTGTTCCCTGAGCCACAGATGAAGGAGCTGTGATGTGGACTCATAAGGAACGTTTTCTGTATGTTTTGTCACCTATCTCCTCATGCCTCTAAACAACCATCAACACACATTTTATTTCCAGTGTTTCCCAGCCCAGCAAACACTCACCCTTTCTGTCACTGCATTCTTTGTGAGTGTGTGGGGCCCCCTTCCCCTCCTGTTGTCATTCCTGTTCCTACTTCACTTAGGGTTTCTCTACTAGCAGTGGATTCTTGAAATTGTTGGTTTAAGATGTCCTAATTTCGCTTCAAGTGTTGACAAATACTTTTGTCATATTCCTGTGTGTCTGGCAGTCAGCAGATATTTTCCAGCCCATGACATCCTATTGTGTCAGTATCTATCCCTTCTGTTGGGAAGCAAGTGATCAGTCCCATGTTGCTTCCATGAAAACAGTGTTGTCTCCTCACTGCTGTACTGATTGTCCCTCTTGGCTTCTGTCTTCAGCTGGCTTAGTTATGCTTGCTGCAGTCTTCTACATATGACCCTGGAGGTGACAGGTGGGGCTTCCTGAATCTACCTTCTGGTGGTTTTGAGCAGTTTTAGAGAATATTACTTCTGTGTTGTTCTCATCTTCTATTTTCTAGACTCTGGTTCCATGTTTGAATGTGGAGAAAAGTATGACCCATGTGTCTTTTATGCTTCTTGCTATATGTCCATCCTTTGTGCTCAGTGCATCCACATGGATGTAATCTACTGGTTTATTTTCCATTTCACTGGTTTCATCTCATACTAAATTTAATATGCTGTCTAGTGAGTTCCTGCTAACCAATGTTTCTTTCTTTTTGGTTTTTTTTTAGGTTCTAAAATTGCCAGTTTGCTTGTTTGTCTTTTAAAAAACAAACAAACAAAACAGATGCCATTTTTCTGGTGAAATTCTTCACTGTACCATCTAATACCTTGCACATACCAATCACAAACGCTCAAACGTTTACATCATTCAATTATTCAATTGTGTAACTTAGGTCTTTTTCCAGTGCTTGTTTTGGGATTTTTAACTGGTATACTTTCTAATTTAATTGAAAATAAAATTACAAAGATACAAGCAGCTTCCATGAGACTGACTGACTCAACCCAATCCAAGACTAACATAGCAAGTCTAGGACTCAAGCTCGGGTTCTTTGTTAGCAAGTGTCTTTATCTGCTCAGCCATTGAGTAGGCCCTGGAGTGTAACTTTTAATACAAACCACTGTGAGAATGCCTAAAAGGGCATCAATTTTACGAAATGGACTACATCACTTTCTGTCAGATGGTTAGCACACATACTCACTATACCCTAATGTGATAATGTAGTATAACCCTTCCTTCCTTCCTTCCTTCCTTCCTTCCTTCCTTCCTTCCTTCCTTCTCTCCCTCCCTCCCTCCTTCCTTCCTTCCTTCCTTCCCTCCCTCTTTCCTTCCTTCCCTCCCTCCCTCCTTCTGTCCCTCCTTCCCTCCTTCCCTCCTTCCCTTTCTTCCTTCTTTCCTTTCTTCTCTTTCTTTCTTCTTTCCTTCCTTCCCTCCTCATCTTACATACAAGGCTTTAAAAAGGGAAACCCATAGTCCCTCCAATCTCAAACCATGAAAAGCCAGTCGCAGACCCCAGAGTAACTGCAGCCAACCGCATGAGCACAAGTCACTTTGAAAACCCTACTTTGTTTCCCAAGTCATTGTGAACCCATCCTGGCCACAGTAGTCGCATCCTTTTCTCTGATTTTCCATCTTTGTTTTCCTTTCAAAAACAAATAGAGTGTTATAGCTTGGCAATCTTAACTCACTTTCTCCTATATACTTAAATGCGCACATATAGAAACTAAGGCTACTGAAGACACCCTCCACCACCCCCTACCCTCCCACCAAAGCTCACAACTGACAAACACTCTATTCAAGATAACTGGATCTCTCTCCCTCTCTCTCTCCCTCTCCCTCTCTCCCCCTCCCTCTTTCTCTTTCTCCACACCCCCATCCATAGGCAGCTTGCAAAGCTTGTGAATATCATCTTAAAACAAACAAACAAACAAACAAGAGTATAGAATGTAAACTCTTCCAAAACAAAACAGAGAAAATAGGAAGGCCACTGGAGTGACATTTCTGACGACTACAAAAGGATTAAACTACATTTAAGCAAAGAGCTTTAATCTGGGGACTCAGAGGAAACACTTCCAGGAGACCTGAGATGCACAGAGCAAGACCACACTGTTGCCTACCAGCCCTGCATGGAGGAGACATCATGAAGGGCCTGGTGTAGTCGCACACAAACCCCAAACTCCTAGACTTTCTGGAACTTAGAGATTTTTCAAGTCCACATGTCCAGCGAAGGAAATTGAAATCGTGAGAAATTTTGTGAGTACTAATCAGAGAGATCAATGGGGGGGGGGCAGAACGCAGCCTACCATTTAATCTACCAGCCGGCTTGGCCTCCCTCTCTTCTCTCCCGAGTTAAGGAGCTCCTTCTCCATCTTTAACACTCCCTCAGGCTTGCTCTTGTGCCCTAGACCAAGTTAGACTGTGGTAATGACAAAGGTGGTGTTGGACACAGATGAGCATTATGTCCCAAGCAAACAACATTTTTATATCAGAACAATAGAATATAACAGCAGTCAATAAAGTGGAGAGGTTATAATTCTAAAATATCAATACTTAGCTGTTTCCTTTCTAGATGAGAAATAAAAAATATTGATGTCAGCAAGACAAAGGCACTTATGTGTTAGCTCTGACCTCAGAGTTTTGGGTCCCCCATCTCTGGTTGAAATTCATTTCCTTCTTTTGGATAATCTTGGCAGACAATAAATACGCTGTCTCAAAAGAAAGACTGTACAAAATTAAATCTGTTCTGTGGTTTCTCATGGGACAAAGTCCAATCTAAGCAATAAATAAAATAAAACAAAACCTTAAGTCCTGCAGAATTAGAAATGTGTTCAGAGTTCTATAAAACACAAAGAATGTGGAGGCTCTGACTCACTTGAAAACATAGATATTTCTAAACAATGCTTACTTCCTCTGTTCTGACTGATCCAAAAAACAACAAAACAAAACAAAAAACCCAAACAAACAAAAAACCCTAAAATATTAGGTAGTCATTTAACACTCAGGATTCACATATGTGAATGAGTGAGTATGTGCACGTGGGGGGGTGTGCACTTATGTATGCGCACGTGCATATGTGTGTGCATAGATGTGTAGACGTATGTGCACACAGATGTGGAGGCCAGAGGACAATCTCAGGTATCATTCCTCAGTGACCATTCACCACCATGCTTTTGAAGACAAGGTCTCTCACTAGTCTACAGCTCCCCTCTTAGGCTAGGCTGGCTGGCCATGGAGTCCCAGGGATTTACCTGTCTATCCCTTCCCAGTGCTGGGGCACACACACTGTCAGACCTAGATTGTTCTATGTGGGTTCTGAGGATTGAACTTCAGTTTTTGTGCATATCAAGCTCTTTGCAACCGAGCTACCTCCACAGCCCCAGCGTTCTGAGTCTTAATACAAAGCTCTACTTACAACAATAAATGCAGCAGGAAACAATTCTTATGTATTCTCAAATCTTTTTCATCATGTATATCATCTTCTAAAGATTCAATATTGACAAAGAAAACATCTGAAAGCAGGATTGATGGATGACAGGTGCTGTTTTGATAAGACACTAATATGAAACAGTCTGCTTTTTATTAACTAGAAGCCCACTGACAGGCTAGACATACAAATATGGCCTAGTAATAAAAATAGGTCCTATGGAAGCCTCTGTAGATGAGGAGTCCTGTGGGAACAGAATGAGGATAAGCTGATATGGGACTGGTAAGGCCTGTGTTTTCATTCTTCCAGTACTGGCTCTGCCTACTGCATGTACTGTAACTAATTCAAATCATGATCTCCTACCAACTCCATCACTCAGATTACAGACCAAGATCTGATTGTAGTAGCCAAGGAAGTGAGACTGATTCATCTTTCCAGACCATGAAACAAACAGGCACAGAGCAGAGTCAGAGTACAGGGGGAAAGAGAGGCTCTCACACACAGCTTAGGCATCTGTCAGCAAGCCGTTCTGAGCGTGGCACTTAGCTCGAGAGTGCAGATTAACTATCTACCTTAAAATGGGGATGCAAAAACATTTACATGAGATAATTCGGGTGAAGTTTTTCGGAAACGGTGCTGGGCATGCTCCACACACTCAATAATCCTTAGATGTTGTGACTACTAGTATAAGAATATGTGTTACCTCAGACTTCTGGTGCAGCTGAGCTAAGCCACGTTCTTATATCCTGACCCTTCTGCCCAGCCTTTGCTGCCGACCTCCTTAGACTTCACAAATGAACAATTAAAGCTTAATAGTCTCTGGGGCAGGTAGTGCTGTGTCTGTGCTACACCAAATCTGACTTTCTTCAAAGAAGAAAAGCTGAGCTCACACTTGCAGGCTATCTCCAGGCCATTGGAGTCTGGGGCATAGTTTGGCACTCTTAGGTTTTGACCCCAGAGTTTGGTCACAAATCTTACAACTCTGAAAGGACAATATGGTGTCAGGTCCATAGCTCCAAAGGCCTGTCTTTCATTTGCCTCATGAGTCCAGCCTAGGTTTATTTATACTTAGCATGTACCTGCAACTTCAACAGTGTTGCTGCAACTCGGGTTTTAAAAGGATGCAGGAGAGGTAGATAGATGGTTCCCTGGGTAAAGGTACTTGCTGTGCAAGTGTGAAGATGTAAGTTCGAATCCTCAGAACCTACGTTAAGAACCAGAGATGTACTATAGAGGTTGGTAATCCCAGCAGTTCTGTGGGAAGATGTAAGGCAGACAGGAGATTCCTCAGAAGTTCATGGCTAGCCAGTCTGATGTATGCAGCAGAAAAACAGAGATCCCGTCTCAAGCAACATAGAAGGCAAGGACCAACATCAACCATTGTTCGCTGACCTCCACACCTGTGCTATGGCAAGCCTAAGCCTGCACACACAGAGAGAGAGAGAGAGAGAGAGAGGAGGGGAGGGAAAGAGAGGGAGTGGGAGAGAAAGAGGGAAAGAGAGAGAAAGAGAGACAGAGAGAGAGAGAGACAGAGAGAGAGACAGAGAGGTGCACACACACAAAGAAAAGAATGCATAGATTCACATGGCTTCCTCAGACTATGCTGTATTTTATTAACTTAGTTCAAGACATGATGGGTGCTAGGGTTTGCCATGTGTTAAACGCCTGATCCCCACCTTAGTGCTACTGGGACATTGTGCATGGAGTCACTGGGAGTCAAGGTGTAGTGGGAAATCTTCCGGTCGCCATAAATGTATCCTAGAAGGGAATCTGTGAGAGTCTGATCTTCCATTCATTTTTTTGGTTCTTGGTTGTGAGGGGAATGGCTTTGTACTCTTTGTCACAAGCCCAAAGGAAATAAAACTAAGTACTCACAAACGAAAACTTCTAAACTGTGAGCCCAAACCAACATTTTCTCTTTACAGACTGTTACAGTAACAGAAGCTAACACAATAGACACGTTACAAGGAACAGCAAGTGGTCTAGGCCTAGACCCTCAGTACAAAGATCTGTGGACTGTCTGTCCCATGTCTCACATAAGTGACATTTAGAAGGTAACAGTTTGCTTTTCTATTTATACAAACTGACAGAACCCATTTCAAGAAATTTGGGGTGCTGGAGTCCAGTGAAGCCCCTGAGAAGAGGGTCAAGGCCATTTGGGAATAGCCTGAGAGCTTTATCTCACCAGCATACTGTGAGCTGGTCTTACCCCTGCTCATTAACTACTCACTCACAAAATTAACCTCTTCCAGCCCTCCCTGTGAGTTTAGTCTCTCTCTCCCCCCTCTCCCTCTCTTCCCTCTCTCTTCCACCCTCACCCCTATTTTCAGATCAAGATGTGAACTCTCAACTGTTCCTGCTGTGGTGCCTTTGCTCTGCCATCATGGACTCCAACCCTCTGAAACTGTAAGCCCAATTAAACTCTCTTTTCTAGAAGTTCCCTTGGTTGTGGTGTATGGTCACAGCAATAGAAAAGTAAGTAAGACAGTGGTAGAGCACCACACTAGCAAGTGGCACTACAGCATCTATGCACTGAACTATTTACCATATAAATATCATCCATTGTCTTTTTATGTATCTATTTATATCATCTAGTATCTGGCATTTGTCATCTATTTTTCTGTCTATATCACCTGTCATCCATCTATTATCTATCCATCTATCTCTATCTATCTATCTATCTATCTATCTATCTATCTATCTATCTATCTATCTCCATCCATCCATTCATCTATTTATCACTGACTTATCCACCCTGGTTAACTAGCTCAGTGGTACAGAGCTTGCCTAGTATACATGAAGTCACAAAAATGAAAATAGGTTGGAGTAGAGTTTAAACCTTAGGACCAGAAACTGTTCTTCCTTTGAAACATCATCTCTTATGAGATAAATTAATATGGAGCACATCCAGGCTACCAGAAGGGGGTGGATCTGGCCAAAGCCAGCCAACCCAGGCAAGCCATGGAAGCCTGAACCTGCAGGGTTAGCCTGCTTCTTTGATTGCTAGTGGCAGTTGCTGCACAGACTCCACACTCCCTGAACACTTCCCTGTTATCATGTTGACTTTCAAGCAAAGGCCCTGCCTTTCATTTATTACTGGGATGAACTATGAAAACTATGTAGCTGGTCCTTTTTAGGTGTGTATGAGCCATTAAATCTTTTGATATCTGTCAATTTAAACCCCCACATCATCTTAAGAAAACACGGCACGATTCCACAAGTTCTCAAACAGCAGCACATTCCAAGGGGCCAGAATGCTCTTGCTATCATTTCTTCACAATTAGAGAGCCACTCCACAGGCAGACGGAGTCGTGGAGGTTAATTATCCAGGGCTAGCTGCAAGTAATAATCCCAGGTCCAGGACTCTGGATTCTGGACCATTGGGCTTCTTCCTGTGGACCTTGAAGAAGACAACCTTCATCTTTTCTAGTTTGAAGGAAGGGTGGCTGCTTTGCTGGGTTGTTGGGAGCATTCAATGAGATGCTATGTATACTATTATTATATGTACTAAGAGTTCTATATGACAATAATTTCTACATTACCATATATGACATTCTCCCCTACTCTCGTTCATTTCAACTTGCCTACTCAGTCTAGTCCTTTGCCAGAAGTTATTTCCTAGAAATGTTTTATTAAATTGATACATGTTTTTCTTTTCTTCAAATATGACCTTCATTTTAAAAAGTTGAGAGCCTTTTTTCGTGGAATTTTTCACTGATTACATAAAATTTTTAGTGACATCATTTGAGCTTAAATGACTGGGAGAAATAAGTGGAAGGCATTGCAGAGGAAGCCTCCAAACAGACAGACTTTAACTGAAACTACCCTCTCTTTGCTTTGCCTATGTTAAACCCTGAAAAAGCACACCATTTTCTATTTTTAACCAATGCCTACAGATTGCTTGAAGCTCCATTGGGAAAGGTCAAGCCTTGCCTTAAAGGAGTCTGGCTGTCATAAATGCCAGGATGTTCAAGAATGGTGGCTACAGGGAGGGGCCACCATGCAGAAGAATGTTCCAGTCAGACAGCCTGACTATCGACAGAGATGCATTAGCATCACTGGACAGCATCTGTATCCTTCCTTCATTTGTTCACTGAAGCTATGGGGCAAATGTCAACCCCACTTATGTGAAGGGACAGAGGGCACCACTGTGATGTCTTGTTCTGAGGATCTGTGGTGACAGGGTATGGCCACACAGGCTCTCCAAGCCATCAGTGTTCTCCTCAGAGTCCTGTGTGTGCAGTATTCATGCAGTGGGAGAGTGTGCACATCCTCCAAGTGTGTCCACCTTTTTTATTTTAAAGTTGACAAGTAGGCTAGGGTCCACATATCTCTGCCACCCAGCCCCAGGGGTCCACCTGCCTCTGCTTCCCTAGTGCTGTGATTGCAAATGTGCCTCTATACTGAGCATCTTTAACTGAATTCCATACTGAGCATTGGCTTTGGGAACTGAATTCAGGTCCTCTGCTTGCAAGACACTTACCAATGGAGGTATCTGCTCAGACCTACATGTAGCCTCCTAAAAATTAATGTAAATGTATCAGTGCATATACACCAGGCCCTTTGCTATGGACTATTTTAAGTATAAGTTTCAATGTCATTAGATATAGGCACAGTGTTATTTGACATTTACCAGTGTAAAGTCCCAAACATTCTTACTATTCCAAGCTCCAACTCTGTACTCAGAAAATACTAACTCCCCATTCTCTCTACCTTCAAACTCTGGAGGTCACCATCCTGCTTTCAGTCTCAATGGCTGGCCTAACATGAGCACCCCACATAAGTGGAGTTATGTTTGTTCTCTTACCTGCCTTCATTACTTAGCATCATGTCTCCCAGTTTTAGCCATGAGGGAGCATATGTAAGAACTTCCCTCTTTTCCATGGCTGAATAATATTCCATTACTTACCTGAGCACACATGTGTGCTTCCATTTATTTATTGATGGACACTTGGTCAGGTCTGTGTTGATTTTTCAGTTCCCACTGGACAAACAGACAAAACATCAAAGTGGCTGCTTGTCTTTTATTGTCATACTTAATGCAGACAAGAAAAGTAACTCTTATGGCCTCTCACACTCTGTTAAACTACTCTGTTAAAGATTCCCTCAAATTAAAGAGAGAGAGAGAGAGAAAGAGAGAGAGAGAGAGAGAGAGAGAGAGAGAGAGAGAGGAGAGGAGGAGGAAGAAGAAGAGGAAGAGGAGGAAGAAGAAAAAGAGAAGGAGGAGCTAATGTCCCACAGTATTTAAAAATATAAGAAACTCCAAACTGCTGAAATGATTTCCAAATCTACAGTTTGGAACAATTCCCAAATACTAGTCTCTAACAATACTCCAAAATTGGATTCATTTTGCTGTAAAATTTTTTCTCCATCACTATACTCTGTGAGTCTAATATTCTAGAGAGCAACCCATTGCAGGAACTCCCGAGAGTGCCAGCATCTCTGGTCACCTTAGGATATACCCAGGAACTTACTTGGGGCCTGCTTACAAGGCTCTGAGGTCTGTCTAACAATGGTTAAGATGTTTTATGTGGCTTGTGTGGCCATTTACCTCCACTAACTTTAAATGAAAAGCCTGGTGTAGCTCTCTTGAGTTTGTAGACCTTGTCTGAATTGCTAAGATATCAAAGATATGTATTGGGACATTTTGTTAGCTCTTTCTTAGTTAAAAAAAGGTTTAGACCCAGAATAAGTAAAAACATATCCAAGACTTATTAACACTTGCAAAGGAAGGGAAGGCAGAGGGTATTAGATAACACCAGAGAAAGAGGATAGAAAGGAGGAAAATAATCTGTGCGATCAGAGTAGGAATAAAACCGGGAGAAAAAAAAAAAAATCAAAGCCAGGCCTTGTGCATGGTAAGCACACATGCTGAGCGACACCCTCACCATGGCTGCAGTTAGCAGGCATGGAAGATCACATTTACAACCACAACCACAACATAGAGACAGAGAACTGGAGGAGGGAGGAGGTTTTCAAAGCCCCCCCCCAAGTGACACACCTCCAGCAAGTCCACGCCTCCCTCTCCTCCTCCCCCCTTCCATTCTCCCTCTCCCTCCCTCTCTCTCCCTCAGCTATGAACTTCATTGGCAAGAATGGCAGAAGCACACATGGTTCCCCAGTGAGCACCATTTGCTCAGATGCTGCTGTGGCACTGGAGAAAAGGAAGACAGCCATGTGATGTCACATCAAACCAGAGCCTGCTCTGACTAGCAGAGGACATTTGTCAAGGTCTGAAGGCCAGATTCCAGCCCAGAGACTCTTGGAAGTTCAGGAAAAAATAAATCTCAGTGCTCAATAATGATGGCATTTTCATTCATCTCTTAGGATAATAATTACTACTTGGTCACATCTGTCTTCCTGTGTGGCAAGATCTCTTTCTTATCTTTATAGGGAGCTGACAGGCAGTCTGACAATCCAGGGAATGATGCAATTCAATGGTATTAGTTTCTTGTGAAGATCAAAAGTCTGGGAACAAGAACCAATGGTCGACACATACGTCTCTGCAGCATGGGGAAAGAGACAGGAATCTTTCTGGAGAATCTGCCGTGATTCCTACTTCACAGATGGACTCCCAACAATGGGCCCCAAATAGTGATGTTACTTTCCCTGGGGGATAGTTCAAACACAGAAGCCTGGGATTGTACTTTGTCCTTTTATGTGACATGTGAGCATCTGAGTGTTTCGGGAACGTCACTGTTCTCTAGACAGATTGACTGAAACATGGGAACAGAACCTGAAAAGACTCTTGTGCCAGTCAGGCTGGTGCTGCGGGCAGAGAGGCTCCTGCCAGCCATTGCTCACAAAGAGAACCATACAGCAGTAAAGATAAGGGGGGAAGCCATGTGATTGAGTACTGGCTCTAAGCAGACGCTTTCTCCAGGGGAGAGGTGTTCCAAAGATAACCACAGATAGATGCCCTTTGATCTTGTTTTGTGGTTTTATTTTAAGAAAAAACTATTATGTGTTTCCCACTGCTGAGTAGAAATAGTGGCTTCTGGCACGCTCTTATAAGGACTGGCATCACAAGCACTTATGTATCTGCATGCTGGAGGAAAACCTGGCTTAATGCTGAGAGATATTCAGATCCCCTTAGTAATCATTCAACAATGCCATCTCCTTGCACAAGGCCAGGAATCATTTCAGCCTATCATCTTGGCTAGCCTCCTTTAAGTGTGTGTGTGTGTGTGTGTGTGTGCATGCACACACATTCTACAATTCATGAGTCAGAGGATAGTCTTGAGTATTGATTTTTACCTTCTACCTCCTCAACAGGCTCTCTAGTCACTTGTCACTGTATGCAGCAGGGTGGCTGGCCCATGACCTGTTTCTTTCTGCTCTTATCTCTCCATGAGCATTCTGGGATTATAGATGCATGCCACTGCTCTTGGTTGTATGCAGGCTCATGTTCAATAATTGTATAAGTAAGTTAAAAATACAAAAATAAGGGGTCTGAGCACTGAGCAGATCCCATATGGAAGCTCTGCACCCAATATCACAAAACCCAGAGGAAGCAGACCTCCCAGGAGCTCTAAGCCAGGCAGTATCTTAGATAAGGAGACAGCAACACCTGCCCCAAACAGGGAGTAACTGGGACCCACTGGGACACAGGAATTCACTCCTGGCCCAGAGCACTGGTTCCTTCCAGTCTGGGCCTGAGCAGACCTGGGGTTAGAGCAGATCTTGGGACTCAGCTCTAACCCCAGCAGCAACACCTACCCCAAACAGTTCTGACACAACCAAGATAATATGAAAGACAGGCTCCAGTCAGAGACAGGGCAAGTAGCACTAAGGAGATCCAGATGGCAAAAGGCAAGTGCAAGAACATAAGCATCAGCAACCCAGGGTACTTGGCATCATTAGAGCCTAGTTCTCCCAAACTAGAAAGTCCTAAATTCCCCATATCACCAGGAAAGCAAGATTCAGATTTAAAATCACTTCTAATGATGATAATAGAGGACTTTAAGAAGGACATAAATAACACTCTCAAAGAATTTGAGGAGAACACAGGTAAACAGGTAAAAGCCCTTAAAGAGGAAATACAAAAGTCCCTTAAAGAATTACAAGAGAACAAAACCAAACAGGTGAAGGAATTGAACAAAACCATCTAGGACATAAAAATGGAAGTAGAAACAATCAAGAAATCACAAAGGGAGACTACCTTGGAGATAGAAAACCTAGGAAAGAAATCAGGAGTCATAGACACAAGCATCGCCAACAGAATACAAGAGATAGAAGAGAGAATCTCAGGTGCAGAAGATACCATAAAAATATTGACACAACTGTCAAAGAAAATGCAAAATGTAAAAAGTTCTTAACACAAAACATGCAGGAAATCCAGGACACAATGAGAAGACCAGACCTAAGGATAATAGGTATAGAACAGAATGAAGATTCCCAACTTAAAGGGCTAATAAAATCTTCAACAAAATTATGGAAGAAAACTTCCTGAATCTAAAGAAAGAGATGCCTATGAACATACAAGAAGACTACATAACTCCAAATAGACTAGATTAGAAAAGAAATTGCCACTGTGACATAATAACCAAAACATCAAATGCACAAAACAAAGAAAGAATATTAAAAAGCAGTAAGGGTAAAAAGATCAAGTAACCTATAAAGGCAGACCTATCAGAATTACACCAGACTTCTCACCAAAGACTATAAAAGCCAGAAGATACTAGAAAGATGTCATACAGACCCTAAGAGAACACAAATGCCAGCCCAGGGTACTATACCCAGCAAAACTCTCAATTAGCATAGATGGAGAAACCAAGATATTCCATGACAAAACCAAATTTACACAATATCTTTCCACAAATCCAGTACTACAAAGGATAATAGCAGGAAAGCTCCAATACAAGGAGGGAAATTATATCCTAGAAAGAGGAAGAAAGTAATCCTCTTCAACAAATCCAAAATAAGTTAGCCACACAAACAATGCCATTGCTAATAACGAAAATAACAGGAAGCAACAATCTCCTCTCCTTAATATCTATTAACATCAATGAACTCAATTCCCCAATAAAAAGTCATAGGCTAACAGATTGGATACGCAAAGAGGACCCAGCATTTTGCAGCATACAGGAAACCCACCCCAGTAACAAAGACAGACACTACCTTAGAGTAAAAGGCTGGGAAACAATTTTTCAAGCAAATGGTCCTAAGAAACAAGCTGGAGTAGCCATTCTAATACCGAATAAAATTGATTTTCAATTTAAAGCTCTAAAAAAAAAAAAAAAAAAAAAAATAAGGAGCCAGGCAGTGGCGGCACACAGCTTTAATCCCAGCACTTGGGAGGCAGAGGCAGGTGGATTTCTGAGTTTGAGGCCAGCCTGGTCTACAGAGTTCCAGGACAGCCAGGGCTATACAGAGAAACCCTGTCTTGAAAAACCAAGTAAATAAATAAATAAATAAATAAGGAAGAACATTTCATACTCGTCAAAGGAAAAGTCAACCAACATGAACTTTCAATACTGAACATCTATGTATCAAGTGCAAGAGCATCCACTTTCATAAAAGAAACCTTAGTAAAGCTCAAAGCAAACATTGCACCTCACACAATAATAGTGGGAGACTTCAACACCTCACTCTCAGCAATAAACAGATCATGGAAACAAAAACTAAACAGAGATACAATGAAACTAATAGAAATTATGAACCAAATGGATTTAATAGATATCTACAGAACATTTCACCCTAAAACATCCTATCAGATCACCATGGACTAAGGCTGGTCTTCAATAATGACAAAAACAATGGAAAGCCCACATTCATGTGGGAACTGAACAATACTCAATGATAATGTGGTCAGGGAAGAAATAAACAAATTAAAGACTTTTTAGAATTTAATGAAAATGAAGACACAACATACCAAAACTTATGGGACACAATGAAAGCAGTGCTAAGAGGAAAACTCGTAGCTCTACGTGCTTACAAAAAGAAACTGAAGAGAGCATACACTAGCAGCTTGACAACGCACCTGAAAGCTCTAGAACAAAAAGAAGCAAATACACCCAAGAGGAGTAGACAGCAGGAAATAATCAAACTCGGGGCTGAAATCAACAAAGTAGAAACAAGAGAACTATACACAGAATCAATAAAACCAGGAGCTGGTTCATTGAGAAAAATCAACAAGATAGATAAACCCTTAGCCAGACTAATCAGAGGGCACAGAGACAGTATCCAAATTAAGAAAATCAGAACTGAAAAGGGTGACATAACAACAGAAACTGAGGAAATAAAAAAAAAATCATCAGATCCTACTTCAAAATCCTATACTCAATAAAATTGGAAAATCTGGATGAAATGGACAATTTTCTAGACAAATAACAGTTAACCAATGTTAAATCAGGAGCAGATAAACCATCTAAACAGTCCCATAACCCTGAAAGAAATAGACACAGTCCTTAAAAGTCTACACACCAAAAAAGGTCTGGGACCAGATGATTTTAGTACAGAGTTCTATCAGACATTCAAAGAAGTCTTAATACCAATTCCCTATAAAAAATAGAAACAGAAGGAACACTACTCAACTCATTCTATGAAGTCACAATTATGCTCATACCTAAACCACACAAAGACCCAACAAAGAAAGAGAACTTCAGACCAATCTCCCTTATGAATATCAATACAAAAATACTCAATAAAATTCTTGCAAACCGAATCCAAGAACATATCAAAAAAATTATCCATCATGATCAAGTTAGCTTTATCTCAGGAATGCAGAGTTGGTCCAATATACGGAAATCCATCAATGTAATCCACTATATAAACAAACTCAAAGAAAAAAACACATGATCATATCACTAGATGCTGAGAAAGCATTTGACAAAATTCAACATCCCTTCTTGTTAAAAAGTCTTAGAAATATCAGGAATTCAAGGTCCATACCTAAACATAGTAAAAGCAATATACAGCAAGCCAGTAAGCCAACATCAAACTAAATGGAGAGAAATTTGAAGCAATCCCACTAAAATCAGGAACTAGACAAGGCTGCCCACTCTCTCCCTACATATTCAATATAGTACTGGAAGTCCTAGCCAGAGAAATTAGACAACAAAAGGAGGACAAAGGGATACAAATTGGAAAGGAAGAAGTCAAAATTTCACTATTTGCAGATGATATGATAGAATACTTAAGTGACCCCCAAAACTTCCACCAGAGAACTCCTTAGCCTGATAAACAACTTTAGCAAAGTGGCTGGATATAAAATTAACTCAAATAAATCAGTAACCTTCCTCTACTCAAAGGATAAACAGGCTGAGAAAGAAATTATGGAAATGACACCCTTTAAAATTGTCACAAATAATATAAAATACCTTGGTGTAAATCTAACCAAGCAAGTAAAAGACCTGTTTGACAAGAACTTCAAGTCTCTGAAGAAAGAAATCGAAGATCTCAGAAGATGGAAAGATCTCCCATGCTCATGGATTGGAAGGATGAATATAGTAAAAATGGCTATCTTGCAGATTTAATGCAGTCCCCATCAAAATTCCCACTCAATTCTTCACAGAGATAGAAAGAGAAATTCTCAAATTCATTTGGAATAACAAAAAACCCAGGGTAGTGAAAACTACTCTCAACAATAAAAGAACTTCTGCAGGAATCACCATCCCTGACTTCAAGCTGTACTACAAAGCAGTAGTGATAAAAACTGCATGGTATTGGAACAGAGACAGGCAGGAGGGTCAATGGAATAGAAGACCCAGAAATGAACCCCCATACCTATGGTCACTTGATCTTTGACAAAAGAGCTAACTAAAACCATCCAGTGGAAAAAAGACAGCATTTTCAAAAAATGGGACTGGTTAAACTGGAGATCAGCATGTACAAGACTGAAAATTGATCCATTCTTATCTCCTTGTACAAAGCTCAAGTCCAAGTGGATCAAGGACCTCCACATAAAACCAGCTACACTGAAACTAATAGAAGAGAAAATGGAGAAAAGCCTCGAACACATGGGCACAGGGGAAGAGTTCCTGAACAGAACACCAATGGCTTATGCTCTAAGATCAAGAATTGACAAATGGGACCTCATAAAACTGCAAAGCTTCTGTAAAGCAAAGGACACCATCAATAGGACAAAGTGGCAACCAACAGATTGGGAAAAGATCTTTACCAGTCTACATCTGATAGAGGGCTAATATCCAAGGTATACAAAGAACTGAAGAAATTAGACTCTAGACAATCAAATAACCCTATTAAAAATGGGGTACAGAGCTAAACAAAGAATTCTCAATTGAGGAAACTCGAATGGTTGAGAAGTACCTAAAGAAATGTTCAGCATCCTTCATCATCTGGGAAACTCAAATCAAAACAACCCTGAGATTCCACCTCATACCAGTCAGAATGGCTAAGATCAAAAACACAGGTGACAGCAGATGTTGTCGAGGATGTGGAGAAAGAGAAACACTCCTACCTTGTTGGTGGGATTGTAAGCTGGTACAACCAATATGGAAAGCAGTCTGGCAATACTTCAGAAAATTAAAAGTAGTGTTACCTGAGGACCCAGCAGCCTGTATAGGTAGTTGAGGGTGGCCTTGCCAGGCATCA
Organism: Arvicanthis niloticus; assembly: GCF_011762505.2. Classification (NCBI taxonomy): domain Eukaryota; kingdom Metazoa; phylum Chordata; class Mammalia; order Rodentia; family Muridae; genus Arvicanthis; species Arvicanthis niloticus. Next base: position 68,500,806 of record NC_047673.1, on the reverse strand, counting down.
GTGGGAGTGGAGGGCCTTGATCCCTGAAAGTTTGGATTCCCTAGAGTTGAAGAATTCGAGAGCAGTGAGGCTGGAATGGGAGAATAGTGGGAGCACACCATCATAGGACTCCTGGGCATATACCCAAAAGATGTTTCAATATACAACAGGGACTCATGCCCCACTATGTTCATAGCAGCCTTATTTATAATAGCCAGAAGCTGGAAAGAACCCAGATGTCCTTCAACAGAGGAATGGATACAGAAAATGTGGTACATTTATACAATGGAGTACAACTCAGCTATTAAAAACGAGTTCATGAAATTCTTAAGCAAATGGATGGAACTGGAAAATATCATCCTGAGTGGGGTAACCCAATCACAAAAGAACATACACGGTATGCACTCACTGATAAGTGAATATTAGCCCAAAAGCTAAGATACAACACATAGACCACATGAAACTCAAGAAGAAGAAGGAAGACCAACGTGTGGGTGCTTTCGTCCTTCTTAGAAGGAGTATCAAAATACTCAACCAGAGCTCCCAGGGCCTAAACCTCCAGCCTGAGAACACAAAAGGAGGGACTCATGGCTCTACCTGTATAGGTAGTTGAGGGTGGCCTTTTCAGGCATCAGTGGAAGTAGAGGGCCTTGGTCCCCGAAAGTTTGGATTCCCTAGAGTTGAGGAATTCGAGAGCAGGGATGTGGGAATGGGAGAATTGTGGGAGCACACCATCATAGAAATAGAAGGAGGAGGTATGGGATAAGGGTTTTTTTTTGGGGGGGGGGATGGGAGAAGAGGTAACATTGAAAGGTAAATAAATAAAATATCCAATAAAAAAACAGATAATGGGTCTGGCAATTGTAGTTGAGCAGTCGAGACATTTGGCAACAATTTATTATGGGGATTTCATATAATCCTCAAGGACAAGGTATTGTGGAAGAGGCCCATGGAACTTTAAAGAGATTGGTGAGACATACTGTTGTTGAGACAAAGAATGATGCCGACCTGTGAGCTTGCTGAGTGCCCTGACAAGGGTGACTGGGGAGCTGTATTGGACATATATTTCTGACCCACCTTTGCTTGACTATATCCCAGATGGGACAAGCTGCCTTGCCTCAAGTTTTTAGACCTTGTGGGACAGAGAATTGAAAAGAGAAATCATGTCTCTTGTATTCTTCTTATAGGTGCCCAGCTATTAGGACTCAATCATGTACTGGTCTAGAAATCAATCCAAGATGGGAAATAACAGTCTAATTTTGGAAGACTGGATCTGGACTTTGTCAGGGACATATTTGGAAGCTAGCTGTAGCTTGCTATGATGTTAAGATAGCAAGAGATGATGTTGGAACTGGATCTGGATTTCAAACAAGGGTTAGTGCAAGTTTTAAGGCTCTTTTAATTGTCAAGCTAAAATTGGTTTTGTCTCTTCTACAGTATTTATTATAAGATGCATTGACTGTATAATTTCCAATTATGTTACTGTGTTGAAACCTGACATGTCTGTTACGGGGGTCTATCAACCAGCTTTCGTCTCACTGCCCTGAGTATTAGAAAACCTTGATTCTCAAAAAAAAAAAAAAAAAAAAAAAGCTTGAAAGTGCTGGAAGAAGTGAGTTAGGCTTTAAGCAGAAGCAAGAAGGTAGCAGGCTTGATTATTGCTGGTATAACAGCTTTAATTCCATTAATTGTTAGTACCACTGCTTCTGCAATAGCATTGACACAAGGAATTAAGATAACTATTTTGGTTAACCATCTAGCAAAAACAATGTTACTAACGTATTCAACATGCAAAAAGATTTATATAGGTATCTGGAACAACAAAAAAAAAATGATGCTCTATAATCCATTCAAACTATCTGAAGGAGGTTCAGGGTTCAAGACTTAGGAGCCATCCAAAGTGGCATGACAAATATCATTGGAGTAGTGTTACTTTTGAAATTCACAATGATTGTCATTATAATTAGAAAAAAGTTTAAAAACACCTATAGGATATTTGGCATAATCCTAACACCTCTCTGGGTGTGTTAACTTTGCCTAGTGAGATTATGAATTTAAAGAATGCTGCTCTGTTGAACTTTGATGCTGCAGATAACACCAATAAAATTATCTGTGGCCTGAGCTCAGTATTTCCATTTTGGTCAAACCTCAGGAATGGCATATATATAGTTTGATCATGCTTCTTATCCTGATAATACTTTTATTCCTGCCCATTGTGTTAAAACTTATCTTTAACAACATCAACATGTTGGCAGCCAAAGTACATGGCTCAAACCTGAAAATGGACCCCCAGACAGAGTTATTAAATTAACCGGCTGGCAAGCCAAGGAGGGATAAGATTCTGCACAGAGCCTTACCAATATAAGACAGAAGTGCATTGCCTTTGATAATGCATATTCCATGATGGGTAAGGAAGGCATTCTTGTCAGAATGACCTAAGACAGGCTCAATCTTGTTAACAAAATAAAAAATGGGGAGAGGTGGAGAGTCTTTGGGGCTGCTTGGCAAGAAGCTGAAATGGGCCAAGGACAAGGAAATGGGCTGCTTGGCGGGAATATGACATTGGCCAAGGACAAGAAAGTAGGCTTCAAGCAGCAGGAATCTTACATTAGACTAGAACAAAGTAATTTTAGGTAGGAATCTAAATCGTAGGCTACAACAAAGAAGTAATCTCAGGCAGGAATCTCAATATTAGACTAGAACAAAGAAGTAATTTCAGACAGGAATCTAAATTTTAGGCTAGAACAAGGAAGCAGGCTTCAGACTTGAAAATGACCTTGGACTAGGATAGGGAAGTTGGCTCAGATACTTTGGTCATCCTGATAAGCCTTTAGAAAAGTTGATCATGGGAGTGTTCACATAACTGGGTTTAATGCCTTGCTTTTTCTTTGACTATTTGTGTTTATTGTATTGCTTGTTCCTTGACTATTTGCATCTATTGTACTGCTGGACCCTCAACCTAGAACTGACCTTAATATATGCATGTAATCAAAATAGTATAAAAGCATAAAGAAAGAGGGGGTATAGGATAGGGGTTTCTAGGAAGGGGAAATGGGGCAAGCAGATGACATTTGTAATGAAAATAAATAAAATATCCAATAAAAAAGAATAAAAATGCAAAAATAAGTAAATAAAACCACCTCACCATATATTGTTCTAAGTTTACAACTTTGAGTTGAACAATGCTCACAGCTATTGTGGTGCACATGAGGTTCGTGAATCACAGGCTGGACACATCTGATAGAGTATCACACAGCTGAATCAAATTCCTACTTCTCTTGCATCCAATCTTCCTTGGGCTAAGCTTGCTAAAATCTTTAATTATTCCTCCCTGATGTGGTTTCCGGACTAACTAGGCTCTTCTGATCTTTGAATGTGTCATATGTTCATGTGGGAGTATGCATACAAGTTGAGGCCATTGTCCAATGTCTGATGTCCTCTGTGGTCACTCCTGACCCATGTTTTGAGATGGGGGTCTTTCATTGAAGCTGGAGTCCACCAGTTCAGCTGGGCTAGCCAAGCAGACACCTGCCAGTCTCTATGTTCCCCTTCCTCCACCAGCAGCGTTCCAGATGTGAGCCACTGCACCAGCTCTTCACAGGTGAGTGCTGGGGACCAAATGCAGTCCTCATGCCCCTTACCAACTCCACCGTCTCCCCAGCATGCCCTCTCTTGTCTTCAATGGTTACTTTTCTTCAGCTCGTTCATGATTTTAATAGTATTTCCTTATATACAACAGATCTTTTTTTCCCTCTTTGCCCTCAAATACCACCCTACTTCTGGTATTAGGAAACCACATGTCTACTAATGGTATGTGAGTCCACTGCTCTTTTGATTAATATCAAACCCAAATATGATTCACACTCCTTTGTATAACTGATCACAAGCTGATGTGGAAGCAAACAACAGTTTTAGAAATACTCAAAATCACTTAGAAAACGCCATGAGATACTGAATTCAGTATTGACTGATAGCCCTAATATGTTAATGAATAAATCCTCTAATTTATGCCCTGTGGCCAGTAGTTTAACCATGCTAAAATCACGTTCTATAGAGAGAAGCTTTTTTCTAATATATGTTTTCAGTTACAATATGAAGTCACTGTTGGAACTCAGTACATAGAAAAGGCTAAAACTCTATCAACATGCAGGTTGCTTTGTCCTTTTAAAATAAACAGAAACTCAGTGACTATTTCACCTTATGGTTCTAAATACCATCTGCATGCCACAGATTCCCAAATTTATATCTGCAGTGCAGACGACTTCCTGAACTCCAGACCCATTTATCTGCCTGCCTGTCATCTCCCCACGGACGTCTGCTGACCATCTTAACCTTGGTCTACACAAGTGGAACTCGCAATGCCCATGTGTGGCTCTCACCCCACTCCACAGCTGCCCCTTCTTTGTAGTAGATGGAGCCAAAGTCCTTAGCTCCTCTCTGTCCTCTCTTACTCCACTAAGCGGAAACTCTCTTGGCTGTCTTTGCAATATGTCCATAATGTGACCATCCTCCACACATACACTGTTCCTTCCCTGGTCTGAGACGGCTCTCTCACCTGAACCACTGTAATCAGATCCTAACTGGTCTGGTTTCCACTCATTATTACACACCCACTGCCTGTGTTCACACGCTGCTCAGCCAGAGGGACCACCGAATGCGAAGGTCAGAACATGTCAGAACCTGCTATGGCTCCCACTTCACATGAAGAGGAAGGGAAGGCCTTCCACTCCGGGATACATATTACATACATTAAAAGGTACATTCACACAAAAGCCTGTGCACTGCCATTACAGCAGCATTATTAATGACAGAAAGCATAACCACCTAATGTTCAATACAAATAAATTGACAGACAATGTGTGGTGTGTGCACACAATGGAATATTACAAAGACATGAAGAGAATGAATTAGCAATATAGGCCACAATATGGATGGATTTAGGAGCATACAGTTAAGGGAAAGAAGGCATATACTGAAGCCCACACAGAATATGATCCCGCCATATGACTAGAATGGACCAGTCTATAGAACCATCATGGAATATGCATATAAGAGATTGGGGGTGGGGGTGGGGCATCAGAGGAGGAAAAGATAGAGTGACTTGTTGTAAGGTAGACTGCTTCTCTCAGGAATGATGAAAATATCCTGAAATTAATGGTGATAGTTATACAAAATAGAACATACTAAAAGCCACTGATGTTTAAAATTAAAGGGTAGATATTGTGATATGTGATAGTGTGTATGTGTGTGTGTGTGTGCCCAAGTGTGTGGGTACATCTGCATGTATTGTGGTTGCATGTGCTACTGTGTATATATGAATATGTCTGAGTGTGTGCACGTCTGGTGTATGTGTACATGGTTTTGTGTGTGCCAGTGTGTGTGTGTGTGTGTGTGTGTGTGTGTGTCTGTGTGTGTGTTTGTGTGCATGTTTATGTAGCAGACAGAATTTGACCCCTGGTGTTTTCCTTAGGAGAACTCCACCTTGTTTTTCTGTTGTTTTTATTGATGTTCTTTTGTTTATTTTGTTGTTGTTCCTCACAGGGTCTGTAGCTCCCTCATTAGGCTGAGCTCAGAGAAGCCCCCAGGTTCTCCCATGTCTGCCTTCCCTGTGCTATTATTAGATGTATACACCACCATGCCTTCCCTTTTACACAGATACTAGGGTCAAAACACAGGTCAGTATTCTTGTGCAGGAAGTGCTTTGCTCACTGCACTTCTCCCTAACCCCAGGCCCTTACAGCAGCCTCCTGGCCTTGAACAGTTCAAGTTTTCCAGACCTGCGAGTCTCTGTCTCCTTCCACTGTTCCCTCAGCCCCTTCTCCAGCCACCAAGTCTGCCTGGTTGCTCCTTTTTAAAGTACCATACCAGGCCACTTCAGAAAGGTCCAGAACTCCCGCCCCGCCCCACCCCGCCCCGCCCCGCCCCCACCCCTGCCCCGCCCCACCCCGCCCCCTGCCTATGTCTTTGGCCTTGCTCACTGTATCTTTTTTCTTCTATAGTATTTAATTTATCATCTTCAACCTACCATGCAATCTCCCGTACATTCATTGTTTGAGGCCTGCACTCCATAGCTACCTCTTCCCATTCCAACCCGCATTAGCATCCATGCTCCTTAAGCAAAGTAGTCTGCTTGTTTTAGATGCTGTAGCTATATGCAGCACAGTGAATGCTTGAAAAATATTTATTGAATGAATGCATGAATCCTGTGTCTTTAGCTTCATAATCGTGCCTATGTGTCTTCTGGGTAAATATTTAGAGCAAAGTCCAGTGGCCTCTTGCCATGTGAGACGGGGTCATTCCTGTAGACTCTGGACACTACCAACAGTGATGCTAAAGTCCCTTCCTATAAAATGACAGTGATTGCAAATGACCTGTGCATCCTGCATACCGTAACTCATCTCCAGCTCAGTTGTAAACCCCTAATCCAGTGTAAGTGCTATGTAAATAGTTGTCACTCAGGAATAATGACAATCTGTCACCATCAGCACAAACCCCAAGTTCTTCTGAAGATTCTTATCCAGGTTTGATTGAATCCATGGGTATGAAATCTGTGGATTCAGAGACAACTATATTTGATTTTCTTTTGGAAAAAAAGTGGGGGGACTGAGAGGTGTCATGCAGAAGGCATATATCTTGGGCATGGCTACCGTTCAGCTGCACAGCACCTGCAAGAACCCAGGCTCCAACCTCAGAAACACAAAAAAGAAGATGGAAGGCAAGAAGGGAGGGAGAGAAGGAGGAAGAAAAACCTCCAAGTTCTTGGTCCTAGGTAATTGAGAAGCAATGCCGAAAACAGGTGAGCTTCATGGTTTATTTTTTATAAAGGATGAGTTATTCATCCTTTAAATTTTCCATTTATTTCTTTGTTTATTCATTTATTCAATGTGGTGTGCGTGTGTGCACGCGCACATGCGTGCATGCTTAAATATTTCAAAATCTTGCCATAGCACATGTGGGCATTATGGTTTACAACTGACACTTATTACTGCCACTTGGATGACCTAGTGGCATTCCTGGTGTGGTGACAGTGTGGTACACTGTGATGCAACCAGAAGCCAACACTATGTTATTTGGACATCTTAGCTTCTATCAATGTGGAACACATAGAACTTCTTTCTTTATAAAGTATGAGGCAAACAGCCAGGCATAGTGACTTCTGTTTCACAGCAAACAGCTCTATGTGTTTGGCCACAACAGGGAGGCATATATTTCTGTGTGAAGCCCATGAAAGAGGTTTCATTTAGACAAAGAAACAGACATCTAAACAATAATAGCTGCAGAGTATAGAAGGCTTACACAAGGGGCTTGGGGAATGCTCCTGAAAGGGCTATCACCTTGAAAGGGAAATTGGCAACTGATTTATCTGAGGCAGGAGGATGAAGGGACACCAGAGAAACAAGGCCACCTAAGGCAGCCACTTGCAAAAGAAAAACGCTGCATATATATAATCAATAGCAATAATGTGATAAGATTGCACGAGCCAACAGTCTGCTGGCAAAGGCCTTATAGCAGGACAGCATATGTATCCATCCATTGGTTCATTCAATGTCTTCATGAGCCCCTCCAGGGACAGGGTGCTGGTCACCACTATGTATCTTACAGGAATAGAGATGGCCTGCAGTCTTCTCCCTACATGTTTTGCATGCTTGGTTCCATTACAGACTCCTGCATGTCGTGTGGTCTCTGGTATTTTTGACTGTCTGTCTTCTATTTTCATAGTGCAGATCTATGAGAGCAGGGGGCTTGCTGTTCATGTTCCCCTGCACTCCAGCACCTGGATTCATGCCAAACACAGAGGCACACGCTCAATAAACACTTGTCTAATCGATTAATTAATCAATGTGAATATTACATATACAGAGAGAAAAGCCCACCCATGTTGCTGAGGCAACAGGGGGGCTGCCAAGACAGGAAGTCACTAATAAATGCAGGCTTTCTTCCATGAAAGAACATATTTCAGTGCAGGAAAATAAAACTCGTGTTAACAAAATATACATTGAAACACAGTAATAATGTTTGTCAACATAGCTGTCCCTTTTGACTTGACTTCTATTCCTTGACTTTTATTAGCAAAGCCCACTGCCAATCCAGAGTCTACAATGACAATCAGGGACTGGTGCAGTGGCTCAGTGGACAAAGGCACTTGCTGTGCACATCTGGATCTCTGAGTCCGATCCCTGGAGACCACATAAAAGTGGAATGAGGGAATGTGTTCCCCAAAGCTGTCCTCTGACTTCCACACTGTGGCAAGCCTGACCCATGCACACAAACCTAATAAGAAATAAAATCAAAACAAATGAATATAAAAATAAAAGTTAATAGAAAAGCTAGGTGTGGTGTGTGTTATAATCCCTATATGGAGGAAGGAAGGAAAGACGAAGGACCCTGGGGCTCCCTAACCCACCACTCAAGGCTACTTGGCAAGTTCCAGGTTGGTGACAGGCCCTGTCTCGAAAATAAAAGTCAGATGGCACCTAAGCAGTGACACTGAGCTTGCTTCTGGTCCCCATACACATATGTACACAGATGCTTGTTTACCCCTCCCACATGTGAACCCATATACACACAACATGCAATACATGTAGACACATGAGTTTAAAATTAACATCGAAAAGCAGAATAGTCTCGAGCTACTCATTTTTTGTATACGGTCCTGACTGAATACAGCATAACACATGTAGAAAACAATATAAGAATTTCTCAGTGTCACAATACATTTGGAAAATAATATAAGGCTTTTCCAATTTAACAATACATCTAGCAAACAATGCCATGGCTCTGCCCTCTCTTCTTTTCTTTTTCTTTCTTTCTTTTTTCTTTTTCCTTTTGGGAAGATGGAGATGTACTGAGGACCTTGTGCATCGTAAACAAGCTGTGACCAGTGAGCACACCTACTGCTCCGCCAGCTAGACAGGAGTAAGTCTACCTAAAAATTCCTGAAACTGTTATCAAATTGTGTGTGTGTGTGTGTGTGTGTGTGTGTGTGTGTGTGTGTGTTTGTAATATATATGCCATACATTTAAGAGAAGAGAGAGATGGAGATAGAAACTGTGTTTGGAAACCAAAAGAAAATTAGAATCTGGAAATTACATAGAGAAGATTTTAAATTATATACAGATTGACAGGAAGTTAACAAAATATAGCAAGATGTTCATCTTGTCCTTCCTTCCGGAGATAAAGAGTCAAAATGAGCCACAGTGACAGCTTTCAGACCACAACACTAACCGTGGCTTTTTTAGGCACTATCTGGCCAGTCCTCTGCAGCTTAAATCCAGGGCTTTCTTCCCATGTTCACCTGACCCAGATGCTCACCAGCACCAAGCTTGGTCATGTCAGCAGCACAGTTGATCTCTCCTTTTCCCAAACATCAACCCTACAAGGCCCTCCAAACTTAAGGAATTCCTTCAGGAATGCCTCCTACCCACAGGTCTAAACCTGGTTGACAATGCCATGTGTGTCAGGCCCACCACAGTCTCCTGGGATAAGCAACTCTAAGTCAGTGGCCTGGGACATCTCTTGTCTCTCCAGCTCATCCAAATGGTTCTTGAAAATCATAAGTCTTACTCCCCCCCCTCCCCCCCACACACATACATACAGAGTAACCTACTAGGCTACCTATCTGATTTCCATGCTCACAGAATTCCCCACAGTGAGACTCATCTCTCATGTCCAGAAACTCTGGGGCATCCATTTGATGCACTGTGCACATTTTCTTCTACTCTGTAAAATCTTGAACTTTTAAAAAGCAGGGGCTGAATTGCATCCCTCTCTCAAAGCCTAGCCTGGTGCTGTGCATACCCTAGGCACACAGTCAAAGTCTCCATTGGCATACAAGTGAACTGTGTCTGAGGTGTGCCATCACACAACTCCGGGGTTTTCACCTCATTAATATAAACATGTATGATGGCAATTCCATGTTAACAGGATAAACACAGTATATGCTTTTACAAGTCCATGTGGCGGCTTTAAAGGTCGGGGAAATAAAAAGTCACTTTAAGACACTACCAGATGCTCTGAGCTATACTTCAGCCCCACCTGGATTTCAGGTAATCAGGAAAAAAACCCCATGGTTTCATTATGGCTCTGGGGATAACTCAGGCTAAACCATGACAGCTCTCGGTATAGGTAGGGGGTATTAATAATAAATGTGAATATTAATAATACATACTAAATGTCTGAAGGTGCTGCCAGTCAACTGTGATACCCACCCCTGTTTTTAATGGTTGCCACCAAAGAAAATTAAGCCACAAAACCTCCACATTAAAGGCAGTTAATGGCTTGATTTTAATAAGATGAAAGGCAAGGCAGTTTCAAGTCCAGGCGGATCATCCCTGCCTGGTCTCTCTGAGTAACATTCCCTGTAGGCCACAACACAGTACAGGAGAGTTGGGGAAACATGCCTACACTGGAATCAGACATTGGTGCTAGGCAGCTGCAGGGCTGAAGAGGGCAAAGGATGGTCACTTAAGGTGTAGCCACCTCTTCTCTCTTGCCCAGTGAGAAAGACACCTCCTTATCTACCCTCCTTCTGTCCCACTGATGAACCAAACTCAACACGTGTCCTTAAAGTACAATGTGTGTGCACCCACCATACATCTCTAAAAAGATGTGTACATGTCCACATATACATTTATATTTAAGTAACTACGCTAGCCAGTAGTTTCATTTGTTGAAGAAATAAGCATTTTCCTACCCAAAAACAAACAAACAAACAAACCTTTATTTAAAAGTTTAGATACAAACTGCTAAAATTAGTAACTAAAGGGAGGGGGACCTGAGCTTTTATTGGCACCTTTTCTGCTAGGCTTCATAAGTGTTTAATAAAGAGAAATGTCACTCAATTCAGTTACAACAGCCTCAGTCTCCGCTTTTCTTTAAGATCTAAGGATCCCAGGCGTAAGTTTCTGACCATTCTCTCCTCCTAAACCTCCTGGGATTCTCACCCAGAGCACATGGCAGTCCTCAACTCCATCCCATTTTCTCTGAAGAGCAAGATCACAGCTCCTGTGAGCTCTCATCTACTGCACAGGGAAGTTCATGAAGCCGGGTGCTCAGGCCTTCCATGAAGCACGTGAAAGAAAAGTAAATTTGCAGAAGCAAGGTAGTGTCTGGAGGGGAACAGGGACCTAGGCTTTGCCCTTCCTTGTCCTGCTCAAAATCAACAACCCCTTCAGTGTAGCTTTCTGTCAGCAACTCCCCCAGACTTTGCAGAGGAAGAAGGATCTCTGCAGAAGGCTAGAAATGCCGTCACAGTGTCGGATGAGGGGACAATGGGGGACATAGAGCAGCTTAGAAGTTTTTTATAACTCCAGTCTTCAGTAAGAAAACTGGAAATATCTACATTGGTGCTACTCTCCTCTACTGCCTCCCTCCCTGGGGGAGTTCAGAGGCACATCTACACAGACCTAGAGGCTACAGGTCAAAGGCCAGTGGCTTCAGGAGTGTCGGATTGGGTTCTCAGTTGCATTTCACAGAATCTGGAGCTGACTCAAAAGTTAGACACCAGGGTGGGCCGCTAATGTGGAAGCCACTCCCTCTAGTTTTAAAGCAGACTATAAGACCCTGGTGGAAGTCAGTGGCTTCCATCTTGGAGCCAGCAGATGGAGAAACTGGAACAAAGGGACTGGACCCAACACTGGTGAGCTTTATAAAGACCATTCTTTTCTCAAAGTCCAGATTCCACCTCTAACTTCAAGGGTAATTAAACCCAGAATTTGGACAAGGGAAGTCCGGAGGACATCAGAGGCTAGCAAACGACTCCACAAAGCACCATCCTGCTACAGGCTTAAATGAGAGTGTAGACCCAGGAAAAGCAAACAGCTCCCCCACATCCTCAATCCTTCCCAGCTCCCCTTTCATGTCACCACACAGCTGTGTAAGTATCTAACATGGACCTGGTCTTATTTTAATCATGGAATGCTCAGAAATGCTAATGGCCTTGCTGAATTTGTAAATCATACCACTCAGCGCCAGAGGCTTCCTGGCTTCCTTCCTGCAGCTCCTGAGCAGAAACGGCCACTGTGCTCACCTTCCGCAGGATGGCACATGCTTGTACTCAAAACTGCAGGATTTTATTCCATTTCTACTAAAGCCGCAGGTTGTGAGCTGCTTTCTCTCAGAGTAACTGTCAGTTATCTTAAAGAGGGACGGAGAGCTTTCAAAGTGTTTTGGGGGGAAGGCAATGTAGAATTTACAGCAAGATCCTTACACTGCCTGCCCACCAGCTCACCTCTCCTTCAGCTAAGCAAACAGGAGGAAATGTCTGGGGTTGAAATCTTTCCTTTTCCTTCCCATGGGTGATTTCATTTACCTTGTAAATTCTAGGCATAAATCTTCCTTTAGATAACCATAATTTGAACTACTCCCTTAAAATACTGTAGGGCTGTCGTCTCCTTCCCTGGATCTGTTCTTCTGGCTTATTTATTCCTTTGTTAGAACAGGAAAAGAAATACTGCACTGGCTGGCAATGCCGCTGACCCAGACAGGCTGTACGCAGCCATCCATTCACTCTGATGTTCCAGGCTTAAAGGAGCCCACAGGCCACAGGCTCAAGGATTTTTTTTTTAATCCAGGAAAAGAAATATCCCATTGGTATAAATCAGCTCTTAAAATGAAGCCCAGAGATTAGATATAGGGATGGACAAGTAGCCCCCAAACATAGGTCTCATTTTGCATGTGTGGATATTTTTCCAATGGGCCATCTACACTGTTCCTGTGAGGAGGACTGGGGGATGTCATTTGTTCCTCTAAATCCGCTCCCCTTTCTCTCTGCCTCAACCTATGTCAGGAGGCAGGCTAATGAAGCTGCCTCAGCAGATGCTATGAATTTGGATCTTAAGTGTCTCTTCCCCAAAGGTCCTTTGCCAAAGGCTTGGTCTCCAGTATGTGGTGGACCATTGAGGAGACGGGCCTAGTGGGAAATCTAAGTCACTGCACCTTTGGAGGGGATCACCAGACTCAGTTCCTTCTTCCTATCCCTTGCCTATGACATGTCATCTCATCATAGGCCCTAAAACAGGGAGGCCAAACTGACCATGCGTTTGGGGCATCTCTAAGTAGGAACAACCACACAAAAAAGAGCCCTTTCTCTCTGCAAACTGACGGCCTTGGGTATTTGTTACAGTGACAGAGAGCTAGCTAACATTTCACATTTTCTTTTAATTTCCTGCCCTAATTGGCTACAGAGGAGCTTAGAAGGCACAGAACTTTCACTCTGTAAAGAGACAATACCTGTCTGAAGTTACCAGCCCTAGCCCTTCCTTCAGGGGTATCCTTCCTGCAGGGTATGGTCATAGCTACTCTGCCTTGTGAGTAGCAAGAGACTGTACTTCCAGGTTCAAGGACCATCCTGCTGCTTTCCTACCCTGCCCCAACTTTGTAAGAATTCTTTTAAAAAATAATTCATTCTATAGAGTGTGCCATCTACCTCTGCCAAGACCGCCCCTCCCAACATTGCCAGGGATAAGTAGCTCTAAAGAGTTACAAATATTTTGCTGTTTAAAGAACCTGTATAAATAAGAAAGGGATTAAATATCAAAAACAACACAAAATTCTCGGTAAGTGGACACAGAACGCAGACAACACTTTCTCCGTTTTCCCCTATGTTTCCCTTAACACACTCTGTATGGCTTTCAGGGAGCTCCGAGTAGCAGGCTCTTGCTTGGGAGTCAGTGCTCTCTGACCACTAGCTTTAGCTACAGGGTGATAGCTGTTCGCCAGCAGTCATTCATCTCTCACCCACGTGCTCACCTCAGAAGCACCGGTTATGAGCATGATGATGCCCCTGCACGGCCGCCAGTGGGGGGGCCACTCAGAGGAAGAAATGCACTAACTATGAGGTCAGCAGGCCTGGGCTCTGGGAGCCTACCGCAGTGGGAGCCTGGCACACATCAGTTTAATCCCGCTCTTTTGTTCTGTGCCTCAGTTTCCAGCTCCCTTTTAATTGGTTTGTACTAGCTTTGAGGTTGGTTCCTGTGATGGTTTATATAGAAATGGCCTCCTATGGAAAGTCAGTTATGTCAAATGATGTTTTGCTGGATCACACACAGGTGAAAGGATGTTTTGCTACAGCAGACATGTGAAACAACTCATGTCATTTAAAAGGAATATAAATATGACCCCACAGACAGTGGGAGCATGAGCACTGGCTCGCTTTGCTCTGCCTCGCTACTCTTTGCTGATGTCAGGCATGTGCTGAGGCATGTACTGAGACATGCATTGAGGCATGCATTGAGGCATGTACTGAGGCATGTACTGAGGCATGTACTGAGACATGCATTGAGGCATGCATTGAGGCATGTACTGAGGCATGTACTGAGACATGCATTGAGACATGCATTGAGGCATGTACTGAGGCATGTACTGAGGCATGTACTGAGACATGCATTGAGACATGCATTGAGGCATGTACTGAGGCATGTACTGAGGCATGTACTGAGACATGCATTGAGACATGCATTGAGGCATGTACTGAGGCATGTACTGAGGCATGTACTGAGACATGCATTGAGACATGCATTGAGGCATGTACTGAGGCATGTACTGAGGCATGTACTGAGACATGCATTGAGACATGCATTGAGGCATGTACTGAGGCATGTACTGAGACATGCATTGAGACATGCATTGAGGCATGTACTGAGGCATGTACTGAGGCATGTACTGAGACATGCATTGAGGCATGTACTGAGGCATGTACTGAGACATGTACTGAGGCATGTACTGGGGCATGTACTGAGGCATGTACTGGGGCATGTACTGAGGCATGTACTGAGGCATGTACTGAGGCATGTACTGAGACATGCATTGAGACATGCATTGAGGCATGTACTGAGGCATGTACTGAGGCATGTACTGAGGCATGTACTGGGGCATGTACTGAGGCATGTACTGGGGCATGTACTGAGGCATGTACTGAGGCATGTACTGAGGCATGTACTGAGGCATGTACTGAGGCATGTACTGAGGCATGTACTGAGGCATGCATTGAGGCATGCATTGAGGCATGTATTGGCTCACCTTACATTGCCTTGTGGGGCTTTGCTTGTGGTGACGTCATAAAGAGAAACTCACCAAAGAAAAGTCTCGTGAGGTTCCTGCAGCTTCTTGCAACTTCCATGGTAAACTCGGGCTTATTGATGAGCCTGGCAGCTTCTTCTGGATTGAACTGCCGTTGCTGGTTCCTGTGTGGTGTCTGCTGAGTGGACCGGTCTGCAGCTGCTGATTCATGTTGGTGTTTGCTAGGGGACTGAACTGCTGACATCCTGACAATGAAGACTGGACTCTCCCCCAAGGATTATTTATAAACAGGTCCATTTCCCCTGTGTCCTAATAGCCTTTCTTTTCCACTACCCTTGGTGGGTGGTGGGCTAGAGGGAAGGTTGAACCCCTATTAAGTAGGTTGAGAAAACTTTATGCCTATACCCTAGACCATAGTCTATGCCACAGGGAGTGGCACTATTAGGAGGTGTGGCCTTGTTGGAGTAGGTGTGGTCTAGTTGGAGGAAGTGTCATTGGGGGTGGATTTTGAGGTTTCATAAGCTCAAACCCCATGGTGTTGACCTGCCCCAGCTCCATCAGGTGCCATTCTTCCAGCTCCTTCTCCATCACTGCCTTTTCCCGCAGGAACCGGAAGTGTGCCTCCTGGTCCTTGGCCGCAGTCTCATCTCGGACTTTCTCTTGCTCCTTCTTTAAGGCCTGTATTTTCGTGTCCTGCCTCTCCTTTACCTTGTAAACTGGCTCCAGTGCCTGCAGCTGCTGCTTCAAATCCTTCTGGGTCTTTCTGCCCTGCAGGAGCTGGTCTTGAAGAGCTGCATTTTTCCAGTTGAATCTGGATGCCAATTCTTGTCTCCTTTGTTCTATCTCGCCACATTCTTGGGCGTACTGCTTCCACACCACCTCCTGTTTCTTTTCCCGCTGTTCCTTATTTTTTCGCAGGTATTCCATGAAAAGCTGGTTTTCAGCCTGCACGCGGTATTTTTCCTCTAGTAGCTGCCTGCTGTCCTCAGCAGCCTGTCCCACCGGCATTTATTTTCTTGGATTTGCTGGCTCAGCTCCTTCATCGCCACCACTGTCTTCCTTTTACCCGTTTCTTTCTCCAACCTCGTTAGCAGCTTTGGCTTGAGATATGTATTTAGAATAGTAAGGTGTGGTGTTGGTGGCAGGGGTGGGGGCGGAGGAGCTTGCACTTCTGAGACTCTGGGCAAACATACTCCAGATTCAAGAGTCCCTGAGGACAGCTCTACAGGGAGGAAGGGTGGCCACAGAGGAGCAAGCTCTGGAGGTAAGCACCCTTCACCAGGGACAATCCGGCAGTGCTCAGAGTCCAAGGATGCCCTGCAACCTCTGCATTCTCTGGGTCTGACAGGGAGTATTCTGTTCCAAGTATTCCTTATTCCAAGGTGCATGAGTCCTTTCTAGGAGATACCATTCGCCCTGGGGACCAGAGTTCTGCCTCTCTTATACTCTACTCTAGAAGGTGTCAGCACCCTACCTCTCCACCCCTCCCTCCTCTGTCTGCTCAGTGATCCAAGATCTCAGCACTGTCCCCAGTTGCTTCCAGTCTGACATCTACCCTCAACCTGTGTGCTGGGTTTGGGGTCAAATAAATTCTCCAGGCAATGGAAGCTAGATCTGCAGAGGGGTGTCACAGGCTACTAGTGGGAAGAGAAAAGAGGCCAGGAGGAAGAAGAGAGGCAGGTCTGGAGGGAAGATGGCAGCACTTATGGCTCAGGGATTTACAGGTGGCCTTCAAAACTTTTGGTGTGTCTATCGATGTTGGGAATGGCAGCATCCAGGAAGCACCTCTGTGCAGGTGACATGCAGGGCACCAGATCGCCAGGGAGTTGGAAGGTCTAGGCTGTGGCTTGGGAACTTGCCCTCAACCCCAGTTCCTTATTCTGGGAATCCTTCAGCACTAACCTGTGTCAACTAAGTTTGTTTTCTGTAATCCTCTGTGCAAAACGTATTGCACAGTGTTAACACTGTCTTAGTGATGATACAGAAGCGTTTGAAGAGCTGAGGCTTGGGGTTCACTTGAGAGTAGAATACGTCAGCGTACAGGTTTGGGGAAGAGGTGCCCAAGGATTCTATCTTGTGTACATGCCAAGGTCTAAGTATAGGTGTAGAGCAAGAACCAGAGTCAACAAGATCCCTCTTCCCTGGAGTTCTTGTCCTTGTAGATAGTTTGAAAAGCAATGAACCTCAGATGCCCATAAATTTGAATACTTAGTCATCAGACAGTGGTACTGTTTGAGAAAGGTTAGGAATTGAGGCTGTATTAGAGTGGGTGTGGCCTTGCTGAAGGAAGTGTATCTGTCACTGAGGGTGGGCTTTGAGGGTTAGCAAGCCCACTCCAACCCAGACCCAGTACCCTGCTCCTCCTCTCTCTGCCTGTGTATCAGGATATAGAACTTTCAGCTACTTCTTCAGCTCCATGTCTGCCTGTGTGCAGCCATGGTCCCCATCATGATGATAATGGACTGACCTCTAAACTTGTAAGCAAGACTCCAATGAAATGCTTTCTTTTATAAGAGTTGCTTTGGTCATGGTGTCTGTCTCTTCACAGCAATAAGATATCGACTCAGACATTCAAATAAAATGTATATAAAAAATAAAAATAAAATAAATAAAATAAAAAATAAAAGGTATATAAAAAATATTGAGACTTCTCTGACACAAATCAGGAGAAGAGTGGTCCATTTTGGCTCACAGTCTTAAAAGTGCCATCCATTATGATGTGAAGACGTAGCAGAGTACAACAGCTCACATCATGGGAGCAAGAAGGTTGCCTTTCCTCCGTTTTTATGTCAGGGATTTTTGTTACAGCAACAGAAGCTGACTGATACATAAGGGAACCAGGAGGTTTTGGGAAAGGCTAGGAAGGGTAGGGATGGCATGATTAGATATAAGTAAAGTCTACATCTTCCAAAGAGAGAGGGGCATACACTTTATTTTTTTTCAATCTCTGAAGCACAGTAATAATAAAATATATCTCACAATAAGTTGTGAAAAAAATCATTTACAGAAAATCTTAGACAATGAAGCCTGCGACACAATATTCCTGGCTAGAGAACAGGAGGCATGGATTTGTCTCTGGGGTGTTAATACACAATGAAATCTCACATTCATCCACTGCTAGCTTCCTGAAATTGAGTCAAGCTCACTGACAGGCCACAGATCAATCTCACAGCCTGCCACTTCCTTTCACACCTTGACTCACAATCCACACAAGCTGAGGTGGCCCCAGAGTTAGGCTAGCAATAGCTGCACCAAGACATGAACATACGCTGCACACACCAAGAGCATGAACATACGCTGCACACACCAAGAGCATGAACATACGCTGCACACACCAAGAGCATGGACATACACACCAAGACGTGGACATATGCTGCACACACCAAGAGCATGGACATACGCTGCACACACCAAGAGCATGGACATACGCTGCACACACCAAGAGCATGAACACACGCTGCACACACCAAGAGCATGGACATATGCTGCACACACCAAGAGCATGAACATACGCTGCACACACCAAGAGCATGGACATATGCTGCACACACCAAGAGCATGGACATACGCTGCACACACCAAGAGCATGGACATATGCTGCACACACCAAGAGCATGAACATACACTGCACACACCAAGAGCATGGACATACGCTGCACACACCAAGAGCATGGACATATGCTGCACACACCAAGACATGGACATATGCTGCACACACCAAGACATGGACATATGCTGCACACACAGAGATTGGGATAAAGTTGCCTCAAGAAGCCTCCCTAACCACTGCCTTCATGATCCCTGAAGTCTATGAGGTCCTTCAGGTCCCTAGATTCACTTCTATCATGCTTCAGGGCATTCTGGCTCCAACTTAGCCTTTCCAGTCAAGAAAAAAATGAAAAAAATCCACCACAATATTGATCCCCTGGAGACACCTGATGCTTGATAACTGCTTTGCCACTGCATAAATCCTGACCTCACCTCTACTTCTGAGTCCTGGGACATTGCAAGTTGCCTAACTTTCCTCAGTTGTAGCAGGAACAGCAGGGCCACCACTATGTAAAGGCCAGGGGCCCACACAGCTGCAAAAGCATCCCCTGCAGGAAGCCTAATTGAGGACTGTCTGAGAGACCAAGGATTACTGGTGCAGACAATGGCAGCCAATCAGGAACTGCTGTTTAGAAGTGATACTTTCTTGGGACCAATGGGGCGTGGGTGGAGCTTGCGGCAGTGTTCATTCAGATGAGCTTCCTGCCATGTTTCTCACCTGCCCCTACAGCCTGTGTCATTGACTCTGTGCCACCTCACCTCTAACACCCAAGGGCTGGTAGGGTCTGGCAGTGAGTAGTCCAGGGCACAGGCAGCACTCAGTTTCCTCCCGTACAAACTAGGGAGTAATATCTACTAGGGCCAACGTGAGGACCATGAGACAGCATGTGTAATGGGTTGAGCCCAAGTCAGTGGTAGCTAGTATCGTTCTTATTTTCTCAGTTTGGCATACAAACACAGTGGGTACGTCGCCTTCTAGGGCACTGGAAGGGGTAGGCTTTCTTCCTACAGGGTTGTACTAGGAAAGCATGAGTGGAAGACAGAAGACATCTTAGCAGTCATGTGACCAATTTCATTTCCCATGACACCCATCTGCCCATTCTGTTGTACTTATGTGTCTTATGGATTTTGTCTCCAATCTGAGCATAAATCACTGGGCAGACAATGTCTCTCTGAATCTTCCTGGGACTTCTTATAAGCATCATCCACTCATGAATTCATTCATTCCCACTGATATCTTCATAGAAGACTGTACAGCACAAAGACTTCTTACATCAAAACACTTGGAGTTAAAATGCTGTAGACAGGCCTGGCAAGTCAGCTTGGCAGTTAAGAGTGCTTACTGTTCTTTCAGAGGACCCCGCTGGGTTCAATTATCAGCATTCACATGGCAACTCAGAACCATCTGGAACTCCAGTGCCAAGGAATCTGATGCCCTCATCTGGCTTCTGCACACACTGCATATACGTGCTGTACATTGATTCATATAAGCAAAACTCTCATATACACACACAAGAAAAGGAAATATTTAAACCCTTTACAAAAGAAAACCTAACCGACTAGGTTTCTCAAAGCATTCTTTCTATATGTCTTACAGCCATCATGTAGCATCATAATTCAAAGTACCTTTCCCAGTCTCCACCATGAGCTCAGGAATAAGACGTTTAGAGTGTGTTAGAAAACCCTTTAAAATTTTGCCAAGGGAATTTCTCCCCTAGAGAAACATAAACAATGCCCCTCCCTTACTCATAAGGTCCTAATGACAAACTAAGGCACACTCCAACTAGGAAAACCACTGAGCTTACTTACAGAGCATGTGAGGGGTGCCTAGAGAAGCCTGGGTGATCCCAGAACAGCCACACCAGGGAGTCTTCCCCAGCCTGGATGATGGCTTCTCCATTGTCAAACAGATGGTGTTCCCCTCTGTTAACTTCCTTGAGCCTATGTATCTAGTCCCTCCCTGGACCCCATGTGCTCAGATCACATGTGCTCAGGAAAGGCATAAAGAGGAATGACCAGGACAGGGAAAATCTCAGGTGGAGTCCAGTAACGCTGCTACCTCCTCTTCCTGTGCAGGAAGGTCCATACTTACTAAGCCTGATCCTGTGGTCTTCCACCAGCATGAAGATCAAAGTTGCTTTGCTAGGATGCTAGCTCTGTACAACACGAGTCTACTTAAAAGATCTCCCATCAGACCTAAACTTAACTTCGAAAATCGGTAGTGAAACTAAGCGAATATTCGCATTTGCTCTTTGACTTATACCAGCCTTGGTTGGACGGGGCATTGCTTTGCTACTTCCATAGCCCAACATGAGAGACCTGGGAGGTACAGCACTGAGCTTCTAGATTCCTTGAGAGCCACCAGGCAGTGTCCCTGGGGAGGGGAGCAATCCGTCCTAGTCAGGGCTGAAGCAGTGTAATGGGACCAAACGCTACATGTTAACTTCTCTGCTCCTTTGTGGTTTGTCCCAGCCGATTACCACTGGTCGCTACCACTGGGCCCCTGTATGCTTAGTGACCAACTAGAAGCTGCTCTGTCTGCTTATGAGTCAATTTAAAATGTTTGCTGCATCACCCCTAAGTAATCCAACACTGTTTAGAATTGCAGTACAGGCCACGTACACACACACACACACACACACACACAAATAAATAAATACCTAAAATAATACAAATCAGCTGCATGATCCTTAGCACTGCGTGCTGATCAGGCACAGTCAACTGCACGAGGAAATGGATGTGCTATAATGAGATTCTATTTCCAAAAGTAGGCTAGGTTGTTCTTGAGATAACCTAAGGCCTTTCTGAATTTCCTTATTTTTCCATGGACTACAAGTGCGTGTTTGGGGGTGGGGGGATGGTAGGGAAAGAGGAAGAGACCTTAGTCACAGACTTTATATCCACATGCCTGCGCTTTGTGCTGTCCTTTTGTGCTGGGATGAAACCAGGAGCAGCCTTGCACCAGTCACCAGACTGTGCCATCATTCTCGTGTCTCCCATCCTGCCATTTGTGTTTGAATTTATGTCCTTTTTGATTAGAATGTGTTAAGTGCACACATAATGGGAGTCTAGTGTGGTATTTCATTTCATACCACGTGTCCCGAAGAAATTGAAGTGCCTTTTGACCACTCTACCCCACTGCTTGACATTCCAGTCAACACTAGCTGCTCTGGGTGTGAGATGGGCTGTTGAGGTGCTTGTCGTTTGGTTTGTCCTGTTTTACTTAACACAGTGTCCTCCAGCTCCACCTGTTTTGCCAAAAATGACAGGGTTGTGTTATTCTTTATGGTTGGATGGCACTGCGTTGTACACAGAGAGCCATGCTTTCTTTCTCCATTCATCTGCTGACAGGTAACCAGCATCTACAGCCAACTGATTCTTAACAAAGGTGCCAGACATGCAAGGGAGAAGGGACAGCCTGTTCCAAAAAAAGGTACCAGGAAAGCTGGACCTTTCTATGCGAGACACAGCAAGTAGATCGACCTCGCTGTATAAAAATAACCCACATGGAAACCCAAATTTAAGAGCTGATGAGCTGAGCCCTTGTGTGAATTTCTAGGTTCAATCCCCAGAACCAGAAAAAAAAAAAATAGAATAAAAAATGAACAAACAAAACCCCCAATCTCAGAAACTCACAAAAGAAACACATGGGAATCTCTAAAAGACGCCAGAGTAAGCAGTGATTTTAAACATCTTGTTTTATTACTTTATTATTAGCTTTGGTATTTTCTTTTTGGGGGAAAGTATTGTTATTTTATTTTGTTTAGGACAGGATTTCTTGCTCTGTAGCCCTGGCTGGCCTCAAACTTACTCTGTAAATCAGGTTGACCTTGAACTTCTGAAATTGTTCCTTAGCCTTCCAAGTACTGAGACTGCAGGTTGTTTGGGCTACCAACCCAGCTAATTTACATGACCCTACAATCCCAGGAAACAAAAACAAAACCAGGCAAACGGGATTTCACCAAAAGAACAGGCATATCCTCACCAGTATGAGATTTTTATTCCACTCTTCAAACATTTTTATTAACTTCTGCTGCTCCAGAACAAAGCTTGGTTTTGACTTAAGAACCCAGTTCCTCTTCTTGCTCAGGAAACCACAATGTTCACTCTTTCATTGACTGGTCAATCCCAAGATTCTCTATGTCCAGGTCCCAGGCTGCTGCATAGTCTAAGTGGTCTCAGATGACGCAGCACATGCCACAAGTGCGTGGGGCATCAGTTTGTGCAATCTAGACAGCCACAAGGTGCTATTTTTATATCCCACTTTAGACAAGGCTGAACTCCTTGATATACCTATGGAATCTCAACCACTGGTCCACAGATAAGTAGGATTAAAAAGATAACTAGGGGCTGGAGAGGTGGCTCAGCAGTTACAAGCACTAGTTGCTCTTGCAGAGGGCCCAGGATTGGGTCCCAGCACCCACATGGCAGTTCACATACACGCAAGTTCTGGGAGATTTGGCGCCCTCATCTGGCCTCTGTGAGCACTGCATGCATGTATACATGAAGGTAAAACACACACACACACACACACACACACATACACACTAATAACAAATGAATCTAAAAGTATAACTAAATAGGGAAGCAAGCAGAGTTCAAAATCCAACCTGCCAGGAATCAAAACCACAACAGAGGAGACAGGTAGGCAGCAGGACTTGCAGAAACTACTGATCAACTCCCTTGGATTTGCTTTTTCTTTTTTCCTCCAGACCGCAGGATGGAAATAATTGAGTGTTTGCAAACAAAATAACAAAATGCAGAAAGAGGAAAGGCTCTGACTAGAGCTGTAATTAGCATGTCAGTGTTGTCCATGACGTGTGCACACAGAGATGCATTCCTGATGAAGTGGCTTTCTCTTCCACCCCTGCCTACTTCCAAAACGGGCCTGAGTGACAACAGGCAATAGGAACAAGGCTACAGACTATCAGTGCTAAAACCTGCTCCTACCCACAGGTACTACCTACAGACCTGTGCAGCTACCTACAGCTCACCGGTTGTTCCAAATGATAATGAAGGTGACCAGCCTAGGGAAATTACCATGCAGGAGATGAATGCTTGGCTTTTATTTGCAGGCTAAGGACGTTAACGTTTCTCCTAACTGGGCTCACGTCATATTTGATAAATGCTCAAACATGATTATACCAGTAGCATTTTCTCTGAAAATTGCAACAATTACTCATTAGCAAATGAGGGCCCTCGGGCAATGAATCCACTCGGAAGATAGAGTGTCATGTTACCAACACATGCAACAAATTAATCCTGAAACTTTGGCACTTAGAATGGGGATTAAAGTGTTGCAATTATAATTCACATGTACAAGTTGCATCCATTATTGCTTCTAAAAAATTTATTTGACCTTTCTGTGGCAAGTCGCCTGTCCTAGGCTAAAAGAAACTTTAAAAGTGCATGAAGGTATGAACAACAAACCTCCACAGTGAAACAGGCAGAAAGGGACGGACCTAAACGAGGTGCATACAGAGCCTGGAATGGACTTTGGTCAGACTCATTAGTGGATGCTAGATAAATCCAGTCACCATCTGCTCGTTCTACCATACCATGGAACAGCAGCACCCGCCTAAGGCTCGCCCCCACCCCCTTCTTTGGCTGCTGTCTTGATATCATTTTAAACATAGTATAGCTTGTCTCTTGCTACCACCTGGAGCTTGGACTGCTGCTGAGAGGTTTGAAGACAGTTGACTAGGTCTTTGCCGCTTGCTATTAAGCCTGGGCAAGATCCTTAGTGTTTTAATCTGTTTTTTAAAAAGATGCAGGCGGGAATGAGTGTTCCCCCTTGGAGCAGTTCTTGCCCTCCAGCAATCAAAAATAATAACTGGCATAATTTTTGCAAAACTTCCGCAGGGAAAATGCAAGTATTTCTGTATTACCTTAAACCACGAAAAGCAATTTGGCAGCTTCTAGAAAAGGAGAAGGCACACATCCCGATGTTGGAACAATCTCATCACTACCTTCAGAAGCTTGCACATTTACACAAGAGGAGGTGATGAACAAATTCCCAGCAGTGTGTACAAACACAAAATATTAGGATGATGATGGACAGATAACTAAGTTGTGATTTTCCACAGAATAGATCAGCCCCCACATTATTAAGATGCTTCAATCCCAGAAGCATAACACCGAATAAATAATGTTGCAATCAAAACACCAATAGTCACATTTGTAAAAGCTCTAAAACTTACACACAATGTTTCAGTTGTGAAACTTGTATGCCCTGTGTTTAAATCATGCACTTCTGGAGAGGAAGCGGAGAGAGATGAACAAGGGTCTGCAGAGGCCTCAACCACACTGCTGCTTTATTATTTCCTTAATGAAATGATGAGTGGGGACACTGTGACTTCACAGTTTGTATGTATAAAATACTGCATGACTTGAAAAAACATCTGAGCTGTACTATTGTTTTCATTGTTTGTTTCTTTGTCTATTTTGAGGTTCAGTCTCAATCTGCGGCCCCAGCCTCAGATTCATGATCTCCCTGCCTCAGCCGCCAAGGTTCGGAGGGTGCAGGAGTGTCCAGCACACTCGGTGTGAACTTTCGCTTCAGTTGAGAACATCTGTCCTCTGTGACGAGCTGCCAATCTAAGGCCACAGATGTGGCATGATATTTATCATATAGCTTGCCTCCCTAGAACAATTCATTATAAAAGTTTTCCTTATCCTAATGGTCAAGAAAAAAAATATTCTCATGTTACTTTACTAATCAACCCTGTACATCAATCAATGGCATATTTAGATAATAGATCATTCTCTCATTAATAAGCATTGATGTAGTCCCCTGAGAATGTATAGCCCCATGCCAGGGTTGGGAAACGATAATGGGGTTACATTATTTTTAAAAAGCCTGGCCATTGCAGCTTCATTAAAAATTAAAGTATTTTGGGTAACTCAGTTCATACTTTAAAAATAGCATAATATTGGAGTTCTTTAGAAACCAGGAAAACCCCAAATGTTCCAAGAAGAGGAGAATGAAAGCAAAGAAACACAAAAACCTTAGCAGAAACAACCAACCAAAGGAATCACTGAGAAATTCTCAAATGTTATATGATTTTAAGCTACCAAAAGGCAGAGGTAATCTTCAGTCTTGGTACCAGTCCAGGGGATCGGGTACTCAGCACCTGGGCAGAATCTGACCTACACCAAACAGCTTAGCAATATCAGCAGCCCCAAAGACTTTCCTGCTAAGCCTACAGGTGAAGACAGCAAACAGGGATAGGCACAGGGATTCCCGTGCAAGAATACTCAGAGAAAGAACATTTATCATAGCAAATCGCTTAAATATACAACAGGGTATTCATTAAATAAGATGTTATCATGTAATAGAATAACCAACAGGCTCATATGGATTTGTTTTTCAGTTCATATAAAATGACATGGGCAAGCATTGGAGAAAAAATATTAGCTGAGAATACTCTGCTAGGGCAGAGAAATTGGATGCTGTAAAAGACGTCTGCTGTCACCTCTCCATACATCATGGGTTCCCAGAACCCTCTGGATACTCCTAATCCACAGGTGCTCAAGTCCTTTATAGAGAAGTGAAGTGAAGGTCACACCAGCACTGGTTGGTTGTCACTCTAAGTGGGCCACTGTGAGCTAAATGCACCAAGGCTTGCAGGTCCTGTTGGGATAGATCTGCCTAACCACAGTATTCTGGGCAATATGCACGCTCTGCTTCATACTTGGGGTCTATTAAACTCATATGTAGAACACCTCCTGCTGTGTCCGGCCGGCCTTCTCTCCATCTAGAGCCGAGTCTCCTCTAGACACCTCACTTCAAGCATTTGGTTGTACTGCAACCGCAAATGCTGATGTCCTATGGTCTTCTTATCTCGGTGGCTCAGGTCTACTTCTACTCAATTGAAATCAACCAACAGGCACTATTGAGAGGTAGGATATCTGTGTAAATCTGATCTGGAGCCAGCCTAGGGCAGAAGGGGGACAAAGGGCTCCAGGGCAGCAGGCTGATTGACAAGAACTGAACCTGTAATGCCAGCTCTTGGGAAGTGGAAGCATAAGTATTTTTTAAAAGACAAAAACAAACAAACAACTAAGGCCAGCCTGGGTTACATAATGAGTCAGAGGCCAGCCTGGGCTCAAAACACTAGAAACAAGTACACAGACCTAAATATCCAGTATCTATTTTTTTCTTAAACTCAAATGGAAGTCACAGCTAAGAGACTCATGCAGAGACTTTGTCTTTACCAAGGGAATGTGAGCTACCTAGGCATTGAAGCTAGTTAGAAAGCCAAGCCCCGCTGAGAGTTTCCCTGGTCCTAAGGACAGAAAGGAGAGGGAAAAGGAAATCAAAACCTGAGGGGGGCTTCTCTTCTGCAGAGGAGCCTGCTGGCTGAGAACTAGGGCAGTTTCTGGGGCAGGGCAGGGCTTTCCCACTGAGGACTCCTCAGAGGTTTCCTCCATGTTTGCCTGAAGCAGCAGTTGGCGGACAGAGTGCTTTCAAAGGCATTGTGTGAAGGCTCCCAGTGGACCGTATCAAGGAAAACTGCGAAGTTCTGTTCAGCCAGGGCTTTCCCACACTATTATTGATGCCTTTGAGCACCTCAGAGGGAGACAAAGGAAGGAGACCTTCTGGGCCAGCATGCGCTTTTCTCTTCCCCATTCACGGAAGTTGACGTGCAGTGAGGAGAAGCAGAGTGCACTGGGAAGGGGCAGGTGAGGCCAAACCCCAGCTGGGTTTGATTTCCACCTTCCTTCAGCGTCTCTCCTAGATGCTCAAACACAGACGCAAGAATGGGCTAGAGGAAAAGGAAGCCAGTAGTCTGAGTACTGCCTAAGTGCTTGAACGCAAACAGCCTGGTTAACATAACAGTACCTTTAATCCAGTTTCAGCCCCCCCATGATCAACAGCAGGTCTTGAATAGTAAACAGAAAATTCCAGCAGTAACCTGTGTATGTTTTAAATCGCATCCTGTTCCGAGTAGCATGATAAACTCTCATGTCATTTCCCATCATCCTTCCTGGGCTATGAACTGTCTGTCCCACGTATCCCTCTCCAAATGATACCCACAAGGCCTGTGGCATTGACTTCCTCTTATCGTCATATGGGCATGGGGTTATTATCATACCCAAGAAGGATGAGTGCCATTTAGCAAGATACTTTGAGAAAGAGATCACATTCATGAAGCTTTTATTATAGTATACTGTAATAATTATATATAAATTATCAATTATGGCTCTTGCCATGCTTAATTTATCAATTAAATTCTTCTGTATGTATAGGAAATAATGTACTCTGTCTAGGGTTTCAAGCATCCTCAGTGACTATTGAATTTAGGGAATTCAGGGTATGGAGTTATAGCAAGAATTACAGAAACAAACTGTAAAGAGACTATATTTTATAAAGCAATGAAATACTGCCTTCACTCATAGAACTTATGGCAGTTAAAAGGAGCCCAGAAACTTATTAAAACACTCTCAATTTGTGGAATAAGTTGAATCCTCCTTCAGCCATCTGGCCTTCCTCCAACTCACATCTTTCAAATCTGTATGAGATGTGTTCAGCCAAAGGTTACCCCAAATCCTAACAGGTAGCAACTTTCTCCCAGAAGCTTACCCAGACCTGACCATGTAAACTATTGGTTGGGTTTGTAGCTTATCCGTACGTGAACATGTTGAAGATATTTGCACAATTTAAAAATGTTACCACTCTCCTACACTGAGGTAAACAGAGGCTGTGACTGAGTCAGAACTAAGAAGTATAGTAATATGTTTTTAACTTAGTGACCATAATAATTTTGACTGTCGCCAAAGCTGTAGAGCTTCATACTCATTAAATGTAAACTAGAGAGTGGACAGGACCTTGGATTTTCACCTATAGTTTATGATCCTTATAGCAAAGTAAAATCCAGCCCCAAAACATTAAACAAGATAAGAGATATTGCAACCCTGAAAGTCACATTTCATAACAAAATTGTAACACTTACATTTTAAATGAGATATATAGTAACTGCTTCAAAAGAGTTAGAGTGAAAGACAAAGAAAAACCATAGAAGCTGGAAAGATAAATAGAGAAAAGGCCAGCCAGAGCCTATGTCCCAGGCCTGGGGTTAGGATGGAAGGGCCAGGTGTCAGTCTCGCACATACAACTGAGAGAGGTGTATCATTCCATGTGATATTTAGCATGAAATCCCATCTGAAGATACAATCACCATTACTGAGTTTTCCTTTTATCTCATTCTCTACTATGGCTGCAAGAGACCTGAGTATATCAAGATCAATAACAGATTTTCTGGTGTGCTGGATTTGTATATACAAAAGAATGCAGCTGACTCCCTACCTCACACCGTGCACAAAAAATCACTCAGAACTATAAACAACTAAATATAAAAGCTGAGACTATAAAACTCTTAGAAAAAATATAGATCGACTCCTTGTGACTTAGAACTTGGCGTAGATTCTTAGGTAGGATGTTCCAGGTATGAGGAACAACAACTGAAAAAAGATCAAGGCTGGAGAGATGGCTCAGTGGTTAAGAGCACTGACCGCTCTTCCAGAGGTCCTGAGTTCAATTCCCAGCAACCACATGGTGGCTCACAACCATCTATACTGGTGACTGATGCCCTCTTCTGGGGTGTGTGAAGACAGTGTACCCCACACATAAATAAATTTTTAAAAAAAATAAGAACTAGATCATTGAACTTCATCAAAAGTAAAAGCTTTCGTGTCCAAAGGATTATTAGAAGAGAAATGAAATACAACTTAAAGAACGGTCAAAGTGTCTGCAAATCAGGCTTAATATTCAGAATTTCTACAGAGACCTTGGACTCAACAGCAAAAGACAGTTTAGAAAACAGAACAGGCTTTGAACTGACATTTTTTCTAAAGAAGATAATCAAGTATTCAATTCAAACATGAAGGCTGATCGTCATTAACTATTAGGGAAAGCAAATGAAAAACACATGATATACAATCTCACACCCACTAGGATTATCCTAATTTTTAAAAGAAAAACAAATAGTGAGGCTGGAAAAACAATCAAACAAACAAACAAAACCAAATAAACAACCAGGAGCCCTCATGCATTGCTGGGAGAAACGCAAAATCGTGCAGTTGCCATGGAAAATAGCAGTGCACGGTACAATTCCTTAACAAAGCTACATGTGCAATTGCCTGCCATGGAGCTCAACAATTCCACTCAGAGGTGCATATGCAAAAAAAAAGTTGACACAGAGACCTGAAGAGATGCTTTGTCTGCTAATGTCCATCACACTGTCTTCAGCAATGGTTCCAGAGGAGAAATTAGCCCAAAGGTCCAGGAGCAGAAGAATGGATAACCCAAGTGTGAAGTGTGCACACTTGGGAACATTCTTTAGGCATAAAGAGGGACTGAATTCTAACACACACCACTGCACTGGCAAACCTTAAGAACATTGTGTCAACATCGATAAAGAAGCCAGCCATGAAAGGGACGAATACTGTTTGACTCTGCTTACATGACAAGTCCAGAATAGGCAAATCCTAGAGACAGAAGATAATCCAGAGGTCAATAAGCAGATGGAGACTTGTTGCTCACTGGTTACAAACTATTCATTTGCAGTGATGAAAGTTTTGGAAGCAGATACCAATGGCAGCTGTATAGCACTGTGAATGTAACTAATGACACTTGTGTTGTACACTTAAAATTCCCAGTATCATAAAGCTTATCTTATGTAGTTGATCATGATAATTATGTTCTTTTAAAATAAAGAGATCTAAGTCTGCATCATACTTTGCAACCAGATGACAGAACATGCATATTCTCTACTGCAATTCATTCTATCTTACCACTCATTAAATCACAAAGAAAACCTCTACAGGATAATTGTGAGGAATAATAATAATAATAGTAATAAAACATGGAGCCAAGGAGATTGCTCTGGGAGTGAAAGCACTCGCTGTGTGTATGAGGGCTTCGATCTGCCTCAGAACCCATGCAAAAGGTGGACATGGAGGTGCATCTGTGATCCCAACGTTCCTCAAGAGAGGTGGGGGCAAAGACAAGGAATTCCTGGGAGCTCACAGGCCAGAGAGCCTAGCAAACACAGAGAAAGAACGGCCAAGAGACCCTGTCTCAGACATGGGAGGTCACAAGGACTGATTGCTGAGGTCGTTCTCTGATCTTCACACAGGTACCATGGTGCCGACATATGCACACATGTGCACACACATAACATACACATATGCACACATACACACACGCACATGCACATGCTTGCACATGCACGCGCAATTTTGCACACACAGAAATACATGCATTGTATACATACACATAAATAATGAATAAATGAATTGACACGATATTATCTAATCACAATGCAGTTAAACTAGAAAAGTTTAAAAGGAAAATAACAAAAAGGCTCTTCTTGGCTCAGTCTATAACTCAATGAAAGCAAACATGCCTTGCATGCACGAGGCTCTAGCACTGGGAGATACGGGCCATCTTCCCTTGGAAATATATCTTTTTTAATTTTTAAAATATGATTGATATTAAGCAAAAAAGAGAATACTACCAAAACATTAATGAAACACCATGTATTCTGATAAACTACAATTGACACGGTCAATAATAAAAAATTAGCAGCCTAAATATTAATAGCAATTTAAATGATGCATTAAATTTCAGGTTCTAAATGTTACAGAAAGAAGAGTATAATCCAAAAGAAAGTATAGAAAAGAAACAAAAGAGTAAAAGCAAAAATCAGTAAGGTAGTAAATAGAAAAACTGGGAAAATAACTTTAAACAAATCAAAATGCTCTGTAAATGCAAAAAAAACATTTTTTTTTACCAGAACATATGATAATCCAAACAGAGTGACAGGAAAATTTATCCAAGCGGGGGGCGGGGGGAGGGAGGGGATTGTTTAGGAGCTCATGGTTTATCTTAAAGTTTCATTCAAACTTAATATCCCACATAACGTCACTGTGGGTTTTATTATTTTGTAATACTTGTTCTCCTCCACATTGCTCAGAAGATGTGCCAGAGTGCCAAGTTTCTCAGAGCTCAAGCTGGTATAAGCTCAGAGCGCACCCAGCTGGAGAGATAACATTTCTTATCTCCTTATTTTCCCAGTGAGAAGATTAAGTCAATTATAGACACCAAAACCAAGCAGTGGCAGCTGCAGGGTGTCTCAGCATCCCGGCCCCCACACCACTAGTGCATCCTCTGGACACTGTGCTAAATTTAACAGGAACAATTTTTAGTGGGAATAATGAATTCTGCCCTTCAGGATACCCAAAGCAAGAGTGAAGCTCTCCTAAATCAGACACCTAGTGTGGAGGCTAGCACACTCCCTCAGCCTTGGAAAGCCATCGATCTGGAAGGAACCACACGACTGCTTCTGAAGCTAGGGAAAGCAACTTACAGATGGAACCGTGAAAACAGCGAGGGAAAAGAACCACCCAAATACCAACTGCGAGAAGCAACTGATGGCCCAGAGTGGTCCAGCAGAAAGAGAAGTCTGTCACCCTCTCTCCAGACACACACCAGCTGTATTTTGTACTGTACTGTTGGTGTCACACAAGGCAAAGCACATACCCATTAGACCATCCTGTTATACTTTTCTCTCTCATCATTAACAACACAATCACTGTAGCTAGATATCTTTTCTATGTGTAAGAATAAAACTGGATTCCATGTATGGTAACCCCACTTTGCAATGAGCCCATTAACCATAAGCACTAACAGTAAGTGTGTAAGATAACACATGAACTCTAGATGTATCTTCTAGTAGGTGAATTTCCTCGGTGCAAATCGTAACTGAAAGTGTATGTTTCTGTCTTTTGTTATATATTTTTCCCTGTAGCAGATACATATCAAGACTATTTTATTTCCTCATCAACCAGAGGTTTTAATGGCATCTTCACTAGAAAATTCAATAATCCATCCTGAGATGGGAAAGTCATTATAATTTCTGCCTCCTGTTACGTCCAATATAAAGGGCTTCAAACTAGCCAGCACTGAGTGCTTCCATGTTCCCGTCCCCAGGAATTCTTCTAGTGGACAGCACAAGATGGAAGTGTATGTCAGCCAGAGAGGAGGTGACTAATCTGGGGCCTTAGAGCATCCAGAGCTAGTCACAAGGACTAGGTCTGAAAAGAGAAAGGTCTCCTGACAGTGAAAGGCATTGCTGAGACTCCATAAACAGAAGTGATTCAAAGGTAAGTCATCCAAAGACCCCGGGCAACAAAATGATTGGGGAAATGCATTTCCTGCTGAGGTTTGCCCACCTAGTCTCTGGCCTTGTAAATAGCTCTCCTTGTTTTTTTTTCCTTTCTTCCTTTCTTCCACTCTGCTGCCCTCAACCTGTGTAAATCACTTCCATATAACATCAGTCCACAGGGACATAGAACTCGTCCCCAGTGTGATCCCTGATGGATGATGGCAGCTGCAGATGCTAGCCCCTTTCTGATACAATGCAGAGTGTCTTCTGTTGTGCTCACTCTGCTTCAAAACCACATGGTGCCACTCTGGACTTACAGGCCTGATGCAGTGATGCAGAATCAGCCCTGTGGTTCACATGTGCTCAGTAGACTCTTGTTTGGGGATTCATCACATTCTCTGTTCCAGGAATGCCCTGGTTGTATTCTGTCCTGCTCCAAGGATGTAATGGCTACTGGATGCTAGAGGCTTTAAGCATCACAAAGCTAGCCAGATGTTTGGCACATGCCCATAACCCCAATATTTGGGATCTGTAGGCAGGGGGACCAAGAGTTGAAGGTAGGGAATTGAGGCTTTAAAGATGTCTTGGCTGTACTGTAAATTTCAAGTCAGCCTTGTCTACAAGAAAACAAAACTAAAGTATCACAAGTTTCCCAAGTCTAGCTAAAGGTCAAACCACACATCTGGGCTCTACAGGTATGATAAATATATTTGAAATAACTACTAAGTATAATAGAATTAAGATTCAACATAACTATATATTATAAAACTCTACTTTAACCTTAGGTTGTGACTCCAAGCCTACAACTAAAGTATAGCTATTAAATTCCAGACCAAACTGAGTCCTGAGATGTTTTTATGGCATTTACACTAAGGAAACCCCAAAGTCTCCTCTAGTCCTTTGAGCAGCAGCCATACCTCTGAAGACCTAGATCTCAATGCCTTCCTAACATGATCAGTCTCTGTCTTAGTCTACTCTTGATGCTATAGCAAAATGCTTTAAACTAAGTTATTTATAAAGAACAGAAATCTTTGCTCATAGTTCTAGAGACTGGAAAGATAAGAGATGAAGACACCAGCAAGCTCAAGCCCATGGATGGATGGCACCTTCTACACATCCTCACATGATAGACTTGATGAACGGACTCCCTCAGGGCTCCTTTAGAAAGACATTCGTCCTGCTGCTCTGAGTAGAGTCCTCCTGGTCTAATTACGTTCTACAGGCCTCACATATGGGTACTACAGCATTGGAAGTTAAGTTTCCAACGCAGGTGTTTGGGGACAGGTGTAAGCATTCAGACCTTTATTAAGAACTCTGATTTCTCCTCTGGTGCTCAACTCTTATTCACTCTGTAAATGCTTTAAACAAACAAAACAAAACAAAACAAAAACCGAGTCGTGCTGATTTAATGTGAAAGGTTAAAACTAGAATATCACCGGTGAGCTCCTCAGTGCTCTTGAGTGATCTTCTGCAGCCAACATAGAAAGCAGGAGCTGTCACAGCACAGTTCACAGCACAGCAGGGCTCAGCAAGGACACCATCAAGCCCTGCCCTCCTCACAGTGACAAGCAAACAGGCAAAGCTAAAACTGAAGCAGGAGTGACATCTGCAAAGTGGAGTACCAACCTACCATTGTCAATCAGTCTATAGTTTTGGCAATACTCAATAGTTGACAACAGTCAGTCAATCTACCATATCCCAGGAGTCTATAGACTTTGTGGAAGATGGTCCTTATCAAAGAGGCCACGGGCTAAAAGTAAGAACTGCAGTCTCCAGATGTGAGAGATTCCATTTTCTTCCCTGAATAACATAACTTTCTTTTCCCGTCTGGGACCCACTGTACCGTCTGTGGGCACTCTACAGGGACAACAGTAGCAATTTACCTATAAGAAATGAGGGGCTGGAGTTAATTCTCTGCAAACTGGGAGAGGGCAGAGCTTCAGTTATATCACACACTTCTCCAGGGAGAATTCTCCATGAGACAAACTATTCATATGAGTTTCTAGATGATAGGTTTATGGGGGTGTGTGTGCAGTGTTTATTTGCTTGTTTTTATTTAGTTTTTTTTTTTTTTTTTTTTTTTTTTTAAGATTACTCTCAACAATAGCAGCTACAATTTAGGATTTTCCTACTTACCCTCCAAAGCCGCCATAATTACTAAAGGGAGGTGAGCTTCATGGATAAACTCCCCCTTGGGAATTAGGACTCTGAGGCTACAGACATAGTGCCTTTCTGAGCCCACTCCTTGCCTAGTGTCCCACTCGGCTAGTCTGCATCAAGGTTACACTTGACACTGAGTCTTCACTTCTTACCGTTGCGTCCTTCCGTTTACTTCTCTTGAGTAGCACTATAAAACCCAGGCACCTTCTGAGAAACAAACAAATCCAGTGTGTACCCAAAGAGCTCTATCCGTGCAAGGCAGTGTGATGAGGTCAGAGCAAGAGAAATAAATGCTGCCCTGCTCAAAGGAACTCCGGCTCTCATTATCACGAGTAATGTTGCAAGAAGTAAGGAGGAAACCTAATGGGATTGCAACGCTCTACGGTTGTAAGCTGGGAAGCTTTAAGACTGGAAGAGCAGTGTTCTGGGAAGATGGAAGAGTAACAGCAGAGGTGGGGGCCACATGCTGGGAGTCATCTGTTAGGATATGAATGTGCTCCCCAAGTCTGTCTAACGCATCGGAGAATCAATCCACAGCAATAGTATTCAGGACCATTAAAGGGTAATCAGGTCATTATAGCTCTGCCCTAGTAAATAGACTAACACTGTTACTGCAGGACTGAGTTGTGTGTTAGCTGTTCTAAGCATTGTTTCCTGATAATAAGATCTCATGCTCCTGCCCACTGCCCGCTGCCCGCTGCCCATTGCCCGCTCCCAGCCCTAGCTCAAGTGATGCTGTTGGCATGCTATAATACAGAAATGTGTAAGGCTTCACCACATGTGGACCGACCGCTGGACCTAGACTTCCCAGAATCCGGATCTATATAAAATAAGTGTGTCGTTTATAACTTACTCTTGGGAATTTCTATAGCAGCACTAGGATCTGATCTCTGTGGCAGAAACATTATAGGCAGCAAAGAAAACATGAAGGACCATCTTCTGAAGGAATCTCTGGGAGTAAACTAGACTTATGATCTATTTTACTTGCTGTTATGGAAAACTCCAAATATGCATAAAAATGAAGAGTCTCTCTCTAGGTGTGTCCCAGTGTCAGAGTTACAGGTTCGTGACAGATCTGTGTCTGTGTTTGTCCCACTTCTATTGCTATTATTGTGGAGCAATTCCTGCTAACATAGCTTTAAATCTGTCAGGACTTTAGTACCAAACTCTACAGGACAGGAACACTTAAAAAGATACAATTCCATTGTTATTAAGAAACCTCTTAATATTTTATACCTTTTTAATTTGCTATAAAGGCTTGTTCCATTGGAGTGTCCAGGCTGAGGATTCTGGAAGATACTCCACACTTCATCCACCAGTTCAAGGAAACAAATATCTGTTCTTGCCTCTGCTAAGCCACAACATTAAAACCATATCACTCGCTTAGTTTCCAGGGCCCTGCATGTTGAGGGACAGACAATATGCATTAAGCCAAGGACAAGCCGTGTTCTGCTGCAAATTACATAGGAGTGTGGTACGTGTATCCCGCTAGGACTCATGCCCCATAACAAAGTCAATACTTTTTTTTAAACAGGGATGTTTCTATGAATTCACATGCTCTAGAATTCTGCTGCATGCTGCTATTGACTTTGAAGAAAGGTATGTGTGAATTCTGGAATCTGCAGCACTTCACCACACAGTGTAGGTTCTAATAAGGAAGGCCCAGTCCTGGGAAACCCTCCCTTTTCATTTTCCCTTTTTGGGTTTTCCACTCTGTAATAAAAACCTGGATTTGCCTAGAGATAGTTTCTGTTGATTCTTAAGAAGTGGAAGTCAGCCTCACACTATTATTCCATAGGACATGAAATAACCCGATGGACTACTGCATATTGACTTGGCTTGAAGCTGAGATACCTAAACTCTGCTGATTTCCTGGATTCTTAAAATCCAGAAAATCCAACACTCTTTCTGTGGATAGACAGATATGAGTTGGGTAGAAACCCCAGTGTTGAGGCTTGGTCTGTTGCTGTGTATTGTAAGTGCTAAATTCTGTACAGGAAGATCTAGTTGCCTACGAGTAAATTCTCACCTTTACCAGCTTTTGTTGTACAAACCTTGTTCCTTAATTTAAAACCATTGGTTAAATAAAAATAAATGGCACAGCCCATTATGGAGGGATTAGAGGGAGTTTTAAGTTACCTAGTTGGAGGTTACAGAGGAAGGAGAGAAGAAAGGACAAGGAGGGAGGAGGAAGCCACCATGAGCATACAGCCAGGAGACCAGCAAGTGTTTGGGGTATACAGCCGAGGAAGTAGCCAGGCCAGCAGTTGGAAAAGATTGAGGTTACCCCCCAGCAATTGTCAAAACCAAACAAACTAACCACAGTCTGACTCACTGGTAAGCTAGATGGGTGCTAAGTGTAAATTGGTTGAACTATGCCACAGGTAGCTTTTTAGTCCTGTGTATTGCTGTCCTGTTTCCTGCTGGCCGGGTGCCAAGGACAGGCAGAGGTAGGTGTCCTTACCCAGCCCCTGCATTCTCCTCTCAGACATGCTTTTGCTTCCTCTACCTCTGCAAAGCCTACCCTGGGCTACTTGAGGCTGCTCTGCCCAAGAGCTGAATTTATGACCAACTCCTCCTCCTCCTCCTCCTCCTCCTCCTCCTCCTCCTCCTCCTCCTCCTCCTCCTCCTCCTCCTTCTCACCACAGGAGCCATAGAGATGAACAGCCAGGAGGGGGCAGCGGGCGCCCCATGTCTGGCCCCAGGTCAGGACAGCTCTGTATACCCCTGAGGGTTCCCAAGTAGAGTCCAGCTGGAGCAGAGGCCACCCAGTACCAGATTGGCTCGTACTGTCTCAGTCTTTGGCTTCTTTTTTCTTCTTCTTTTTTATTTCCTGCGTCGTGTTCTCACTCACTCCCTGGGACCACATTCTTATTCCACAAGCATCCTTACTTCTGGATGTAGGTCTGGGGAACCCAATGAAAACCAGCATGCACATGCTAACGGCTTCCATCACTGATGTCTAGTATTCAGAAAAAAGACTCTCTTTTCAACACATCTACAGAGGATACCTAGGTAGGCTAAGCAAATGCAGACCTTTTTTTTTTTGCCATATCACATGTACCCTCCATCTTCAAAGCAAGATGACACAGAAGGAAGGCTACCAGGCTTGGGACTCAGCCTGTCACTTGTCAACAGTGTGGCCTGGCTGTGTCCTTTACCCAGGCTGGGACTCTGCTCTCCAGAGCACTGCTTTTGCAGAGGTGAGAACCAGTAGAGGGGACATGCAAGCTACACCACCCAGTGCCTTCCTGGCACACAGCAGGTGACAGTGACTTCCCACTGAATCATAATCTGCATTTTTATGATAATGTCAGAAGCGACCCCCAAACCCATCCAAGGAGCCAGACGCCTCTGCAGTCCGGCTCTTCTCCTGGCAGCCACGGCCGAGCCTGTGGATTTTCTGTACTTCTAGGGACAGGAACCAGATGCTATCATAACTGCATGGAAAAAAATGGTCCCTCACCAAGAAAAAAGGCCCTTGACGGACGTTACTGGGGCTTTATGAGCCATCAAGTACGGCAGCTGCACAGTTCCAGGAAAGTTTCCACACAGCAATTGTTAAACAGCAGGCGATATTTTATTATCCTTTCCCCTCTGTGTAATGTGCTGCTCACCTTCTGCTGGCATGGTTAGCTTTGATTATCAATCTCAACATAAAAATATAGGAATGCCCTACTCCTGTTCCTCCCTGGAGTCTCTCTGTTGCTCGTTACTGTTGGGGTCACACGCTCGTTAGCTGAGGGGACTAGAACCTTTGTGCTCAGGGAGCTGGTACAGATATGGAGCAGGACAAGAAAGGAGAAGGATGCCCCATGGTCACAGAGCATCAGAAAATTACAGGATCTCATCAAACAAGGTGCCAGCCACAGACAGAGGCTTGTTTAATTGTGGCTGAGGTGCAGATATCTGGGAAAAGAGTGCGTGCTTTTTTCTCAACTAGACTCTTCCAACATAGAGTCTATGTTCTGCTCCTGTGCGAGAGGGCTCCAGGCTTCTTGTCACCTCACTTCCCAACATGAAGCTGGCACTGCTTCCTGGTAATGTACACAGGCCAAAATCATCTCCCTGTCCCTTGATCCTCTCGAATTCGTCGGAGTTACTATCTTGTTCTCTGGGCTCTGACCATGCAGATATGCAGATGGCTGGAGTCTGCAGTCCCAGAGTAGCACTCTGGGATTGTATAGGAAGCCATCAAGCAATGTCAGGCTGTTATCTGTCTTTTGGGGATGACTACACTGGTTTTTATTGTCACCGTCTAATCTCACCTCCTACGGGGCATGAAACAATCCAGGTGCCGGACACATGCCATACTGACATTCATTGCTGAATCCTGTTGTCAGAGTTTACTCTCCACCAACCCAGCCACTGCCCTGTCTCCTGAGAGGATGCAGGACGAGTATGGCAAGCCCAAGGCATTTCTCAGTTCTTGTCTGCTTTCAGCCAGCTTCAAGCATTTGCCTCAAGGGATTTAACACTTGAGAAAAATGTTCAGGATAACGTAGCCATTTTGTAAATGCTATAAAAAAATGTCAGGACCAAACAAGGATTGCCATCATACTGGACTGGAGTCCTAGTGCACTTTGCTGAGAAGTCACTCTCTTTCTGAGATACCACGTCATATTGTGACCATTCATGGACTTGACTGGGGACTTGCTCCCAAATGCCCCCCTCTTTGTCTAGTAGCAGCCTACCAGCCTGTTGTCAGTAAATTAAACTGGACCTACACATTTATTCACAGTTGCTGCTGCATCTTAAGGTGTGGAAAACTGCTTGCCTTTTGTTTTTCCCCAGTGCAGCTTCTTCTGGGCTTAAGAGATAAACCCAAGATTTACTGACTAATCTATCCAACTGTCAAATGAGCTTCTCAGCTCCCCCTAGATTCTGTCATCCAGACTGAGGCATTAGTTTAACTGCCTGTTCTCTGACTCCTGTACCTGGTGTAGCTCTCACCTCAAAAGAAATGAGACCCTTTAGGATGGGCCATAGCCCAAGAACACAGCCCAGTGACATGCTCCAATGTGGAGACAGTTTCATGAAGTTTTTAAAGTTACAGAACAAAGAGTCATAAATCAAGGTGTTTTCCAAATGCTTGGTTGGCGATCTCAGGTCAGCAATTAACAGCAGAGCAGGAACATCTCCGGCATAGATCTCAGACGCTGCTCTCAGTCACGGGTTGGTGGAAGTGGAAGCTGGTGGTTCACAAGGTTAATGTATTCTTTGGGTTTATTATTATTGCTGTTGCCTCTTTCCTTCTTTTGCATGTTATCTCCAACAGAATGTCAGATACTGACGTAGAGAACAAACATCCACTAAGAAGGCTAAAGACAGCATGTGATAGCATGGCCCTCCAGCTGTAACATCTTAATGCTATAATCATGAAGTTCTAATCAGTCATACCTCTTGTAAAATCTTTAGCATAAGTCTTTATTCTTTCAATTCACACTCCTTGTGGTTTTTCACTTCCTTTGTTATTTTAGTTACTTTTCAGTCTTGGGGCTTGAACCCAGGGCCTTGGGCATGCCAGGCATGTGCTTAGCCACTAAGCTGCACTCACAGCCCATTATAATTTATGTTTCAAGGTGATCTTTTTTTTATAATACTTAAGATCTTTGCCCTAATTGCTTTTCAACTGCTGTGACAAAACACCATGACCAAGGCAACTTATTGAATAGAGTTTCTTCGCGGCTTACAGTTTCAGAATGTGAGTCCATGACCGTCATAGTGCTGGGGAGCATGGCAGCAGGCAAGCAAGCAGGCAAGCAAGCATGGCACTGGAGCAGGAGCAGTAGCTGAGAGATGTAATCTGATCCACAACCACAAGCAAGAGACAGAGAGAGCTCATTGGGAATAGCCTGGGCTTTTCAAACCTCAACCCCTGCCCAGTGGGATATCTTCTCCAATAAGGTCACACCTCCTAATCCCTCTCAAACAGTTCCATCAGCCAAGTATTCACACATATGAGCCTATAGGACCATTCTCATTCAAACCACCACAATCTTCCAGGTTCAAATTTTATTTTGTCCAAAGGTAAGATGATACTTTTCTTCTTCAATACTCTTCATGATAATGCCCAATAAAGCTTGCAGGTCATAATGGTTGAATGAAATTCTAGTGACTCTGTCTTTAGTTCATCTCCTCAGTTGAAAAATATCTCAGAGGAAATCACCTCAAAAAATGATTAGAGACTGGGGAGATGCTCGTCAGTAAAGTACTTGCCTGAGGGGCCCCAGAACCGAATTATAAAGATAGACAAGGTGTGACATGCTTGTAATAGTATGCTGGCCAGCTAGCCAGACTGCCTGGCAAAGTTCCAGGCCAGTGAGCAGCCTTATCTCAAACAAAAGGTAGAACACACACACACACACACACACACACACACACACACACACAGAGAGAGAGAGAGACAGACAGACAGACAGACAGACAGACAGAGACAGACCAGACACACACACACACACACACACAGAGAGAGAGAGAGAGAGAGAGAGAGACAGACAGACAGACAGACAGACAGACAGAGACAGACCAGACACACACACAGAGAGAGAGAGAGAGAGAGACAGACAGACAGACAGACAGACAGACAGACAGAGACAGACCAGACACACACACACACACACACACACACACACACACACACACACACATTATTTTACCTTAGCTGTTTCTCCTCTCTCACAAAATCTTCTCTACTCATTTCTCCCACATTATTCAACCGTGATGATCTTTTATTACCTGGAAGAATATAACTCCAAATTTGGAAATTTTCCCCTTAATTGTTTGGGGATGTGTACTTGAGTCAATTGCATGTCTTTCTTAGAATTCTTGGTACTTACACTCTCCTTCCTAAAGAAATGACCATTTGTCCCAAACTTTTGTTCACTCTAGGACAATTTTCTCAACTTCTCAAATATTTTCTCTCCCTCCCTCTTTCCCTTCCCTTCCCTCCCCCCCCGTCTCTCTCTGTGTATATGTATACGTGTGTGTGTGTGTGTGTGTGTGTGTGTGTGTGTGTGTGTGTGTGTTTGCCCATGATTCCTCTCTTGCTCTTCACTTTGTTTCTTGAGACAGGGTCTCTCATTGAACTTGGAGCTCACTGTTTTGGCTAGATCGCCTGGCCGGGAGTCTCTGGAACTACATATAGCTGCTCCTCAGCACTGAGGTTAGAGAAGTAGCTAGCATACCCGGAAGCACTTTGTGTCTCTAAATTAGTTTATGCTGTTTATAATTCTATATCAGATAAAATCACATAATAAGGAGTCTTCTGGTTTTAGCAGGGAGCCTGGCTTTTTTCAGTCGCATAATTATTCTGAGATCCATATAAATCACCACAAGTAGCAACAGTCTGAGTATTTGAAGGGTATCTTTCTGTTGTATAAGACATCTCACGTTTTGCTTATTTACTTACCTGTTGGAGAACATTTGCAAGGCTTCCAGGTTTTGGCTTTTATGGCTTATTCTCTATCAATATCCACGTACTAGTCTTAGAGTACACTGTTGTGTCTCTCCAGTCAATGCCTGCTGGTGGCATGGTGGTAAAATCTAGTCTGATTGCTTGTGCTGTAACATACTTAAAAGGCTTGCTGAAAATCTAAAGCATAGCCTCCCCTTCATGCATTTTCCCAAAAATGTCAACATAGTTCTGAAAGGACAAGATGAAAAAGTAAAAATGAAGTTGTGTCTGTGTCCTGCAGACCATCTTGGTTTTGTGCTCTAGGGCAGAACACAGCACAGTTGGTCCATGAGACAGAGAATCCCTTACAAAGGGGAGGAAACAGAGTTCTCCAAGGTCAGCTCTGGTCCACAAGTGCTAAGACATCCAAGGAGCCAATCAAAGTGCCACCACCAGCCCACCAGGGTCGCATCATCTGCAAACATGGTGGGATTTATGGCTTATAAAATAATGGAAAATGAAGAAGACAGTCCCTGGGCTTTGTTTCTGCTGCTCTTAGACCTGTTTTTTTAAATTTTATGTAAAACTCCCAAGCAAAAATGGAGAAGGACAAAGCATCATAAAAGAGGAAGGAGGGAGAGAGATGGAGAAAAAAGCCCATGTTTGTGTTGACGCCCTCAATGCCTCTTTTATGAAAGGGCCATCACAGAGTGTAACGGGTGGTAATTTTGAAGCTCCAGGTGTAAAGGAAATACTCTTGTTATTTTTAATTTATGAGCTCCTGTAGCAATACACTCGTCAGGAACTCCTCCAGATGTGTAAAGAAATACCAGTGATACTTAAATTTACTGCAGCTGGAACAGCCCTTTGCTTCCCTGCTCCCACTCTCAACCACATAGCTCCATAAATCAGGCCTCCTCATGTGCCTATGTTGAACGGAAACAGAGAACATGCAAAGTAGTAAATCCACAACAGGCATCCAGGCTGCAGTTGGCAGTCAGTACCACAGAGAGGCAGAAAGAGTCGAGGTATCTAGTCTTATGTTCTCTGTCTTTTACTATAAAAACTAAAGCCGAATGCTCACCATCTCAGAGAGTGTACAATAGGACACGCACAACTTACTCAAAAGGCTTGAGGGTTTGGCTAACACTGTCAAGGTGAGGGTGTGAGGAATGAAGTATCGAAGACTGATTAAGCACAGCAGGTCTGAGATAAATTCTGCCTGAGGGCCAGCAGGTGTCACCTCAACAGCCAGAGTGACCTCTAAGAAACAAAGTCAGGAGTGACCTCCTCAGACTTCAGTAGGGGAGTGATGGACCACATGAAATGCTGTGTACTTCCATCTGAGACTTGGAAACTTGGGACTGACTCCAGGATGTCTACCAGCACAAAAGAATAGTGACAAGAACATAACATCTACAGTGCTGGATGTCCAAGGCTTTGCACACGGTAGGCCAAGGTTTGGTACAGAGCCAGAGCCAAACTGTACTAATGAGTGGTAGTATTTTGCTGAGCTGGGGATGGAACCCAGGGCTTTGCATAAGTCAGGCAAGCCCTCTACCACTAAGCCACACCTAATCCAGCCCTGCAGCATGAAGTGCCAGCTCCTACCACCACAGAAGTCTGCCATGCCTCAACAGAGGGAAGGCTGCTGTGGACAGGCACTTCTCTGAGACTGCTGACAGATGTCTGTGTTCCCAGGTGATATGGTCCTTCTTAGTGATACTGCTGCCAATCAAGGAGACTGTGACACTATTTGAAGGGATCAGCCCTGGCCACCTTGCAGGCTCAAAAGGGAGGTAGTGCAACCTCTGGCCACGAGGGAAGTCTTTAGTGGACTCAGAAAACAAAGGAACCAGGAACTACCATAAGGACACAGTTGAGCAAAAGAACTAGTTTTAAAGAAGTAGGGTCTAGAAGGAAGGCCTTCAGCCTTGGGGTACAGTGGCCATGAAGATGTACTCCACAGTGCTCAGGAGACACTGCTTCTGTAGTGAAGAATGGACTCCTCCAATGGACAGGGGAGGAAGCTGCCAACTTCTACAGCACACACCATAGCCATTCTGATATGCACTCCTCAGATGCTCTGTTTGTGGTAGCCAGGAGCTCAGGCTTCTCATTGGAAATGGACCATGTAAAGTGGAGACAGACATTCACCTGTCTCCATTGAGAGCACATTCAGGAAGGGGATCTGGGCATCAGGCTAGTAAGCAGATAAAGGAAAAAGATAATTTTTGACAATAGTGAGTTATAGGAAGACACCTTTAACTTCTAAGCACCCTGAAGGCTTAGATAAGGTAATAGCAGATGTTTTTGTGAATGCTGTTCTGAACATGTATGCTGTTTCTAGCTGTCCTTATTGGGCTGAGAGCTCCTTAATGGAATTGGCTGTCCTATTTCTATTTTAGTTTCTTAAGTATCTAGTATAGTGCCATGTGTGTTACCAATAACAGATGCTGGATAGATGTGGTAAAGGATGACTGGATGGATGGATGGATGGATGGATGGATGGATGGATGGATGGATGGATAAACAGATGGATGAATGAATAGATGGATGGATGGATGGATAAACAGATG
This sequence comes from Arvicanthis niloticus, assembly GCF_011762505.2. NCBI lineage: Eukaryota > Metazoa > Chordata > Mammalia > Rodentia > Muridae > Arvicanthis > Arvicanthis niloticus. The sequence continues at coordinate 68,455,954 of NC_047673.1, read as the reverse complement.
GATGAATGAATAGATGGATGGATGGATGGATGGATGGATGGATGGATAAATAGGTGGGTGGATGGATGGAAAAAAATGGATGATATACACTCCCAGGATCTTATACAGAGTTCCCTTGGAAACATCCCTGGGATTGGCAACTGGTATCAGTTGTCTGTCAGTCTACTTAGAAAACCTAAGTGGTGAGAAGACCTTTCATCAAAGTTATTCCAGAGATGGAACAAAAGAGTAGGTTTATGTGAACTGGCCCCTGCCAGTCTTGTTTGGGAGCTACTTCCAAGTCATTACCCACCCCTCTGACCCCATCTCACCACGACTTGACAAAACAGACCACACTGTAGGCAAATGCTAGGGCGCAGTAGTCAGTGAAAACTTGCAGATATTGCCACAGATATTAATTAGCCCATGAGAAATATGAAGTTTTATATAAGAGAATTGAGTAGAAAAAAGTGTGTGTGTGTGTGTGTGTGTGTGTGTGTGTGTGTGTGTGTGTGTACGTATGTGGTGTGGGTCTTCTCATGAGCTCCTGAAAGGACTTTAAGGAGAAGGTTTGGGGCAGGGTCACAGCAACAGAGAGGAGGAGGGCCCCACAGCCAGGCTGTACATGGCCAGCTTAGACTCTTAGACACAAGGAAATCCCTGAGGCTCTTTTGTCAAGTCCTTTCCCAGCATCCAGCTTGATTCTTGGAGCTCTTCAGTGGTAGAAATGAGAACTTTAAACACCCAGGCATTCATGGTATAGATACGGCAGTTTTCTTTTAACCCTACACAATAACTATAAAATTCTGAATAATCAGGTTTCAAAACAGTCTGCTTTTTTTCACAATTGCTACCTTGACACTTCAGGTTGAGCATCAGAGAGACGGCTATAATAATATATGAAAATTTATTTGAGAAAAATGAACCACATTTATTTTTCTGAAGTATCTAAAAAGACCAGAAATGGATTCTGAGCGATGGCTTATATTTCATCATTCTCATATCCACGGGGGCTTGCCTCTTACTGATTGTCTCCCTTTTCAACACAGGCCTCGGGACAAGTCCTTTCATTGTCCCTGCCAAGGCCCTTTCTTTCCTTTGCTGCGCTTTAGAAGGACAGACCATAGCCTGGATAGGCTTTGGTTCTGGAGCATGCCAAGAAAATGACACAGGCCATTATTTCTAGGCTCATGAAATTCTCTTTCCCAAATTCCAGTGTGCTTCATGAACAAACAGGTCAAGTACCAGGAAAAGAGGATCAAAGTCCAATGGGGCACCCCACCCAATCCCACTGCTTAAAAGAAATGATGGGCACTTATCAGAAGTAGCAACCTACAGTGTGGAAACCTACAATGGCAAGCCTCCCACCTGCCTATCTGGATGACCTCTGTCAACAGCAGTAACCTTCCCACAATGGAGGGCTCAAGCCCACAATAAATTATCTCACTTACAAGCACCACCCCACAGGTTTGGGTTTTGTTGTTGTTGTTGTTGTTTCTATTTTTTACATATTCTATTCTTTTGAGAAGCAAGACAGACCTATGTTTTCACGCACTTGTGATTCATTCTTTTCACACTGATCCTCTGGCTATCAGAGTGCAATCCTGAGGGGTGGAAGTGAGTCTGCCCTCCCTTCTCCTGCTCTCAAGAGCTCAGGTAGAAGTTGTAGAAGTGTTCACAGGAGTCATGAGCTGGAAGAAAGAGAAGCAAGAAAATACAAATGCCATGACAGAAGAGAAAGCAGAGATATCAAACAGGTCTCTCTGTGACTCTGTGATTTATTTCAAATGAAAGCATCATACCTGATGAACCGTCATTTGTGCTTCCCCATATCCTCAGTGAGGCGCAAACATACGGTGCCCTGGATGGATCTGTTTCCCTCCACAATGCCATTCATCAGCGCACTCAGCCCCTACCCAGCGCCACACAGAATAATACATCTTTAGTTTCTCTAATGCCTTCCCCATAATTCTATCCCCAAATGCTTTACATACTTCACTAAGACAGCTTTAGAATTAAAATAATCAATCAGAGCGAGGAGCAGAACGCAGGAGGCTTATTGAAGAACGAAGACGGAAAGCCCCGATCAGCTGCACTACTCAGGTGACTCAGAAAACCTCCGCTGCTGTAACTCTTCCGTGGGCTTATTGTCCCAGGATGCATCCCTCTCTGGTCCTTTACAACGCCCCATCATGGGGGAACAGTTAGGTAACTGAGCTTTATAAGACGTTCAGGTTCCTGACATGCCTCTTTCATACCAGGAAGATGCAAATTCCCTCAAAGAGCCCTACAGAAAGGAATGGTTCACCTCTTAAACATGCAGCTTGACCTATGTGGTAAATGTCTAAGCACCTCAGCAGAGGACAGCCTGGAGACTCCCAAGATTCAAATGTTTTTAATTAACAAATCCCTTTATAGGTCTTGTGAGGGAGTGAGACACTGGTCATATTAAGCTGAAAGGCCAGTAAAGCTGCACCTTCATCCCTTTCATGGAGAAGTAGCATTTGCATAGAGACCTTAGGCTGGGGGGCTACACCCCAGACACAAGAGAAGGCACGGGAGGAGGAAGTGACAGAACAAAGCTTAGGAGGAGGGCCCCATGCGTACTTCCCCAGGGGAACCAGGTTAGTGCCCAAGAAAGCACAAGCAAGAGGGAGCTTAGGGAGGAGGGTGGTACAGAGAATACAAAGAGACTCTGTAAGAGCCTCCAAAATTCTCCAGCTTTTGCTTTGTGGTATAGAAAGCATTATTTCGGTAACTAATACAAGTTAGAGTAAAGATCTGCTGATCACAAGCCCACCATCCCCAAGACACACTCAGGTTTTGAAGCAAGCTTGGCATTTACTGTTATTATTGTTGTTGTGTTTTTATGTATATATGTGTAATATCTGTGTAATGTGTACATCTGCATGTATGAGTGCATATGTATGTGTTTATGCATGTGCATGTCTACACGTACAAGTGTGCATATATCTGTGTGTCTGTGTATGTATATGTCTGTGTGTATATCTGTGTGTCTGTGTACCTATGTGTGAGTATGTATGTCTGTGTGTGCTTGTGTGTGTCTGTATATGTATGTGTATGTATATGTGTCTGTGTGTGTCCACGTGTGTGTCTATCTGTATATCTGTTGTGCAGAAGCAGTTGCTTGTGTGGACTTGCTTAGAAGTCAAGATGTTTTCCCCAATCTCTTCCCCACCTTCCCACCTTATTCTTAGAGACAAGGCCTCTCTGCACACCTGGAGCTCGCAATCGCAGCTAGACTTGCTGGCCAGCAAGGCCCTGGGATCTGCCTGTCATTAACCCTAGCACTAAGGGTTACAAGTACAAACTCCCATGCTCAATGTTTTAGGCAGTAGGGATTTGAAAAAAGCAAGCACTTTACAAACTGAGCCATCTCCCCAGCTCTGGCAGCCATTTTATGTTGATGTTTTACATGGATCCCCCGCCATCTCAACAGGCATCATGGTGGCAGAGAACAGTCACTGATTCATTCAACAAACATTTCTTGGGTGTTCATTTTCTTCCTGGGGCTTCAGGCAAAAACAGAGACCACTACTGTCTCTGCATTTTGGAGCCGACATTCTAGTTCAGAGACTCTGGGCTCATTCTCTACACACTAGCTGTGTGACCTTGTGTGACTTTGGCCAATTTACCGCATCCTTCTGTGCAATGGTTTCTATGCCTGTGGTGGTATGGTATTAGAGCCGACTAATGGGGGAAGCTACAGATGTGATGATGAAGATGGAGTGTAGAACTTGGGAATGCATCAGACCATGGAAGCTGCTATGATTTCCAAATGGGTGAATATGGATGATCGAAAACTAGCTGCACTCATACTGCAGCAGGGTGGTAGCGGAGGTCCACCTCCCCCATCCCTCTTCCTATATACTTGACCATTGCTTCCACTTCTTTTCAGACTACCGTGTCACCTCCAAATTCATTCCTTTTCAGCCTGCTGCATGTCACCCCCAAAGTCAATCCATAAGCAAAAGAGTACTTTCCATCTTTCACTTTGATGTACCTTAGCACTTTGGTTGATTATCAAGGTCAATGTCGTGACAATTCTGACTTGTGGCATTCGTAGACTGACTCACCACTGATCTCTAGGGTGACAGAATTCTTTTCCCACAGCCATGTAGCCTTGAACTTGAAATGTAGCTAAGGTTAGCCTTGAACTTCTGATCCTCCCATTTCAACCTCCCAAGAGCCCAATGGTGACAAAATTCTTAAATGTTTCTCCTTCCTATCCTTTATTATCGATCAACTTTTCTGGATTATAAAAGCAAGATCTGGGGCAGGGGTTGGGGTTTGGTGCTGGGGATACATCTCATCTTGCATGCAAACATAGGGACTTGAGCTCTATCCCTTAGAACCCACATGTATAGTGGTGCTCAGGTACTCAGGTATAGTGATACTCAGTTGTATTCCCAGTGCTAGGCAGGGTAGGCAGGCACATAAAACCTAAGGACTGAAACACCTTCAAAGCCAGGCATGATGATGGATGGTGGCAATGGATAGACTTGGAGGTAGAAGTAGGAGGATGCTAAGTTCAAGGCCAGCCTGAACTATGTAGTCAGTTCAAAATCAACCCCAGTCTCAAAGTAAGACCCTGTTTTAATAGATGTAAGAAAAAAAACTTCGAAAATTTAGAGTTACGAGTTAGACTAACTGAAGCCACAGGTTCTCTGCTCTCAGCCCGTCTCTGGTGAGCTCACTAACAAAGGGCTCTGACCCACTCCAGATTTTAAAGGCCACTGGTCTGTACTCCCTATTGGTCTATACTCCTGGGACAGATGGCTTCCTTCCTGAGGCATGAAGCCAGATCTTTACAGTGGGTATAGAGGCTTGGGTAGCCATCATGCAGGATTACAAAAATCTTATAAAGGCAGGCATCATGTAGACGTCTACATGGAGGGAGGCAGTTCACTGATTTTTCCACCCAGGACTGGGCTCTATCATTCTGAAGCGGGTGCTGTGTTAATATCATCTCTAAGACTCAGATGATCACATCTTATCTTAACCTTCACCACTCTGTGAAACAGACAGTATGATATCAAAGGACAATAGAAAATCAAAAGCTAGAGAAGTCAAGTCAACTGTCTAGCTTGGGGCTGGAGGTTAAGCCTTGAGCTGGTCCATCTTCCCAATTGCTTTGTTCAGTGTCCTTTCCAGCCCATCACCAACACCAGTAAAAAGACACCAATAGCTAGAACCACAGATGCAGAGACCAGTTAACAAGGATCACTGGGATACTATGGGTTCACTGACACTTCGCCTTCAAACATTCTCACCAAGGCATGCCAGGGGTTTTATTCCAAAGGCTCCCAGATATTGTGAGCTGATAGCTCACACCTCAGCAAGATGACAGTTGAGCATAGCCCCTGTTTAGGAGAAATGCATACTGTACATACTGCATACTGGGATATGATTAAGGATGCACTCATGGGTGCAGGGTCACCCACTCACACTAGTCTGTGTCAAACCACAGGTACTGATTCTGTTCTTCTCTGCCTAAGCCAGTACAAAATGCTAATTTCAAGGCCAGCCTGAATTACATAGTAAGTTCAAAATCAACCTGCTTCTCAAAGTAAGACCCTGTTTTAATCAACGTAAGAAAAAAGACTTCAAAAATTTAGAGTTACAAATTAGACTAAGTGAAGCCTATATGAAACCATCTGGATGTTTGGGATGGCACACTTGCTGTTTGGTGTGCAGAGAGTGTCTTTGAATTCTTTTATTGAATTTAGGCATATATATTTTGCTTTACATGCATGAATGTTTTACCTGCATGTACATCTGTGTACATTTGTGTTCGTTACTCTCAAGGTCAGAAGAGGGCATTGGATCCCCTAAGATTGGAGCTACAGACAGTTATGAGCCATTATATAGATGCTGAGACTCAAACCCAGGTTCCCTGGTAGAGCAACAAGTGCTCCTAATTACTGACCCAACTCTGCAGCCCCTCAGATTCCATTTAACGCAGGGTTCCACAGTGTAGGCACTGACGGCAGCCACTTGTTTGCAGTGCTTTTGCCATCTCTCAGGGCAATCAGTGGGTATTTCTTAGTGAAAGTTACACCTGATACTGTTTCCTGGGGCCTTGGGAATCCAAGGGCACTAGAAACTCACTTGGCTCCTTTTTGGAGTCTTCCTTTCACACTGCCACTGAGGTGAGTTTAAGTGGAACTACATTCATACAACTAGGACTCCTAGAAGTTCACTTCATCCATATGCATGAGCAATGCTTCTTTCTTTTTGAGAAGGGCTCAGAACCCTTTCTAAGAAGAGTAAACCTAAGCCTGCCAGGAATACATCAGCCAGAGATCTAGGGGGTGATGGTTTGGCTGTCGGTGATCCTTGCCTGGCTCTGCTTAGCTGCCAAAGAAGGGGACAGGATGGTTGGAGCATCTGGAGTCCAGGCCACACCTGCAGGTAGTTAGGAAAAAGATGCCCCCATTGGAGGCTTGCAGGAGTCTCTCCATGAGCCTACAGTGTTTTGGCCCTTAAAGCCCATTCACAATTGGGTGCCCTGTTCCATTACACAACTGTGTGTATTGGTTTTCACCAGTGTCTCACAGGAAGCTACACAGTGGCCCTGCTTTCATGGGAAGTTGTGGAATAGTCAGGAGTGGAGGAAAGTGGAGTGGTGAGATGGGAGAGTGGAGAGGACTGTCCATCAGAAGCAGACCTGCCAGAGTAAGCAGGCAAGGTAAGTATCCTGCTGCTATGAAAACAGAAGGAACCGGGAAAATAATAACAGAAAATTTTAGTAACTGAAAATTTCCACGATACAAGCTCATAAAGGTTCTTACACAGCTCTCTCTTGTATGTTTTTAGGTCTGGGGTGCTTTTTAAAAAGATCTTTTGCGTATAAATCTAATAATAACACAATCCTCGAAAATAGCTGCTCTGGTCAGTAAAGCCAGAGGCCGAAATAAAGCCCTATCTCTATAGTATTAAGTCAGCAACGGGGAGATGAATCTTGTGTGTACCTGGCTCCATTTTTCTACTCCTACATCTCCTGAGATCAACTGTAGTATTCAGGTGGCTTTTCCCAGTAATGGTTGTTGATGTGTTTCACGAGTGTCCCTGCAGGGAACTGTGTCTGATGGAGAACAAAGAGACCAACTACGGGCAGTTCCATGATCTTCCTCATCCTTCTTGGGCTTAATAAACTCAGAGCACACAGCCAAATACCACTATTATGTGTAAAGTACCCAGGGATGGAAGAAAGCCTCCTTTATCCAAGATCAGACATGCAAAGCCTTTCCTGGGGCCGGTGCAACCAGGAGCTATTTTTTATTTGACTATCAGCAAGATGGTAGATATAATAGCAATAAGAATGGGGATAGTTGTAACTACAGCTGCATGTAGCCCACTGGGGGCTGAGCAGAGGGGAAACATGGTCCTGACAGCAGTGCTAGGCATTAAGAGTCAGCCCCCTAAAATCAGTTTACCCTTGACCCTGGGGCCTGGTCTTACTGCAATGGCAATCTCCAAGCTTCAGGTGCTACTGGCCAAATCAGTCATATAACAGCCAGGGACATGGTCAAGAGGCTTCAAGCAAACTGTCAGGCAATAGAGGAACCACCTAAGACAAAAATGGAAGGGCTAGCAGGGAAGGGTTAGACAGAGCCAGCATTAGTAACATCCCTAGGAAAAGAACAGGTTTAGACCAAAGTCAGAAGGCAAGAGGAGTGTTGTGTGTTCATGAATGACACTAAGACCTGGCCCCATGGGGGGCTGATGAGAGGACATCATGGGCATGACAGCAACCTCATGAAAGAACAGGACAGGATGGACGGCAGGTGAGAAGGACATGGATCCCACAAAATGAACGTAAGATGTGTTGGTTACTTATTGTGACCCAAATTCTCCTCCACTCAAGGGAGGCAGGATTTATCTCAGCTCGCATTTCAAAGGGCTCAGTCCATGGAGACTTTGCCCTGAACTCTTGACACACCATGGCAGTGGCAGTGTATAGATGGTCTTCAATACTGGTGGACAGGAAGCAGGGTGGGAGCAGGGGAATGGGAAGGAGCCCAGATGGCATACAGCCTGCAAAGACATGGCCACAGTGTCAGCTTCTTCCAAGTCAGTCTCCCCTCCTACCTTTCCCCTCATTATATCATACTATCTGTGAATTCATTGAAGGCTTGACTGGTCCATCCATCATATAAGCACCTTCAAGGTCCTGTCTCTGGAAATGGCCCTCTCAGAGCTCTACTGATCTTCACCATCCAATCAAGCTGACGATCAAGACTAGTAACCACAGAGGGCAATGCTATATTGGAACACTAGAGTTTATCCAGAAACTTCAAACCCAGGACAGACATACTTTTAATCAACAGGAAAAAACCAGTGTAACTGGATCTTCAAATGAAAAGTCATTAAGTTTAAGGAAGGGGACAAGAGGGACACAGAGACCAAAGGGGAAAAACCCCACAGTTGTTGATGCTTCCTTGGATTATTTGGCAATTGAAAACTCAGTGTGAAGCTATGAGGCCATCTGAAGGATTCATTTTCTTTTCCAAGGTTTGAGGCAATTCCATGCATGATACAGAATCTACCCATTGCTTTTCAAATAACAGTAAAATTTCCATTGCCTCAACCTTCAATGACAGGGTCCCCTCCATTGGGTTTTGTTTACATTTTATGATAGAAAACAAAGTACATAATTAGTGAACAGTCAGCACAAGGAGAAATCTAACCATAGCCTACCCACAGCATCATCTCATCTCAGTGATGTAAAATTTATGCTAAAGGATTCACACGTTTGAATGGCCTTCATGCTCCATAGCAACACATTACTAACTGACCTGAGGATAGATGTGCCAGTTTCTTCTTTCTTTCTTTCTACTGCTATCACTTTTAGCCCTCTTTCTTTAAGACAGAGTGGCTGACCGCTAGCTCACTATGTGACCTTAAACCTTTAAACTCCTGTTTCCTAAGTGCTGGGATTACAGGTGGAATGCCACCATGCCTTATCTATGCAGTGCTGAAGATCCACTCCTAGGCTTCACACAAGCTAAGTATATACACCCTATATACAAGCTACACTCACAGCCTAAACTGTTATTATTTTTAAAGTTTCTTTCCCCACAAGAACAGTAGACTAGACTTTTGAAGTATAGGCAATCACTAAAAGGCTTCTTATCTAAAGAAAGAGAATGTTTTATTCATAGATTCAACAGATCCAATGACTTGAATGTGCCCTCTCCAAAACTCATGTTGAAGCTTGATCCTCACGGCCTTGGTCTTAGAAGGCTGGGCCTTCAGAAGGCCACTGGAGCATGGAAGCTCAGAAAATCTTGGTCTCTCTTCCCCTTCTGTCTTCCACCTCATGAGGACAAACCTACAAGATGCCATGTTGGAAGCAGACAGCAGCCCTTACATAGGAGCTGGTACCCTGGTCTTGAATTTTCCAATCTCTAGAAGGAAAGAAATAATCTCTTGTTCCTTATAAACCACCCAATCTTGAACATTGTGTTACATGAGCAGACTAAGACAATGAGCCTGGAGTTACTATGAATGTTCTACAGAAATACATAAATACTTCTTCATGGACCTCTGGGACCCAAGGAAGTGATAGATCCCTGGTTCTCTCTCTCTCTCTCTCTCTCTCTCTCTCTCTCTCTCTCTCTCTCTCTCTCTCTGCTGTAGGTGCCCATCTATGACAGGCAGGTTGTTCATATGCTAACTTACTTGCTGGAAGGAAGTAAAACCCAGTGACAAGCCAGGGAGACTGGTAAGTGATGAGCAGAGAGTGTACTCATGTGCTTTTTCCATGGTACTCTGTCTTTCTGTACACTATAAGCCCTTTGAGGGCAAGCTCATAGCATTAGGCTCCAGGTGCTATCCATGTTCACAACAACAACAACAAAAAGATACAAGGGAGCCAGAAGGCATACTCTGCATATAAGCTGCTTCCACCAAGCCTGATGACCTGAGTTCAATCCCTGAACTCATACAAGCCTGATGACCTGAGTTCAATCCCTGAACTCATACAGTGGAAAAAATGAGCCAACTCCCACAAGTTATCTTCTGATCTATGTGTACATACATGTACATGCATACACACAGATTGATTAATTGATAAATAGATAGATAGATAGATAGATAGATAGATGATAGATCGATGATTGATAGGTAGATAGATAGATAGATAGATAGATAGATAGATAGATAGATAGACAGACCTAGGGAGTAAGCCACCTTTTGGAGTCTTTGCTCACTGCTGGCATCATCTACAGAGCTTCCAGTCATTATTACTGACGCATCCCTCTTAGGTGCCCAGCACCTGTTCTCTCTTAATAGAACCTACCAGAAGTCCCATCCCCTTATTCCTTCCCAAGTCAAATCTTTCTTTGGTGTTTTGTTTTGTTTTTGAGTCTGGCAGTTTTGTGTGGAATCCTCTAAAACACAGGGATTTAAAAGAGCATCAAGGTAGGAGGTGAGAGTCCAACTCCAAAGAGCACCAAAAGCTCATGCCCTCCAGCCTGGAGGCCAGCCTCACCCACTCCAGCATGGAGACCAGGTAGCCACTCGGCACACCTTCCTTCTCCCTCACTTTCTAAGTTATGTGAACAGGCAGCAAGTTCTCCATCATTCCCAGAGAGCTGGGGGACAGCTCCCTCCTATTCTAAGGTTTCATTTAGTCTTTTTTCACACACTTGGGTACCCACAGAGACAAAAAATGGCCTCTTATACAGTGATCTAGAAGATTTCTGCCTTAAGGTGTCTTCTCAGTTCTCTGCCAAGGTTCACCCACCTGTGGCTACACTCTGATAGGCTTCTCAGGTCTCAGGATCATCTGGGTTTATGACTTTTCCTCCCAAATGCTTACATCTCTTCATTCCTGCTTCAAACAGCAGAGATGTAACATCCCAGTGAGCTTGGGTTCCTTGCTTGGTAGTCCAGATATCGCAGGGGTTCACACACAGTTGGAGCTAACAATGGCCCTTGTTGGGAGCCTGGCATACACATATGGTGCTTCTTTTCCCATATCCAAACCAGTGCAAATGTTCAGAGAAGAATAAACACAGCGCCCTGATATAATGAGCACCTCAAAGCTGGGCTCCCAACAACCCTTCTTGACACCTATTATGGAAGGCATTTTCTCTCAGGACCCTGTCCTTCTCTTCCTCCTCTGGCTTGTCCCCTTCCTCAGTCAGAGCCCCTTCTTACATTACACTATTCCTAGAAGAAAGGAAAGCCACATGGAATACTGTCCAGACCCACATGAAATTACACTTCTGTAATGTTCTTAATAATTTAACATCACCTAATTTTAATCTTCAGACTAGACCTTATCCTCATTTTATAGATGTGGAAGCTGAGGCTTGCAAACTCTCTGATGTCATACTACGTGCTGTTTATTCAGAGCCTGTTTACTCTGGAGCCTGAGAACATTTAGAAAATTTTCTAAGGTTTAGCTTCAAGTATCAAGTAAAGAGTGAATTGTGAGAAGAGCAGACGTGTCAACCCCCTGCTATTTCTGTCTCTGTTGTGAGTTAACTCCGAGGAACCTTACCAGTCCTCAGTTTCCTTGTTCATAAAATCATGAGATTGAATTAGACAACCTGTCACCCCACTCAGCTGTCCTTTGTCTCCTGCCCTGTCTCTGCCTTGCTGCTAAAATTAGGCTGACAACATAGTTCAAATACCTTTCATTTTTGGTTCTCATGGCTTTAAACTCTCAGATTAGCTTCATATCCAGTGTTTGATTAGCTATATATCCAGTGTCAAGAAGTAATACACTTAGCATCTCTATGTCTCTTTTTTTTTTCATAAGCAGGTAAGTGTGGCATCAGTAGCCACAGGTCTGTACCTACTACATCCTTACCCCAAAGAGGGCCGTCTTTAGAGCCATATGTTCTTAACAACAGCAGTTCTCAACCCAAGACACATCTGATTATTCCAGGACATAGTAGGGACAAGGGGACATGGGTATGTAATAGACAGAGGCCAAAGATCCTGCAAAACACACTATAACGCATAGGACAGTCTCCTCAACAGAGTTCTCTGGCTCACAATGTCAACAGGTCCAGTTTGGAAATCTTGCTTTCGAAAAGCCAACTCAAAGAGCAGTATTGAATGTCTTCTATTAGTTTCAGCTGATTTGGTCCACATAGGCTGCATACCAGCTGGATGTACAAAAAAAAAAAAAAAAAAAGATCTGAGCATCTCTTACCGTGCGAAGAAGGAAGCGGCCACCGAGGTCCCTGTGGAAGTCTCACTGGCCGCACCGGAACCCTGTGGGGCTGGGACACTGCTGGCTGCAGGCTTGTCAGCATTGTAGCGGTTGAGCGCTGACTCTGTCAGTCCCTCACGGCTGGTCTCTGTCATCAGCTGGGAGATCTGACAAAGAAATGACATGGAGCTCATTACTTGTGGCTCAGAGAATGTCTGCCCACTGCCAGCAGATTGCTGTCAGGAGGAGAAGGTGGGCTTAATCCCACTCACACTCGGTTACCTGGGGGCGCACAGGATTTCTATGACCATTTCCCAGCATGTTAGCTAGGTCACTTCCTGTTTCCATTTAAAATAATGTAATAAAATAACCCCTGACATTATAGGTTGCATTACACCTACATCTTCCCAGCCTGGAGAGGAGAAAGTGTCACCTATTAGTCACATGCTCTTCATAGCCCAGCATCAGAACTGTGACATGAACTAATGCTGGATTCACACCAGGAAAGGCTCCAAGTGCTCACAAAGAAGAGGACAGGCAGAGGTTCTGTCTGAAGGCACAAGCAAGCCTGTTGCTAATGAAGGACACGAGGGATTCAGATAAAGAGAGCTATAGGAAGATAGATGGATGGTAGATGCAGATAAAAACAGACACAGCTACCATGTAGTACCAATGTGCTTTCATGGAGGGTTTAGAATACTTTAGACTTCATTTCTTCTGATCCATTAATAGGACCATGAATGATTTCTGTTTTGTTTCTTTTTATTTGTTTTGTTTTTGTTGTTGTTTTGTGCTTTTTGTTTTGTTTTGTTGTTGTTGGTTTGTTTGTTTGTTTTTGAAGTAGGGTTTCCTTTAGTCCAGGCTAGCCTAGAACTGGGTATGTAGCAGGACTAACCTTGAATTCTTGACCCTCCCGTTTCTACCTCCCAAGTGCTGGGACTGTAGGGATGCACTGTCACATCTAGTATTAGTCTGGTATGATGCTTGGTTTTAACTACCAACTTGATATAACCTGTTGGCCTGTGGGCATCACACCTGTTGGCGACTTTTCTTAATTGGGTTAACTGATATGGGGAGACTCACCCTGAATGTAGGTGACATTTCGTAGGCTGGGTCCCCAACTGTATAAAAGTGAGAACTGTGACCTGAGCAAGGAGACAGGCGTGCATGTATCCATTACTGGGCTGGGCTATGGCTAGCTGTTTCAGGTCCTGGTTACCTTAACTTCCCTGCTATGATGAACTATAACCTGTAGTGTTGTGGTGAAATAACCTTTCCTTCCGTCCTTAAGTGACTCTGTCGGGGCATTTTATCACAGCAAGGGAAAAAACTAGAGCACACAGTGTTTCCATTTTTGTTTGTTTGAGAACTGATCTCTTGCAGCATAGGCCGCCCTTGGGCTCACTATGTAGCTGAGTCTGTCTCCTTTTTATCTCTAGTGATTGTTTTTGTAATGGAAGTCCACGTAGATAGTCTATTCTATTTGTCTCCCATCTGCTGTAAGACCCACACTTCTGGGAAAAATGAGGATGTGGTATGGAGACACACTTATGTTCATCTGACTTAATATGGTGTTTTGTGGGGTAAAAGTCTAAGTGTGCTATTTAAAGTTACTTTAAAACTTTAATCTACTTCCAAAAGGGAAAACATTAGCTGAAATAAACGAACACAAAGAAGGATGATTTCAGTTAAACAAAAAAGATCTTTGGCCTGCTACTCTTAAATGATAAGTGGAAAATATTCCTATCATTTATAAAACACAGGTGTAATAAACCCAGGGCAGGAGCCTTTTCCCCTTGGTCACTGAGCAGGGTAGTTGGCCACAAGGGAGATGAGGGAGCCTGGAGCAACACCAGGGATGTAAAACCATTTATACCTCTCAGTTTTAGCAGAGCAGCCATTCACTCTGCATTCCATTGACTTGAAACTGTTTAAACTTCTGCTGTACCTTGGGAAGTTCAGCATCACTCAGTGGAGATTCTGACAACCTGTACTTTCTTACTCTCATTCTACGCACAAGAAACAAACATGACCCCATCACAGCAGCTGGAGAGAAGGCAACATAGAGAGGCCTGGAGGATGGTTTCCCTGTATTCCAGGGGGGCTACTAACTCCCCATAGGCACAGCTCACATCTGAAAGCTGCCTGTACCACCAACAGCTGCCACCATTCCAGAGGGAACGATGAGGAGACTGCCACACACACTGTTGTCCCCACTGGCTGTTAATGCTAAAGCCACAGGTGGTACATGATGCTCTCCTGGGCAACACCCAGGAACCAAAGCAAACTCTCAAATCCTCGTTTCTATCAAAAGCCACCATGAAGGCATTTCACCAAATCCTCTGTGGATGTTTCCTGACCCTTTGTTTTATTTCTTTTTAAATGTATTTTGTCTTTAATTTTTAAACAGCGCTTCCATTTTTACTTCTGAGTCTATACTTTGGGTTACACTCAGCAAGTTACACATCACAGGATAACAGATCAGAGCTGGCTTGTCCACTGTATACCAAGATCAACACAACCACACAGAGATAACAAAAGCACATTTGCGACACGGATCTTGACTATTTTATTCTCTGCTGCTCACATATATCTGATTAAATCTTTTTGTCTACAGTCCTTGAAATAAGCAAATATATTTCTTTTCCAGATTTCATCATTTTCCTGGGCACGTCTGCATGCGCGCTAGGCAAGTGCTCTGCCGCTGCGTCCCTTCCGTGTTCTTGGTGCTTAGCTGTACCAGGCACCTCGGCAGACACACATGCAAACACATCTTTGGGTCTCAGGTGTCTTCAATATTTACTTTCTTTGCAATTTGTACAGGTGTCTCTGGTGTGTGGTACAGACAATAAATAGGAGAGCTGGTGTATTCAACTTCTGGGCCCTGTCCTGCTATATCTTTATCACTCTGAGAGTCAGAGGAGCCAGGCACCCTCTCAGAAGCTGTAGTTGTTTTAACTCAACAATCAAAATCATGTTTCCAGATGATTATGAAAAAGAAGCTTGCTTATCAGATAAGCCAGCACTCATCCACCCTGTACAGGCTCTGAGTGCTGGGGTTTGGCTGATAACTTTTCACCAAGGGGCTATCTCACCAAGTCACTAACTATCAAGAATTACTCCCTTCAGCCTTGACAGTTATCTCTAAGACAATACCACCAGTCATGAATGAATTCCCTCAGGAGTCAAAGGGGCAAATAGTTGCCCACTGGATAAGACAGAGTTAGGAAAGATCTGTCCAACACAAGTTCCTTCTTTGGCTCTAAACTGGAGGTAGCCCATCCCAGAGCTGTACACACATTAAACAGAAAGGCCGAAGATGTTAAATGCATCACCATTATCTGCTAGCCTTCTAAGACTGATATGCCCTATCCCTCCCCCAAGGCCCATGGAAGACATAATGCTATCTAGACAGCTTGGCGCTTGCTCCCAGCTCATAGATGAGGGAAGACTTGTGAAGGAACACATGATTTGACCAAGGTCTCACAGCACAGTGAAAATGCAGGCCCTAAAGCCATTCTATTGTCCTTCCTTGGTCCATCTGACTTCTGTTACCAATGTGAGAGAGTGAGTATGCATGTATACACGAGTGCATTGTGTATGTTGTGAGTGTGCATGTGTGTATATATATATATATATATATATATATACATACATATGTGTATGTATGTATGTATATATAATATATTATATATAATGTGCTAATAGAGAGGCTTCCAGATGTGCTTTCAGACAAATCTCCAGGCTTAGGGGTAGGGGAGAGCCACTGTTTTCCTCTGTAGAATGAGCAGGAGCTCACAGTTGTAGAATGAGACTGGGCTACAGAGACACACCCCCCCAGAGGAGATTAAGTCATTTCCAACATGCCTCTGAAGGAAGGAGCCCCTGGTTTCTGTCCTCTTACCCATCAGCCCTCAGTGAGGATTCCCTGCTCCTTCTGTCTCTCCACAGAGGCAGCCCATGGATTTCCTGAGGAATCTGTGCTTTGTGAACAGTCGCCCTGCTGCTGGCTTCTGAGTTTGTGTCAGAGCAGTGGCCATTCCTCCCAGCTAACAGGACCTGTCACGTGTAGGAAGGGCCCCTTTCCTGCTATTATATCCAAGGCTCTGTTTCTGTGTGACAGTCCTCACAGTAGCCTTAGCTACTGTGGCCCCAAGGCCTGGGGACCTGTCCCTCCCCAGCTCTGACCAGCACCCCTGCCTGTGCCTTCCAGGTCATGGGGGGGGGGCAAGTGACTAGATAGTAGTGGAGACCCACAAGCCCACACTACAATCCTGAAGGTAGTCCAGAAACTGAATCCTAAGACAATGTACCCACAACACCAAGAAGGAAATGAAAGGTCAGAGAGGTTAGTACTGCCCAGGGGAAAACAGGTAGGAAGTAAAGAAACCCAGCCCCCAGCCTGGGACTGGGCTGTGGGGAACTCCACAGTGGTTTCTTATTGCATTCCACTCTTGGTCTAACTTACTCCAGCGCTGCCCCCACAGCCCTGCCCCTTCAGCTCTACCCCTCCATCTCTACCCCCAGCTCTGCCCCTCCCCCAGTACTGCTCCATCCATAAAAAAGCTCCTGATGCCTTAGCATCACTGCCCAGTGCTGGAGCAGATGCCTGATTTGAAAGGCTCCATATACCTTGATTTTGCAGACTGTCGCACATTTATTGCTTCTCTTACCACACTGGAATATACACGATTGCTCCTGAGAAAACTCGGATCCAAAGCCACAAAATGGCTGTTTCCCATCAAAACCTGCAATCTGGTAGAAAACTTTCACTGTCTGCATCATTGTTCCTATAGTAAACTCAGAGCTGGAGGCCACTTCGAATCCTAAGTTCAGAGGAACCGGTTTTTCACCTCGGGTTATGTTTGGGTTGGTTCTAATTAAAATCCACATTTAACTTTTCAGCTCAGTTACACAGGACCATGTCACTGCTTAACAGAGTTTGTCCACTTTTCAAACACAGACATTTTCCACAAGGAGAAGGAAAGAGTGGTGAAGTGAGACACAGAGTTACAGAAAGAGAAACAGGACTGAGGACTGTGGGGAAAGGATGCATGTGTGCACGTGTGTGTGTGTGTGTGTGTGTGTGTGTGTGTGTGCGTGCTCGTGCACATGCAAGTGAGACACAGGGTTACAGTGAGAGAAACACAACTTAGGAGTGTGATGAGAGGGTACATGTGCGTGTGCGTGCGTGCGTGTGTGTGCGTGTGTGTGTGTGTGTGTGTGTGTGTGTGTGTGTGTGTGTGCATGCACATGTGTGCGTCAGGTCCTCCTTGAAGGTAAGAATCCATGACTGTGCTGTGGGGCTGCTTTGCAGAGGCTACACATTGTTCTTCTCTGTGTTGACCTGAGCATAGGCACATGTCTTTAAATCACACTGAAATTTTGATATGGATATCTCTCAGTACAAGGCACCCAGTACGTGTCCCCAAAGACATAGAGCCTCTTAAATTGGTTTATGTTCTTGAGCACAGAATCAGAACAAAGGGTGTTTGGCTTTTGTCACTGAGATCTGAAAGTCACTGGCCTTAACTTTTCCCCCTGAAAGAATTGCTCAGATCTCTCAGTGGGTACCAGCATAGAGTTTATCCTAGATGGCATTCTTGACCCAGAAAGCCTCCTCCCTTTGACTGCCAAGTCATCAGGGAGCTCCAAACAGCATCTACTCTGTGTGGAGGTATCTTCAGACATCAATTTTTTCCTATTCAGTCTTTAGTTAACTACATCTAACAGCATGATAACCCTCTCCCAAGTCCCAGAAAATAGCATCTAATAACACTTTCTCTTAATCAGTACCTAGCTATCTTAGGACAGTTTCTTTGGTTGTTGTTTGTTACTTACAACTGTCAACAGCAGGCGCTCTTAAATACATACTCTTGATCAGGGTTAGGACAAATCAGCTCACATCCATCTGGATGGAGGTAGGTTACAGCTCATTTGTAACACTGGTATAGTCTGGACACTTCTGTGCGATTACTGCTCAGGTTTTCTACCACTAGAACCAGCTGGGGTTAAACAAACTATAATGAAGTTGAAAGTAGGGGAATGAACTTGCCATTGAGCAGATCACACAGCAGCCTCAACCCAAAGATAAGCAACACTGAACAGATGTGTAGAGACTGCCAGATAGGCTCTGGACAGCAGACAGATGACCATGGGGATCAGAAAGGCATCTACCTCCAGGAGTCAGGTGCTGCAGTAGCATGGTCACATAAGCCTTCCACAGTCTGTGAGAAACATTTTGTACTCTTTTCTGCACCCTAATTATCCAGAGTAGTCGGTTCTAGGAGGTAGAGTGGAGATGCCAGGAGCTAAGGCAAGAGGACCGGAGCTTGTGTCTTCTGGGTTCATAATTTCTGTCTTGGAAATTATGCAGTGAAGAACACTGCAGACAGGTGTCAGGGAAGGCCACAATGCTGACCACACAGTACACATTTGATATGGACAGAAAAGTAGTGCAGATGCTACTTTTTTATTTTGGCGTGTCTATTTTATCACAATAAAAAGCATCCCATAATGCCAAAGAATTCATTTCCTTCAACCTCCCCCAGAAACCATATCTTGCTTTCTCATTCAAGGAAGATAGTCAGATGGTCTATCATTTGTGGACCAGAGTCAAAGAAGATAACTAAGAACACAGGGGTTCTGTCCTCCAGTGAATTCAATATGTTTCTGCACAATCATGTCATGTTTTATAAGATGGTCAGATTGAAAAAAGTAACAAGACTCCTTCTGCCCCTTTCTAGCCCATGCCTAAAGCCTACAGGAGATATGTCCAGTCTGAGTCCTTGGTGGAGGGAAATGGGAGGGAAGGAAATCATGGCTACAGGCTGAGGGCAAAGGGCAACAAAAGCCTTTCAGTTTAGTTGTCTGATTAAAACTGTCAGATTCCTTCCCCTTACAGAAAATAAACAAACAAACAAATCTCACCCTCCTCCTCATCCCTTATCCCTCCCGAGTGCTCCCGAGTGCTCAGCTAACATTCTTCTCAGAATGTGGGGTTCTAAACTCAGCTGGGTCAGATCATTTCTTAGGCTTAGGGTTCACTTCAGGGCATTCAAATATAGCAATTCATTTCTTAATGTTTATAGGATGCTGTCCACAGAACACAATCACTCGATGCCTCATTTGAAGCATGCCCCATACCTGTCCCTGTCCCCGAGGCTCCAGTGCACACAAATCACCTCTGGGATTCCGGTGGCCTTGAGTCCCACAGATAAGTTCCTCCTTGTGCTGGCCAGTGCCCAGCCACCCCAGCAGGCCAAGATGGGAATCTCCCACCCCAGGGCTGGACACTTTGATTACCCTTATTATCTTAGCTTGCTTTGGCTATAAATTTTATTAGTGGCCATAAAATTATCCATCCACAGCATATGACTCAGTGACCTCTTGCAACAGAGAATTCCACAACTGGAAACACACAAAGCCTGCGAGGGCAGCTTTTTCTTCCCCTTAATTTATAGCCATACCTCCTTCACAGTCTTCCCTGTGTGAGGAGACTCTGCAAACGGAGGAGGAGGCTCAAGTCAGGATAGCCATTATCAGGGCTTACATCTGGCCCCTCAGCACCTGGGAACTGTTTGCTTTTATTCTTTGTGTTGCCAGAAGGTAAAAGGGCAGGGCTACCTGCCTGCTTCCCCAGGAGCGCGATGAAGCACAGGGCCAGCTGTGTTGCTAGTTTGGAATCTTCTCTTAAATTTCATACTTCCAACATGTGCGGCCTAAGGCACAGCAGTTCAGTGCCTTTTCAAAGGATTCTTAAGACAAAGGATAATACCTTGCCATCAAGACAGAGCTATCTCTTATGTACAATAGTTCATCTTTCAGGTGTGCTAACTCACAATGCTTTAATGGCTAACCTCCAGTCGTGTGTCTCAGGGTATCTTCAGTGATATATTAATGCCATATAAGATGTCATATAAGTAGGCATGAAAAGGGGGCACAGGCATCCTTAGACAGCGCCATCATTGCCATGACCATTGCTGAGCATCGGTGGTAAAGAGTGGCATGTTCAGCTTTGTTTTTAATTATTTTATGTGTGTGCTAATTATTGCATGTCTGCATGTATGTCTGTGCATCACATATATGCCCAGTGCCTACAGAGTCTAAAAGAGGGCATCCTGGAGATCTGTGGAATGTGAGTTACAGGCATTGATGAACTCCATGAGGGTGCTGGGAGTTGTACCTGTGTCCTCTGAGAAAGCAGCCAGTGCTCCTAACCTCTGAACTCTTGCTCCAGCCTAAGAGCAGCATGTTTTATCCTGTCAACACCACTGTTATTGATAAGGTTATTAACTCTGCCACATGGGAAAACCCTGGAGCAAGGAACGCCATTGGCCTTGAGATGATATTTTCTGAGCAAGAGACATACAAGAAAAATTTGCATAAGGGATAGGAAATGAAGAGGGGAGAGAGGGAGTGTCCCTCTCTGTCAGCTTGATGTTGTTTGCGGGCATCCAAAGCTAGAACAGGAAGTCTGGGAAAATGGGATCAAGGGCCTGAAGAACTCAGAAGCCATGAGAGGAGAAATTAGGCCAGAGGGAGTGTCATCACCCTGCCTCAGTTTTCCTTCCAGCAGACATGCTTTTCAGCTTAGCTCAGAGCCCTGGAGCACTAGAAGATGTACAAGCAGAGCAAGCCAGAGGCCCATTTCACAAACCGAGCCATTGTCCTCCTGCCTAAAAATAACCCTAGCCTTGGAATACAAAGGCTAGGCAGACCTAGATGTCTGAATACTGGCCCTATGTAACTCTTGCAAAACGGCTGTGTTTGTTAGTTATGCTGTCGAGGGTAAATATAACAACATTAAGAGACTGAACATTAGATTAGCTGGAACTGCTGTAGCGTTTAATTCTAATACAGATCATGGCCTTTTCCATTTATGTTTAATCGGCCATGTTTTCTTGTCTGTAGAGGTCATCGGGATGTATCTGTAAGAAGACATCCAGAGTCTGTCACTGCTCTTTGTCTAAATCTGAGCTAATGCTTGTTGCAAGAGACCAACGGTGCATCATGAGCTGGAATTGAAAAGCAGCCTACTTCCTTGAACTTCAACATGCACACACACACACAGAGTCACACACACACAGCACACACAACACGCAGAGTCATACACACACAGAGTCACACACACAGAGTCACACACACACAACACACGCACACACACAGAGAGAGAGAGAGAGAGAGAGAGAGAGCAAGCTAAAAGCATTTTTAGGGTAGACAATACTCAGTTGTAAGTAACCCACCAAAGCCTGAAGAGTGGTCAGCAAACTCCATGCATGCAGCCCTGAGGATACAAGCCCTCCTCAGAATGCTAGGGATGGTAGAAAAGAGAGCCCATAGAAGACACAAGGGTGAGGTGTGTGGTTGCTGGAGACTAGATACACAAACCACAACAGCATAAATCTCTAGGACTCAGGCTAACCCTGGAAAGTGCTTTTCTTTGTTGTAGGTTCGTCAAGGCAACCATCAGCATCAGAGCTGACTCCACATTGCATGGTTTACTCTGCTCTGCCCACATCATAGCCAGAAACAAGCCAGAGGCAGGCTGGACCAAATGGAATTGGTACTGTCGTACTAGTGTCTGGAAAAGGGTGTGGCAGGCACAGGACCCTCAGTAAATGCTGTCTCAACTAAGAACTATTGTGGGGCTGGCTCTGTTGGAACAAAATAGGGAGCTTTGAATATGTCAGTTTCCTTATCTAGCCCCAGCCTCCCCAGTAAGGAGGGCTGGTACATCTGGGATGAAATGACATCATGTGGCTGAATGTGCCCTGTGGCCTAAGCCATAATGAAACACAAAGCAAGAGAGAACATTTAAAAATGTAATGACATCCTTAAGTTTGTTCTTACTCAGCCTTTCAGTGGCCTTTATGTGAAACCTTATGAACACGTCTATGAAGACAATAGCAATAACATCACCCACTAGCATTGAAACCATGTGGGTGAACAAAGACTGACGTGCAGTCAGCTGACTGCCCCATGATGCGCCTTACGTGGTTCTGGTTCTGACTTCATCTCATATTTTCTGTTTACCAACTGCAGAAATGGCAAATTCTGCACAATCCAAAAAAAAAAAAAAAAAAAAAGGCAACGACGTGGGGAAAGCTCTTAGATACAGACTAGACCAAGTTTTATGTGTCTATTGACACCTGTCAAGAAATCCGCCACAGGAGAGCAGAGCTCAAAAATAATTGAAAATCTCTAAAATATGGAGAGAGGCAAATGGTGTCTATGGGTGAGCTTTAGGGCAGGGCTCAGTTGTATACAAAGTACCAGCTGTAGGACCCCAGTGCAGTCAGTTAACCTCATCACATCCTATCTGTTCAAATCAGAGGTAAGCCAGAAGGTATATTTAGCTAGAGGGACCCTTGAATATCTTTATTCTCAAAAATGGCTTAAAACTCAAAACCAATTCACTAAACCTTTCCCCCATAAACCTGTACATGAAAAGGCCAGCTGGGGGCTGAGCTCACGGCACCTGACAGTTTGAGAACCAGTCTCTTCCCCTCTGAGTTTAGGGTCACTTGCTGTATCTGTCACACTGTTTCTACAAGTCAGGGACAGCAGATCATAGAGTTGTCCGCTGTGAAGCTCTGGGTCACAGATCCTAGTCAAGCAGGTCCTAATACTGTTACTGGACCCATGACCTTTGGCCTCTGGTGCTTTCTAAACTGGTCCATCTAACAGGCCTGGATTATTAACTAAATATACTAAATATATTAAATATATATGTGTGTGTGTGTGTGTGTGTGTGTGTGTGTGTGTGTGTGTGTGTGTGTGATAGCTTTACCCTTCTCTGAGAAAAGTAACATTGAGAACACTTTGGAACTTTAGTAATGTTCAAATACTCTCTCTACTTCCTTATTTCTGAATTATCATATCAAACACTAAAATATAGTTTTTAAACATTTTTTAAATCCTGGACCTCATGACTTATAAAACAAAATTCCAAAGTTAATTTTTCTTTTGCTCTTTTAGATTTATTCAAATCTATCCAATATCTCAAATTCTCCTGTCCACATAAAATTATAAGACAGTTTTCTGTGTAAGCCAGGACTAGAAATGTGGATAATCTCATTGTATTTTTTAAATACTCTGCTTTTTTTCCATTGTGGCTGTAATATTACATCTAGTGTCCTGGTTTTTTTCACTAGAGGGTTCTGCTCAGATTTCTTCCCTGTTCATTGTGTATGCTGTTTTTTCCCAAGCTCAGCTGTGTTTTCCACTTGTATATGGGTCAGAGTCAACACCAATTGACATTGTGACCATATCTAACTAGACTCCCATAGCTAACCAACCAGAGCCAACAAGATTGGCATTCCCCAACACCTCAGGGAGCCAGCCAGCACACTTGATTCTCAGAGCTGGACCTGGGGGTTCATCTCTGCCATATCTACCCTTTTGTTATAAACCTTGGGTCCCTGGAGTGTGCTATTTAAAACAGCTGATCTTTAGAGATTCTTGCCTTTCATACACACTTGAAAAGCTATTCATTCCCTCCACAGTTAAAAGACTGCACTGCATTTGTAACTCAGTCTTGCTTCAGTCGGCCCCAAACAGAGTTATTTCTTTAATAATCTTTTCTGAGAAAACAACAATATCTCAACTAAACCTATCATCTCCCTCCCATGCCAACCTACAGACCATGACACTATCCTCAACAGAAAGTAATTGTAGAAGCTATGCTGTTTCCATGTATATGGGGTACTCATACAAATAGATCTCAGTTCTCACCCAAGGCCTAAAATCAACCAGGCCATCTCAGAAAGAAACCCATGCCAAAAGATGTGATTTTCAGTACAGACAAAGATACTCCTGCTTGTAGTAACCTTTCCCCAGTGGACAGCAACATCTTCACTTTGGAAGGTCATGTCAACGAACCTTGTGGAGTAAGCTTTATTACCCTACATAGTCTTCTTAACAAAAGTGTTGAAAACTGAGCTGTTTAAATTTCTAGAGGGTTTATCACTAACATAATCATAGAAATTGGGCAAGAATAAATCAACAGGTGTGTCCATTTTATAGTTAAAGATCTAGCAAGTTTTGGCCACAGCAAAAGATGAGACCAAAGCAAAGAGATGCACACACATGATGTGCCATGTACACATCTATACATGTACACACACGAGCACAGCTAATATATTCTTTGTGCAGACATAAGTCCTTGCCAGGGACAATGAACACTAAGAAATATCTCCAAAATACACAAAGACACATCTGGAAATCAGTAAACAGGTCTACTATGGGAACATAGAAAATAAAGGACCTTATAGACTAGTCCTTCAAGGAACCCAGTCTCTCAATTGCTGTGCTGGTGATGTAGACTCCCCTACAACAGTGATGCTTAGCCCCCTTTCACCAGGGTCACCTAAGACCATGGAAAACATAGGTATTTACATTATGGTTCATAATAGAAGCAAAATTATAGCAATGAAAATAATTTTATGGTTGGGGGTCACCACAACATAAGGAACTGTATTAAAGGGTCACAGAGTTAGGAAGGTTGAGAACCACTGCCCTCCATACTGAGAACAAGACATGTGGCCATCTCTCTACAATGATGCTACTGTACACCTACCAATCAGGTGCTTCTCAACTGTGAGTTGACAGTGTTGTTGTCTTGTGTGTGTGTGTGTTTGTGTATACATGCAAGTTTGTATAAATGAGCGTGATGGGCATGCATATAGAGACAGAGGACAACCATGGATGTCACTCCT
Source organism: Arvicanthis niloticus (assembly GCF_011762505.2). Taxonomy (NCBI): domain Eukaryota; kingdom Metazoa; phylum Chordata; class Mammalia; order Rodentia; family Muridae; genus Arvicanthis; species Arvicanthis niloticus. The sequence continues at coordinate 68,431,060 of NC_047673.1, read as the reverse complement.
CAGGAGTCACCCACTTTGCCTTTTCTAGTTTGTTTGAGATAGAGTCTCTCACTGACCTGGAGCTTGCCAAGTAAGTTAGACTGGCAGACGAGCAAGCCCCCAGGGATCCGCCTGTCTCTGCCTATCCAGCACCGGGATTTCAAGTGTATACCGTACTTGGCTGGCTTTGTTGTTAATGTGAGTTCTAGGGATCAAGTTCAAGTCCTCATGCTTATGAGCAAGGCATGTGCTTTAAAGGCTGAGCTAGCTACCAGATCTCTTTTCTCTCTCTCTCTCTCTCTCTCTCTCTCTCTCTCTCTCTCTCTCTCTCTCTCTCTCTCTCTCTCTCTATCTCATTCTATGTCACCCTCACTATGTAACCAAGAATAACCCTTAACCTCTACCTCCCATGTGCTCGGATTGCAGGTGTGTGCAACCACCATGCTATGTGATGCTGGGTACTGAACAAAAGGTTCTCTACATTCTAAGAAAGCACCCTACTGACTAAGCTGCATCCTCATACCTTGGCCATGAAACTTCCAACGTTTAAGAACTTCCAATGTCTAGAATCTAGACTATCCCAGATCTTTAGGGACTGGGCTGTCCTTCAAATAATGCTTCAGAGAAATCTCATCCCAGAGTGAACTCAGCGTGCACCATGCTGGTCCAGTTTCTCAGTTGATTTCTAGGATAGTCTTTGGCATTATATGCCTACAATAATCCTTTGTCTTTCATTCCCAAGTTCATGCAATTAAAGATACATCTTGCTATTATGGAGTCCATTTTCACATGTCAAGTCCTGTCCCTAAATGTGAGTGCAGGAACTGTGTTCACTTGATTATGGACTAGCAATTTTCAACTAGTCATTAGGGAGAAACTGGCTTTGTTTATGGAGGATGCTTTATTTTCGAATTCTAGAGGAACTTCCCTCCAATCCAGGTCACCACAGGGATCCTTTGCCACATTCGTGGGGTCAAGCATGAAAAGGCGGTAGTGGGAATGAAAGGCGTGGGCTCTCCATCCAGAAAGCCTGCCAACCCCTGCAGACAGGGGAGACTCAGATGAAGGCACCAGGGCTAAAGGAACTTTGTTCTGTGTGTGCTTTGTTTAAATCCCAGAGTGGGAGATGACCCACAATAAGCCACTTGAACCCTTTTCTCTTTGTAATTCTCTGGTTGAAATACAGTAAGTGGGAGTTCTTTCAGTAGCAGTTATGAAGCCTTTTCAGAGGCTAAATCTGAATGCTGCACAGCTACCAACAAGGAGTGGGGCTGCCCAACAACAACCTGCAGAAATTTAATGGCTATCCTCCCCAGCCTCACCCCTTTGAAGCCCAAGGGGTTTCTGGGGGCCTCCCCACCTTCCCAGCCCACTGCCAAGACATGAGCCCAGTGAGTCCCACCCTCTCCCCTGCAGACTGCTGCTGTTTGCGCTGTAGCTAGTCTATTGGAAGCTAGAGTAATAAGAACAAACTCTGCTAAACTAAATTGCTCCTTTGTTCACCATTATCATAAAAATTTTATGTAGGAACTAATAAAAACATGTTTTACGTGCACAGTTACATGGGTTTACACAGGCAATAATATCCAGCAAGTTATAGTCATAAATTCAGTTATAGACACTTAGGAATAAATATTTTATCTTCCCCAATGGCTTCATTTATTGGAAGGAAGGTGTGAACACAGAGGCAGATGGCTGGTCTGAGACTTCTAAGGGCCCTTCAGTCCCCTGCATGCCTTTCTGTGGGACCAGACAGGTTCTTCCACAAGTTTCTGTGTAATTTTCACCATTTGTGAGCCTCCTAAGAACTCTGTGAATCAGGACTCCTATCCACATGAATACAATGTTTTTTCACAAAAGCTATTAAAATAAGCCAGTTTTGAAAGAATGAGAGTGTCCTGAATTTTATTATTTTTTCATTAATTAATTAATTTATTTACTTTACCTGATCATAGCCCCAGTCCCACCCTTACAAATCCCTCCCCCATTATCTCCTCCCCTTCTCTGAGGAGAAGAGGAAGCCCCCTTAGATACCATTCCACCCTGGGACATCAAGTCCCTATAGAACTAATCACTTCCTTTCCCACTGAGGCCTCCCCAGGAAGTCCATTTAAGAAAGGAGGATCTAATGGCAGGCCACAGAGTCAGAGACAGCCCCCACTCCAATTGTTAGAGGACTGACATGAAGACCAAGTTGCACAACTGCTACAAATGTACTTTTTTAGGCAAATAAAAACTATTCAATGATCCTTCCAATCAAAGATTGGGGACAAATTGACAATAAGTTTGATTAAAGGAGCCTTAATGGAACCAGAATCCAACAACCATCAAAATGGGTCACTGGCTGTCCTGTTCATCCTTTAGTCAAAAGTGTGTGGTACAAACTCCTTTTTCTGCATTAAATGTTCTTTTGTCCTAGAGTGGAGCTTTCCAACAGAAAGACAGAGGTACCATAAATGCATCTGCTGCTGTGTTGGACAGCAGTAACCAGACTTAAAGGCACAAAGGAAGCCGGGCGGTGGTGACACGGGCCTTTAATCCCAGTACTTGGGAGGCAGAGGCAGGTGGATTTTTGAGTTCGAGGCCAGCCTGGTCTATAGAGTGAGTTCCAGGACAGCCAGGACTACACAGAGAAACCCTGTCTCGAAAACAAACAAACAAACAAAAAAAAGGGCACAAAGGAAGAGATGAAATCAACTTCAGTGACCTTATCTCTCACCCATGATATTCAATATACATTCAATATATAGTCATACTCAAAAGCAAAACCAACGAAACTTTTCCAGGGACTAAGTCTCGGAAACCTAACAAGTAGTTATCGCTTACAGCACTGAGCACTTCCAACTAGCCATCCCACTTCAGACGTCAGTGACTATGTGTGGCTATTGGCCACCATATTGAACCTCACAGGTCTAAGACTCGAGGAACAGGAGCAATGGCTCCGTAGCTGAGAGCGCTCCTCCTTACAGAGGACCTGGGCTTGTTTCTCAGCTCTCACATGGTGGTTCACAGCTATCTATAACATCAGTTCTAAATGATCTGACACTCACTTCTGACCTCCACAGACACCAGGCACACACATGGTACACGAACAAACATACAGGCAAAACACTCATACACATACAATCAAATAATGAAATCTAAAAGAAGAATGTTTTTAAAGACGCCATTGTTTGCAATGAATAAGAATGCTCTGCAGGCACCAGACAAGCACTCTACCATGAGCCCCTCCTCAGCGCAGGCCCATCTGACGACTTTATACGCTGTGAGCAGAACCCACTTAGGTTAAAACTGTGAGATTAGAACGCTTTGAGACCAGAAATCACTAAAATTCCAAGTCTTTCTGAAAATCTTGTTTTGTTTACTGCCTTCTCTGACCAGGGATTAGTAAGCAAAGGTGAGGTGAACCCTGAAAGAGCGGAAGTAGATTAGAAAGTGTCACCACCCTGGCCGTCCACCAGCCTCCCAGACCCCGGTAGCCTTGCAGCCCACACTGAAGTCCCTTCCACAGACAATGCTGCTCTTGTAAAGTGAGAACCTATTTCTTCTTACATTTTACCCTCTCTTCAAAGAACTTATGCCATGGATTTCTGCAACCTTTCAAAAAAAAAATGTCAGCTTGTGTCAGTCTCTAGCACTTCTTTGATCCTTAGACACTGAGGAAGCCATTCATAAAGGGAGTTTTGAAAGCAAGGAAATCCAGTGTAAAAGTTAGGGACAGTTGGCACCATGGCTCTGGCTTTTATTAGTAACCTTCGGCAGTTTAATCAGCTTCTTGTGCCTGAGCGTCACCATATATCTAAAAATCACCTCAATAATTCTGATGTGCATTGTGTCTTGCGAGTGTTTTTATTGATATGCTATTGTAATTAATAATGCATGTTGATGCATGTTAAGCAGGTTGTTCAGAACGGCGGGGACCAGAACTGCTGAATGTCCCTTTTGATTGAGTTAGCTAAAGCACTGCTGGCATAGAAATGCTCAATTATCATAAAAGTTACCGCCCTTGACTCATCAGAAGCATAAAAATGCTGAGAGAGGAGCCTCCAATAAATAAAGCTGTCGCTGGACTCATAAGATGTATTGTCTCATTATAAAACAGAGGTTCTCAAACGATTTTTCTCCGTTTGGAGTAAGGAAACCCTGACAGTGGCTCAGTTTTGCAATAGACAAACATGAAGGACCTCATAGGAGCTGGTGTTTTAGATCAAATAACCATAAGCATGGAGGAGTGCACATCTGGACCTCTGCACGCATGAAAGAATGCACTTTGCACAAACGGATCTGAGTTTGATGATGCACGCCCAGCACTCAAGAAGTGGAGGCACAAGTTCTAGTACAAACTAGGTACTAAATAACCTGTCTCCAAAAAACCGACCCAGGAGGCATGGTTTGGTGGCACGGTGCTTGCCTAAGCACAAGCAAGGTTGTGGGTTCAAATCCAAGCACTGCAGACAAAATGATAACAAAAATACTTCCCAAAGAATGGGAGTAGTGTTTTGCTTTTCTCAAGACAGGATTTCTCTGTGTATCCCTGGCTGTCCTGAAACTCACTTTGTAGACTGGGCTGGCCTCAAAGGAACAGAGATCCAAGTGCTGGGATTAAAGGCATGTGTCACAATGCCTGGCTTTAGGAGTAGCCTTGGACTCCAGAGAACAGAACCTTAGCGTCCAAGGGACTAAGAGGCTGGTTGTGAATGAGATGTGCTCTGTGATCAAAAGTGTGCCTGGCTAACAACTTATAGTATGCTGCTCAAATGACCAATAGCTATGATATGTTACTGCTGAAAGTTCTTCCAAGAAAAAACAACATAGAACTATTAAGTGCAGTCTTATCCTAATGTATGGTCGATAGCAGTGGTTTTCAACCTGTGGGTTGCATGACCCCCTGGGGGGGCGTCAAACAACTCTTTCATAGGGGTTACCTAAGATGATCAGAAAACACAGATGTTTACATCATAATTTATAACCGTAGCAAACTTACTGTTATAAGGTAGCAATGAAAATAATTATGGTTGGGGGTCACCACATGAGAAACCGTATTAAAGGGTCACAGCATTAGGAAGGTTGAGAACCACTGTTCAATATGGAGAAGGGAAACAGTGCCATGAAGAACATGGGGAGATGACTGGAATGCAGATCTGTCACATTAAACTGATAAGAGCAGGCACTAACTGTACTTGATCTTAGCCAAAAGGCTAGAAGTGATCGGATGATCATTACATAAATGTTGGCATCCATGTTAATTTCACCAAAATCAATAACTATATTCTCGCTATATAAGACAGAAGGTCATTTCTCCAGAAGTACACATTATTTAGGTATGAAGAATCATGATGTCTACCTCCTACTCAGGAAAAAAGTGAGAATAAATAGTTGATAATTAAGGAAGTAGGGGGAATAAAAGTAGCCTTTGTGCCATTTGCAGCCGTGTAACATTTAAATCAGTTACAAGTTATCCCCAGAAAATAAAACTGTGCATGTATAAATTTATGCATGTATGTATGCATGTACCAATTTTTACTTCCCTTAAGAGAGGACACAATGATGGGAAAATTCTTCCCAGTCACATTTTATTTCAAGATTGTACAAGATAATTTCTGTTCTCTCTCTTAATTTTGAAAGCAAGATCTGGGCTCTAACATAAAAGGTAAACTGTTGCTTTTGATTTGGTTCAGCTCTGGCAAGGGCTTGCATCTTACCAACTCACTGTTCTGTGGAGAGTTCCAAGTCTTCCATCAGAGACTCCAGGAGGAGTAGGGTGAAGGGTACAGGGCCCAGGAGTAGCCCAGGGCTCTGCCTTCTGCTCTCATTTCCATAAGGAGACCCAGGAGTCTCTGTCAATGGTTAAATCAACCCATACAGTGGCTCTGGGGGCTGACGGGACCCTCCGAGAGGAGATGACCTCAGACCCTGCCAACTCTTGCTGCCCACCCTTTGGCCACCCACAACCATTTTTACTTTACAGAGGGTCACACAGTAAAGGGACTAGTTTGGGAAAGCATTTTATTGCCTTCCTTCATCACGTGCCCAGAAATCCCACATACTTTCAAACAACTTAACCCTTCAGTTTAACACTACACTTTTATTTATTTATTTTGCTTCTTTATTTTTCTGAGTCCCAGTGGAACGTGATGAGAAGAAGTTCAGCTGCCGGACAGTGGGGAACCCTTGCCTCTCTCATCTCTCTGCATGGCTTCCTAGCCATCATGAGATAAGCAGCCTGCCCCACATTGTGCTCCTTACTACAAAGAGCTTACTCATCATAAAGCTGACCATGGGTTTGCATGAGCATTGACTAAACCCTTCCCTCTTTACCTTGGCTGCGTCAGCTATTTGGTTACAGAAAGGTAAAGCTTGCTAACACATGAAGGATCAGAGGAAGTCTACTTGGTACTTGGTTTACTTCTCAAAACAGAAAAGTGACCTCATTGGCTTTGTACTCAAGGTCCTCTAGTACATGTGAATTTGTCATTTATATTAATTTCATTGCAGAGCCATTCCTGGGAAGAAGAGAACATATTATTTATGAACCAACTCAAGTGAATCAAGAGCCCAGGATAAAACCCTAAACCAACCTGCCCCAAAATCATTCTAGAAAATCAGAGCCTCTTTTAAACTCTCCAATTAGTGACTTTATTTTCAACATAAATACATGCCTAGATCTGCTTACTTCTGAACATAATGGTATATTATCAGCACTTGAGGTTGGTGCTAAGAATCAAACTGCTAACTTTTGCAGTCTATACCACTGGTGCTATAGGTTAAAAGGGGGGGCAGTTTATTGATGAACTAGTAGAGTTTGGAGAAACATTCCCCCCCCCCCACAAGACGCGGGAGTGCAGGATTCAAACACGCGCACCAAGAGACGGTGCGCCCTCTGCGGGCGGGCACCTTAAGGGCCGAGCCACCGGCAGTTCGCTGAAACGTTTCTTATTATTACAATTACAGAAGCTTGTGCATGTACACATGGACGCACTTTTCATGCAGATGCACATGTGGTGCACACATGCATATGGAGGCCAAAGGTACCCTTGTTCCACAGGGGGAATCCACCTTGTTTTTGAGACAAGGTCTCTCATTGGTCTCTCATACCAAGGTTAGACTAACTGGCCAGTGAACCCCAGGGATCCACTTGTCTCTGCTTCTTGCACCACAGTTACAAATACACAACACCACTTCCAGACTTCTAAGGATCTAAACCAGGCAGGTCCTCATGGTCTCATGGCCAGGACCTTACAGTCTCCCTGGCCCCACAACTGCATACTTTTCTTTGATGTACTGCTTATGGTACTTAGGTTGTGTGGCCCAGCTCCAGATGTGTAATTTCATTTGAAATACATGAAGAAATTCCAGCCAACTGCTTAGAAATGAGGAAATCCTTTACCAGTCTTTAGTGTCATCGCTGACAGTCTTCTTTGATGTTACACTAAAGTTCAACAAGCAGCAGTCTCTTAAAGGTTTACTGAAATGAGTGTTCTGGATCTGTGTCAAGAAACTCTGCGCTTGGGGTTGGGAGAAATGGCTCAACAATGAAAAGGACCGGCTGTTCCTGTAGAGGACCCAGCTTCAGTTCCTAGCACACATATGGGCATCTTAGAACTACCTGCAACTCAAATTCCGAGAGTCTTCTTCTTTTAGCCTCTGAGGGCACTGCACATGTGTGACACACACACAGACAAGCAGGTACCCAAACATAATAAATAAAAACAATGCATAAACAAATTTATATTTAATTTGTTTAATACATAAATAAAAATAAAAAATCTAAAAAGAAACTAAATACTCTAGTGTATTAAAACTCAAAGGATCATATGTTCACTTCAAACAAATCTTATATTACAAGATCTGTAACGTAACACATGGATTGCTTGCACAATGTTGGCTTGTTGAGTTATGACAGCTTCCAGAGCTGTTACTCTTAAATGTGTAATTGGCACATTACAGTCTGTAGCATCAATAAGTCACATTTGTGTTATCACCATGAATCTTCACAGAGAAAGCTTTTAAGGCTGAGAAGTATCTGGGCTCTGGTGGTGGTGGAATCGAGTTTCTGAACTTCAGTCTTTCAGCTGAAAGTTCTCATTTTATGACTAACAAAGCAATCCTGTTCATTGCTTTCCTTAAAATGTTCCAAAGGTCGTTTGAAAAACCCCTTTCATCTCATTTGAGAAACCCTCTTCAAAATCCCTAGTTTTGAGCAATTAGAGTTTGTCTGTCTGGTATTCTTGCAGGCAAAAATTCATTCTAGGATAAAAGAATCCAGCAAAGATGGCAAGTAGGTGTACCTTTCCTTTAGACAACTGTCCCATGCCACTCAGCTGCTCAGGTCAACATGTCTTTCCAGATTGGACAAAATTGATCGTCTTAATTCTTTCATGGAGAGCATTACTTGGTGGGATTATGCTTTCAAAATATAATCTCAGGGCTAGTGAGAGAGCTCAGTGTGTAAAGGCACTTGAAGCCAAGCTTAAGACGTGCGTTCAATCCCCAGGATCAATGGAATGGAATGAGAAGAACCATTTCCGTAACTTGTCCTCTGACCTCCACAAGCACATCATGGGTCATATGTGTACATGCATGTGGGGGCACTAATACACACACACAGTGGGGAGGGGTGAGGGAGGAGAATTCATAAGTAAATGTTAAAGAGCATGTTCCAAATGTGTGATAAATAATATGCTGACTAGTATAATTACTGCTTTGATTCATGAAAAAAAAAAAAAAGCTAGGAGCTTTACCCTCTATTTCCTCTGCAGCGTCAGAACAAATGTCAACACGGCAAAAGCGGTCAAACCGTGTCTGCGTGTGCTGGGAAAACGGAGGGGCTGTGTTAGGGTTTTGTTGTTACTGCTGTTTATTTTTGCATTGCTGGGGCTGTAACACAAGGCCATGTATATGCTAGGCAGGCATTCTACCTCATAATGCCCCAAGTCCACGGCAATAGCTGTGACATCATAAACCTAGTGACAAAGTCTTAAGAGTCAGCAGAAAAGCATAATGGCGAGGAGATAAAAATTTTAAAAATCTTGAGAAAGCAGAAAATGCCCACTGTACTCCCAGTGGGAGGCATCTTGTACCTCAAGGTTTCTCAAATGATGTCACTGTAACTTATGTGCATGTATGAATTTAATTTTAAACACTAATAGAATCATATTTTTAAATGTAAATTTCATAAGCAACAAACATTCTCCCAAGACAAAAGTCACTGTTCCAAGGGCTAGAACAGCTGTGCGAGAGGCTCAGCTAGAGCTTGGCACCCAAGGTCAGTCTGAGGATGAGGTCCTGTAAGCTCCAGCTGTCTGCCAGCCAAGTCTGGAGATGGTGGTAGGTGACTTGCAACTCACTTCTGTTCTGCTGGAGGCTTGTGAATGTCCACAGCAAACACGTGTGTGCATATGGATGTACGTGCCGGAAAATGGGATCTTCTGTGAGTGGACACAGTGTATACCCACAAGTTACAGAGAGAGAGAGAGAGAGAGAGAGAGAGAGAGAGAGAGAGAGAGAGAGAGAGAGAGAAAATAGCACATGAGGAGAAACATGACTTATTATCTGTGACACTGACTTTAAAGGGGGCTCCCTGGCCCCAGAGCACTGCCTTTTTTTTTTTTTTTTTTTTTTTTTTTTTTTACCAGTGCTCACGATCCCAGAGTCTGTCATGGGGGATAGGCCTGTGGACAAAGGCTAGAACATTTTGTTGCATCACAGTGACTACCTAAAATATGTTTTGGGTATGTCCAAGGCTCAAAACCAACTTGTTGATTGGATCTCTTCCCTCATAGGACACATGTAGACTCAAAGTGGCATTATTCCTAATTGCAATTCCATCCTGGGAGAATTGGATCGCAAGGCCATCTCCATCACAGGATAGAGGATAGCAATGTCCCTACCCCACAGGCATCGTCTTCCCACAGTGACTCGGCTTCCCTTCCCTCTGGGGACAGCTGGTAGCAGATGTGGAAGAAACAAGCTACACCAGCATGCTCCTGTTTGGGGGGGGGGGGAACTATGGGGCCAGATTGATTACCATAGTCATTATCTTGGCAGTTTTCAAACAGTGTGATAAGTGCTAACAGCATCATATGTGCAAGATGAAAGGAGAAAAAGAGCAATTCTGGACAAATCAGGCCTGTGACATCAGTGAGCAACTGGAGGAGCTCGCTGTTTCTTCAGCAATTGAAAGTGCGTCACTCCCCTTAAGTCTTCACCAGAGGAACATATTTTCAATGCGAACTATTTACCTATCTTCTACTCATTAAAAAAAAAAAAACTATCAATACAAGATTTAAAAAATAATTGTGTAAATCTTCTGGTTGGAAACATTTTTCTTTTAAAACCTACAATGAAAACGCTCACGTGTTCATGCTAGAGAACCTTTGTCCAGGAAGATCAACTCTCAACAAATAACTACGGCAGCGAAGACACTGTCAGGATGCTTCCCGTGTTACAGATGAACTCGGGTGAGCACACATACACAAAATAAACAAACAGATAAGTAAAAACAAACACAGGAAGAAAGCTAATATCTGTGCTTTTGATGATTTAAGGAGAGGAGATGGAATCTCAGGACCTTTGAATTCCAGCCCAGCCCTCCAAACCAGAATTGTATTAGACAGGAGTTGGTGGGTAAGGCAAGCACTCTGGGCATGTGTAGGGTGGATGTCCAGAGATGGAGAGGAGGATGCTCAGCTATCCTGCCAAATTCTCACAGGCATCCAATCACATACAGATAAGGGAGACAGAACATAGCTTTAAAGGTGGACTGGAGACTGTAATCTCAAGACTACAGTGATGATTTCTTTCAGGATTACTGCTTGTATCCACAAAGTCACCTAAAACATGGCATGTAGATAACTAGTACTAAAAGCCCATTTTCCAGATTGTTCAGTGGAATTCACACTGGGTTCTATAACATCGTAACTGTGCTTGTCCATTGACACTGAACCCACATTGTAGAGCCTCGTAAACCAAAACTCCTGAAAAGGTCTCAGCCTAACTGTCTTTGTGTCCCCAGACCCCAACACCTGGTATTTTGTGGGTCTGAAACACTGAAGGAGATAACATGCTGAATTCAATCATCAAAAAGACCCATTTTTCTCCTCCCAGCATCAAAGACTAACAAAATAAGTAATGAATGGAACACAGTTAGCCGGCCCACTTGTTCATTGCCTAACTTATCAATAGATAGCTTTAAGAAGGAACTCGTTTCTAGGAAGACAATGCAGGGGAATCCTGAAGCCAGATCAGGAGAACACTATGACCTTTGCTGTGTTTACTGATGACACGGCAAGTGTGGGGTGGGGCTCAGGGGAGGCCAGGATAAACCATTCCGTCAGAGGTCAGAGTTTTCCACAGAAGCGACTGAGCTGGGCAGCAGGGATTCCTGAAGCCTGGTCCTACAAACTGCAGTCAGAGCCTAGGTGACAATCTCGGCTCACCATCAGGAGCAAGAAATAAGAAATAACTCTGACATTCCTGAAAGGACACTGGCATGAATGCTAACGCACACACACACACACACACACACAGAGAGAGAGAGAGAGAGAGAGAGAGAGAGAGAGAGAGAGAGAGAGAGAGAGAGAGAGGAAACGCCAAACTTCCCTTTTCCAGCACTGATTTCCCACACTAAGACCCCCTTGAGCCGTGTTTGTCTACCGCCACCGTCTAAAGACAGTCCTTTGTGTCTCCATTGTAACTGACCCAACAAATGCTTGTTGAATGGATGGATGGATATATAAGTCTCTATGGTGTGATCAGAGAATACTGACTACTTCTTAGGGGTAGGTATCAGTGTGAGGTGACTGACTATACAGAGCAGAGAACAATGAGACACAGAAGACATGCTTTCCAGAACTCTTTGTGATCTTTCTTCCCCACCTAGGAAGACCTGGATTTCAGAAGCATCTTTACAACTTTCTCTTGCATGGCTAGACTCTCCTGTGCCCTTCCTCAACTCACAAGGACTCCTCATGCCTAACTAGACCCTCAGGCATATCTGTCTCCAGACCAGAGGGTCTCAGAATAAACAAGAGCTCACACGTCTAAACATGAGCTCTTGCCCACCAGTCTGGGCCTCCTGTCCTCCCTCACTTGTGAATAGCTCAGCACCTTGTCCACACCCAGCACAAACAGGACTGGGGGCCTTGTCCTCATTTCTCTCCTCCTTGTCCCTCACAAGATCAATCCTCAAGGTCTCTGGCTTCTTCTTAAACACCTGTAATACCCATAATCCTCTGTGACTATCCCCCTCCTAAATCCACAATTGGTTCTTCCTTCTCGATGTCTGCTCAAGTGACATGCTCCCCTGAACCCACCAGGTCACAGCTACCTGCCACTTCACATCCCCTGGAGCCTTACAGTAGTACTAAAGGGAAAGTCCATGATTTGCTTTTTTTAAGTGTTCTGCCTTCTCCTCTGCATCTTCTCCAGTTCCCAACACCCTATTCTCACGATGACAGCCCATGTTTACAGATCTGCTCTTATCTCCGTCTCCTTGAACCCTTGTCCCAGATTTGCTTCCTGGTCTGGGGTCAAGCACAATCTATCTATAATGTTTACAAGGGGATTAGACTAGAAGCTTACATTCCTTGGGAAATATTTATTGACTCTATACCAGTTAGCCCTCGATGCTATGCTGGCTCACTTCCCATTTACTTTACAGCTGCTCTGTAGAAGCAAAAGGATTAGTAGTATTTGAGTAAGGAGGCTGCTTGGCTTCTTATTTTCTTTTGGGCCAAATCTTTCATATAAGTTTCTAATAAATAAGAAAATTAACTGATTTTTCACTGAGGGTTCTTTTACATATTACTGACTTACCTTCAGAGATACCAGTAACGGTGAGGGGAGGGATTGCAAGGGGCGTTACAATCCTAGACCAGTAGCCCTTGCAGCTATGATGGTTGCATGCTTCCAGGCAAAGCAAGAAAGGAGAGGAAAACCAAGGGCTAGGCAGCTAAACAGGAACAATTCTGCACGGGGCTTCTTAATGCTCTCAGCCAGACAAAACCAGCGACTCTGGACCAAGCTAATTCCTAACATGAAACTTATCATTGTTTGTATAGAAATGTGTCCCCCTCTCCCTGTCACCACCCACTTCAATGTGTGGTGATGGAAACTGAAGCCAGGATCCCTGTGGCATGAGCCTACAATACCAGCATTTTGTCCCCATCTCCTTCCTATTTTGAGACAGGGTCTCAGTTAAATATTTGCTGACAAAAGTTTTGGGAGTCCAGAGTATATCATTCCCCTGTGCACAACAAATATTGTTCAGCTCATAGTTAAGCAAGCCAGAATAATACTATGCTAAACAGATCTGTCTTTTCCCAGAAGATTCCAGCAACAAGGTCTTTCCCCAAAAATACATGTTTGGAAAGCCAATTTAAACATATGCCACTCTGTCAAATCCTGGTCTCCTGATTGATGATGTTCTGTTTCCTCACACTTTCATTAGGAAAAACATTTTGACATGATTCCACTAAGTCCACCTCTTAGGTAAGCTAATGTTCACCTCACTAGATGGCAGCATTGCTTACAAGGCCTCTCTGAATTTTTGGGACCTAGCCTGCCTCCCCCTTTATCCCTACCAGCCTCCCTAACTTACAATGAGGAATATCAACACAAAGCATTTATGTTCATACTTTTGAACATTTTGTACAGAGTGACACAAATAAAACCTTCTAGTCACATAGAGAAGCACCCCAAAGAAATCCTACAATAGTGTGTGCTACAGGCGGCTTGGATCACCTGCATGGTCAACTCACTGAGGAAGCATCCTTCTTCTTTCATAACAGTGGTAGAAGCACAAACTAGACTATAGGAGACCCGAATCCATCCATCTCTGCCATGTCTGAGGCCTAGCTAGGTGACCTTGGCAGGTCAGTTGACACATCTGAGTCTGGGTCATGCTACCTATAATTCACGAGGGCATGCCTGGTTCCTGAGATTTGTTGTAACCAAGAATGTGTGAACAAGCAAGTGGGCCTGTTCCTCCCTTCCATCCTCTTCCTCTCTGTTGCATCAACAGTGGGTGTCAGCTTGCCCTGACGATGGAAGCTAACAGGTTGGCTCATATTGGTCCTGCCACTAGACAAGTTCTGGTCACAGCGATCAGTGTAGACCTGGTTGCTGTTCATAAGGTTTCCCTGTTCCTCCCCCAGTGTCTCTATTATTCCCAGGCACTCACCTGAGGATGGGCTAACTCTCTGCGGCCATGGGTGCTGGAGTTAAGATTCTAAATAGTCTCCACAGTCCCTAAAATGGTGCCTAATATACTTCCTGAATACCCCCAAATTACTCCCCGGGAGTGACTTAGGCATATGAAATACACTCATTAGTAATCCTCACAAATATCTTTCTAAGACAGAGCCAGGCTAATTTGTCACGCTAAAGACTGTTAGCACAGTGGTATCTCGATTGGATATTAATTAGCTGGATGTCCAGGGTGGGTTCACTGGGGAGGAAACTGTAAGTTCTCCAGTTTATTGAAAACTCTACATTATGAATTCTGTTAAAAAAGAAAATTTGTATTTTATTAAATTGTGAGTGAGTGATAAAGCAAAGATATTAAAAATCAGTGACTAATTAGGAAACCAGGAAGGATGGGCTCAAACATTCTGTCTCTATGTGCATGTTCAATATAAGATTTACAACCATATTTGAAGCTTGGCTCTTTCAACATTGGCCCCAAAATAATAAGGTGTTTACTCTTGTTTACTCTTTCAGATTACTTTAAATTTGCCTTCTCTATGACCCCCATGGAATTTAAATGATATATGTTTCCCCTCCTCTTTAAAAAGCCTCCAAACATGGGAGGAAGTTGGCCAAGCAGTCTTCCAGTATTTTATCAATTTGCCCACCAATGGCAGAAGAGAATCATTTCTACTTAAAATATGAGACTCTCACTTGAGATGTGATGTGCTCTGTGGAAAGCACACAGAGGACTGTGGCTTCCATACCAACTTGATGGTTTGGGTATTGTTTCTTCAGCTACTGTGGGTTCTTTACTGAAAGGGCCACACTGAGTCTATTCGGCTCAGCATGTGACCTGCCTGAAGGAAGATGGCCTTCCAGTTTCAGTAAGTGTCATGGAGGCTACTGGGTGCTACACTCAGGGCCACATCAAGGAACCTCATCTCATATCATCTCCATGACAACTGCAACTTTACTGAGGAGAAAGTACAAACTTTCCAGTTAGAAGGCGCCATGGAGGCCCCATAGCAGGGAGGGCTACGGGGAAGGGGAGATGTTTCTGTGTGTGAGTGGTAAGTCTAGCATGACCCCAGCTCTTCATTCTTCACTGTGTGACACTTGGAGAAGATCTGTGATGCCTAGCACCCTTGTAGACCTTCAAAGAAGCTACAACTGTGCTATTCTCACTTAGCCAGCCCACAGTGGACAACATGCACCTTGACTCTATAAAGAAGGGAAGGCTCTGTCACTGGAGACATCTTGATGACCTTGGAACCTCCACATCTTCCTCTTCTACTCTTCGATCCCTGGCCAGCATGATCTGAGCAGCTTCCTACAACACACACTCTTCGCCCACCATTGCTGGAGCACAGCAAGGACACAAGGTTGAGCAACCAGGGGCCGAAGTCTCTGAAGCCATAAGCCAAAATAAAACTTTCTCCTTTAATGATCTGTCCCCCCTCTCTTGCTCTCTCTTTCTCTCTCTCTCTCTCTCTCTCTCTCTCTCTCTCTCTCTCTCTCTCTCTCTCTCCCTCCCTCTTTCTCTGTACATATGTGGTATATGTGTGTGTATGTATACAAATGTACATCTGCATATGGACATGTGCATGCCATGACACACATGTGAAGTCAGAGGACAACTTAAGTGTTAGCCCCATCTTCCATCTTATTTGAGACAGGATCTCTTGTGTGCCACTCTATGCACCAGGCTAGTTGGCCTGCACACTTTCAGGGATCTCCTGTCTCTAGTTCCCATCTCACTGTAAGGCAAGCACTACACATGCAGTTGTGCATGAATTCTGGAGACTCTAAGTCCTCATGC
Source organism: Arvicanthis niloticus (assembly GCF_011762505.2). Taxonomy (NCBI): domain Eukaryota; kingdom Metazoa; phylum Chordata; class Mammalia; order Rodentia; family Muridae; genus Arvicanthis; species Arvicanthis niloticus. Next base: position 68,415,072 of record NC_047673.1, on the reverse strand, counting down.
TTGCACAGTGAGAAATCCCCTCTCCCTTTCTCCTTTCTAAGTCGCTCACCTCAGGCATGTTGTAACAGTGAGGTCTTTCCTACATGAATTCACTGGTGCTTTCAGGAAGTTATGAGGCTAGTGACAGGTGATTTATTACTTAAGGCCAGGTCTCAACAATTCAAAGCAGAGCCTGGGTCTCATCCTCAGATATTATCATTTTGTTGGACTGGGGTGTGACCTAGACTTTGAGAATTTCTTTTAAAATCTCCCAGGGGATTCTAGTGTGTAGCCAAAAGTTAAAAATTCTACTTTCAAGGAAGCAAACTGTTGTCCATTCCTCTGTTTCAGATCTCCAGGGCCTGTCTTCAACTTCCCAATAAAAACTCATGTGAGCCAACACTTATGTTCAGGTCTATAATTCCCAAAGGTCTTTCAAATACATGTAATCCTCAAGATACCAGGAAAGGTGAGAACTCCTTTCTGAAGCAGTCCTATGAGACCCTGTTCTTTTGGTTCCAAAGGCCTGATAGAAAAGAGAAACATCCTTCCCTGTGTGCCAGCTAAGGCTCTCTGCCCCCAGCCCAGAATAGCTTCTGCAGTTTCAACACTCTGAGAGACTTACACAATGGTCATCCCTGGATGCCAGTGGAGAGCAGCTGAGGCTCGCCTGTTATTATGACTCTGTAACAATAGGGGAATTTGAGACAAATGGAAAGCAGCAGGGCTGTACAAGCAGCCTCTCATTCTGTGGAAGCAGCCAAATGAGATAACCCCACTTGCTGGTGTGCTGGCCGGCCCAGTGGGTGAGGTAGTTGCTGGTGTAGGATGAAAAGCCCATGTGCTTCATCATCTCTCAGGTCTGCAAACCTCCTCTGACTTGTCTTTATCAGGTTGTCAGTTACCAAATGCTTCCTTACGGCCATTGGAACAAACCAGCACTGATCTATTATCTTAATGGTCTGGAGACGTCTGAGGCGACCTGAAGAACTGGTTCCTTTGGAGGCTGAGAGAAAATCTGCCTCCTCACCTTCTAGCTTCCATAAATGTCTGTCTTCCCTGAGCTGTGGCCCCTTCTGAAAAGGCCAGGAGCATGGCTTCCTCCCAGCTCTCCCTCTCTGGCTCTGCCTCACTCTTAATGAACACTTGTGATTCCATTGAGTCCACTTGGATAATCTCAGACAACCTCAACATCCTTCATGGAGCCCACAAATCCCAATCAGGGTTTCCCAACCGAAGATTGACCTACAGATTGACCAGGACATGAACACCTCTCAGGGTCCTTCCTTAGCCAGCCACACAAAATTCATGACCAGTTTTAAGCTTCCTGATACAGTCTGGGAACTCCTTTCTGACCAAGACCTTATCCACCATACATAAGATGTGTAGCCATTCCTTTGAACTTTCAACCTAGATTTTACATCCTTGAGAAATCGACTATAAGTGGCCAAATACACAAACACATCCTTTTCCCTGTGTTCAGAGTTTATGGGGGCCAAAGCAGCAAAGGAAATAATTAATCTATAGATGAGCAGGAGGGTATATATATATATATATATCTCCTTTTAGTGTCAAACCTCACATGGCCAAAGGATGGTCGACAGGCACATTCTGATTTGTGCATATTTATACAGAGCCAATAGCAGAAAGTCAGGCTTTGAAATGGCTCACCTCATGTTCTCATCTGAAATCAACTCTCAAAGATATTTTACAAGAAGTTGCACTTGTGATTTATCATTTCTGAAGTCATCTCACTGCCTCCTAAATTACCCTTTTTTTTTTCTTTCCTCTTGTGAGGCAGGAGCTTCACAAAGGATATAGGCTCCCTGTTGGAAGTCTGGCCTCATTGTCGTCATCCTTACTGCATCTGAGGTTCATAAGGATAGCCTCCCCTTCCTTATATAATATCTCCACTGGCTCAGGTTCCCTGGAGTGGAGCCGTACCCTCAACACTCATTAAACTCTAGATGCTTCTCTGCTCAAGGAGCACTCTGGCTCTGGGCCAGAGGAGATCTGCTCCACAGAGGGAAGTGGGAGTGTGGGTGAACAGGGAAACTGCAGCTGGCTTTCAGAGCAGTCAACCATCTCTGACGAGCTGGCTAGACCACGGACTACAGAATATTTACTGCAGGGAGATGTTCACAACAGGAGACACTCAGTCTGCCAGACCCAGAGCCCATGCCTCAGGGCATCAGGGTGATATAGTCACAACACGTGGGATACTGATTCATAGCCAGACCCCAAATCTCTTTATCCCAGAGAGATTTCCTCTGGTCCCTTTAATCATTACTCAGGGGAAAACACATGAGTTGGTCAGCTCTGACATTGCCAATAAAATGTATCCAGGATAATTTCAAGATAGAAATCCACATCATCTTTGAATCTGATTTTAAACTGCAACTAGAGTTGGATTCCAGTTCCCCCTCAGTCTCAGAATGGCCAAGCACCACCCCATTTTTGTACTTACCTGTCAACTTCACTGTGAAGACCATGGGACAGGAACTTGGATTTTAGCCTAAGGAGGCAGCCCCCCCCCAACAAATAGCACAGTGCCTACTCTATAACAAAGGGCATTAAAAAAAATACTGGTTCTTGTGCAGGAAATTCTCCTTCATCTGAGATGGGGCAGGAGAAAGTGAGAATTATTGTGAATATCTTATAAAAGGAATACACCCACAACCCCACCCTTCCTTTTAGGCATCTTGTAGATTGTCCCTTTCATACGTCTCCATCCTTGGGTATTTTGTATTACAGCTGTGGTCCTAACCCATTGTCCTTGTGATATCAGTAATGGTGCAGCAGCTGAGTGTATATGGTAGCCCAGATATTGGCTCTCATGGCTTCCAGTGTGGACGGTGAGATGGGAGTTGCCTGCGTAACAGCTAACACTATCAGAGACCACCTGAGAGGAAGGCTGTTCTCCTGACCATGCAATTCATACTCACAAAACCTAACTCTGATAGTGATGTTTGTTGGATCCATTAGAACACCTTCATAGAGTAAATATTCATCAATATCGAATATCATGGTAACATTAGACATCATACTGGTGCTAGATATGAAAGGGGGGGTCTTTCAGGTACTAAACCAGCAGTCTTCCAGTGAGCTACCCAAAGATTGCATTTCAGAAAAATAAGTAACACCATGGGAAAATATTCCCAGTCAATGGAACGGAAGCCAAAGTGCTGGGTCTTATCACAAGTTTAGGAATTGTGAGTGACTAGATAATGCATTTCTATGTGTTATGGGCTTTCAGAAATCACATCTAATTTTTTCATATGGTCTCCATTTTATTTTAAAACAAGTGTGTTTTACTTCTTATAACTTTAAAAAAAAATTAAATGTATTGTGCATTTTAAATGAAAAACAATTTTGTAAAAAAGCAAAATATTCCATAATGAAAAAGACATGTTCTGTTCCTGACAGCTCTAGTTGGGGAATTGATTGTTCCCCTGGGGCCTGTATGATAAGGCTTGGTTCTAGAATGGCACCACTGGGTGATGATAGAATCTTTAAGAAGTAAGAACTAATGCAAGATCTTTCAGTCATTGGGAGCGTGGTCTGAGCAGGCTTTGAGATCCTCTGTCAGCAATTAGGTAATACACAGTTTGTCTCCCCACAGCTATGAGGTTTAGAAACTCACGAGAGACACCTCTGGGCATATCTGTGGGCTCACTTTCAGGAAAGATTAACTCAGGAGTCAAGTCCAACCTTGAACATAGTTATGTAAAAGAGAAATCCAGATTAGCACCAGAATTCCTGTCTTCACCCCTGTTCTGTCAAGATGTAAAGAAGGAAGACATCCCAGCTGCATGCTACCACAGAGTAGCTCACTTTCATGCTTTTCCCGCCATAATGGCCTGTATCAATTTCAACTATAAGCTAAGATAAAACTTCCTCCCTTAAGTTATCTGTTATTCAGTCAGAGTGGCAAGGAATGTAACTAATACAGAGGCCAGCTGACCACAGACTGACATCTCAAAAACGTTAAGTACAATAACATTGCTCTTCTGTCGGCGAATTGTTCTTTGTATCTGTTATAATGATGGGACACTACCACAGATGCTGGGAAGACAGCTCAGTGGTTAAGACCACCTGCTGCTTGTGCAGAGGTCCCAGGTTCAATTCCCAACATTTCCATGTTGGCTTACAATAGTCTGTAACTCTAGTTCTAGGAGATCCAACATCCTTTTCTGGGTTCTGTGGATACCAAGCACACACACACACACACACACACGCATGCATGTGCAAGAAACAAATAACCCTAAATTTAAAAAAAAGAAGAAAGAAAGAAAGAAAGAAAGAAAGAAAGAAAGAAAGAAAGAAAGAAAAGACTTACACACAGCCCTATGCAGTGACTTTCAAGACTAGGCTACAAAGTCTCCTTAAATGTTTCCTTATGGTTCTTTTTCCTATTTATACAGCATATAAATATATAGTTATATGATATACTGTGGTATATGTAGATTAACCACACAAAACTTCACCTAATAGTCAAATGGATGCTCAGCCCCTGTGGGTCAAAATAAGGATTGCTCTGGGTCTCAAAGGAAGCCATGTGTGGGAAAATTGCTGATGGGATCACACAGGGCCAAAACAGAGAGACTGGAAGCAACTCACTTGGGAAGCGGGTTCCAAGGTGAAGAGAAAGCTGGTGTTGGTCTGTGTTCAGCTGTGTAGTCAGAGGTCACTCACTTTCTCTGAGTATCATGTTCCTTGATTACAATAAGAAGATCTAACCATCTTGTTCTTGCCTTGCAGGCCCAATGCACAGTTAAATAAAAATTCTTTGGGGAAATTATACGGTATTCACATTTGGTCAGACACATTGAGGTCATTTTATGCGTCCCCGTATTTTCATCTCAGGTCACAAAACAGTTCTGTGTAACCTCAGTTGGTTTGTTTTTCTTCTGGGCACACGGATGGGTTGGCTTTCCCAGTTTCTCCTGCAGGGAAGTGAGGCTAGAACACTGGATTCCTGATGGTAGAGTATGAATGGAAGCACTGTGTACCCAGGCGCAGCCTCAAACCCATGATGGGAGCCCCCCACCCCACACACACACCACACCCTGCACTTCTTGGCTGGTTACAGAAGATCTAGTAGAGGACCTTGAGGCCCCTGAAGGATGGGGACACCATTGATAAAGGATGCCTGGGTCCCCATATGAAAAGAGAAGGCTTCTCACCCCATATGACACAGCATGTCTGAGAAGCAACCTGAGGTGTTCAGGCTGTCTCATTTACCAGTGACACTCCTTTCCACATCAATGACAGTTAAGACACAGAGGACAGAGGACATGTGTTGACTCTGACCTTCATCCAATAGAAAGCTCCCTGGAAAAAATCGGGACTAATGAGTTTTCTCATCATTTTTTAATTTAGTTTGTGTTTGGGGGTTTTGCTGTCTTTGAGACAAGACTTCACTCTGTACCTCAGGCTAGCACTACCATGTCTAAATCAGAATGATTTTTTTTCTTCAGATTTGAGACCCGCTCTTATTTTCATATACAGAGACCTGGTGTGTGTGTGCTCATTTCAGTATGTAAAGGGGGAGCAGGAGGAAGAGAAAGCCAGGCAGGAAAAAGTTCCAACATATTAGATGAAACTCAAGTAGAAGACAGTAAAGGTCCCCCAAGGTACAAGAGGTTCTTCTCCAACCCTTTCCGAAGGTACAGATAGTGACAATGGGATGCCAACACAGACCTCCATCTATAAACAGTACAACAACAATAAACTCCATCTAAATTATTAGTGATGCCCTGACTAACTCATCAATTGCTTTTTTAAAAAATCCTAATTTTAGGGAGCTGCTGCAGTCTTGGGGTCAAAACGTTCTTAACTGTTTGTCTTAATTTCTAAACTTCTTATTATCAGGCGCAGTACCAGATCATATCCTAGACAATATTCTATATGTCTTATAGACACATCTTTGTTTAATCCTTCTACTATTATATCAATTCCAAAGTGAGAGATTTGAGCCTGAGATGGGGTAATCCCTTTGTGCAAAGTCACTTTGCTAGTACATGTACAGATCAGGGGATTGGCCTAGTTCAAGCACTTTCAGGTCTTCGCTCTTAATCACTATAACTCATAGTAAAGCTGGTGGCTAGGAAGCCCTTGGCACTGTCAGAACTAACAAGACCTCTTAGGGAGAAGATATTAGCTAAGCAAGAAGAGGGTAGGATTGGGAGTTGACAGAGAATCTCTCCAAGCAAGCAGGTCTGGCTGGAGATCACTGGTGAAAACCTCGAGGTGTTACACAGAAGCATGAAGCGCTGAGCTAGGAGCTTCCAGAAGGAGAAAGAACATACAGCCTCCTGTTTCAACTTTTACTTCTAGAGGGAGATATGGAGTGTGTGCTCATTTCAATATTGGGGAGGAAACCCCTGTACTTCCCTGCTTATAGGGGTGCTTACCTGGTAGGGGTACAGGGTAACCCCATTGGTTCTTGAAAGGGACCAGGTGCCATCCAGATATTGGTGAGCCTGAATGGCCACTGAGTTGGGGATGTTTCCATTGCTGGGACTGGTGGCCATCTGGAGGCTGACCTTGGCCTGGTGGGTTGGGGATCCGCTCTTCTTTTCTGCTCCGTTGCTGACCCCAAGGCTGTTGGGTTTGCTGCTGTGTTTGTTAACAAGGCCTGTGTAGGTAGAGGTGGCATAGGGGGTAGGCACAAAGGCCCACTCCCTGGGCTGCTGGAGCCCACCCATGTGCCGGGACCCCACCAGTGTGGGAATGCTGGAGATCGGAGGGGGTGAGCCCGGAGAGGCGTCATAGTGCTCGCTGCCAGCTGCCTGCTCTAAGGTCAGCACCATTTGGATGGCTTCCTGCTTCAGCTGGTTCAGGTGTGTGGCACAAATGTCACAGCGGTTGTCTCGGTCATTCCACGACTTCCTGATGGTATTAGGAACCTGGAGTTTGTCGTGAATCACAGCAGAGAAAGCAGGGTCCTACAGAACACACAAACAAGAAAGAAAAGAGCAATTTGTAACTTGATGCTGGTATCAAATCCAGTTCAGATGGCTGCCACCCAAGGATCTGACTGTTTGATTGACATCACCAGGAAGATGCCAGAACAAGAGAAGCATTAGGTGGCAGACGTTATGCAGGAGTTTGGTACTAAAAACCTTAATGATACTAAACAGAACACATCTTCATGGTGTTCCTTCCACCCAGTCAATGGGGAACATTTTAGACTCTCCTACGTCCACTAAGTAATTACAATCTGCTTCCTCCCTAGTCCAGCATGATGGGTGTGAGTACCTCATTCTCAACAGCAGAGAACCTGCAAGAGACAGAAGTGTCCCTTGTGACCGGAAACAGAGATCCTATTCTGCCAAACTTTGGCCTCAGCAGCATGTGTGCTAAGTCAGCACCACAGGAAAGAAAACTAACCAATAGATTCTAGATCCAGGATCCAGCCTGCTCCAGCAGCCAGCATGCCTCTGCCGGCAAACAGACCTGTTACCAGCCTCATGAGGACCCATCTTCTGGATTGTCTTTCTCATTTCCTGAACAGTCCAAGATGCTTCCTCCACAAGTTTTACCTAAAACTACTACTGAAAAATCGTCATGCGGGTATAGTGGCTCGCACCTGTAAATGGCAGCACTAGAGGAGCTGAGAAGGATTGCTGTAAGTTCCAGGCTTGCCTGGGCTATGATGTAAGGCCTCTGTCTCAACCCCTGCTCCTGTATCTCATGCTCCAAGGTCATATCTGAGAGAGAGGCAGGGGTAACGAGGACTCTGTCTCTCATTCATTTGCTTTAACTTCCACAAAACTACATTACATAAAGATACAGCCCTGGTAATGTGAATGAATGGGTGTCAACACATTTTCCAGTTCTGTTCCTTGTGACCTTGGGGGTTCTGTGTGCCCTTAGACAACGTGCTCAGTACACTGAACCTCTCCTCGGCCATGCAGCTACTGTGTCCTGCCCTTGCTGTAATATCCTTCTAGCCCCAGAACTTCATTTGTGAGGACAGGACAATACTGTCCACGCACAGATGGACAGACCCACCACAGCATGCCTTGGGTCTGGAAGAGTTTGCAAGGCTCAACAATGATTGTGAGTAATGAATCAGGCTCATCTTTGGAGTCATTTTCCTCTAGGATGCCAAAAAAAAAAAAAAAAAAAAAAAAAATCACCCTCAAAAAATCAGTGTCAGTTTTATGGACCCGAGGCCCATCTGGACGAGTGCCATGTCTGGAAGGTAACTCGGGGCAGCCATGGTGGGCAGGAGGATCGGTCAGTGGGAGGTTCATTCCTAATCATGATCTGTCTGGATGATGGGCCCCAGCACTTTGTTCTCCCTGTCTAACTACTCTGAGCAGCTCCTCGGCATGCACTGATTAATTGATTAATAAATCAAGAGGCCTCTTCACAGAGCAGCAGCAAGGAAGGCTCAGGAGGCAGAAACTCAAGACAGCCTATAAAGTGGCTGGAGTAATAGGAGGTTGGGGATGATTGGGTTCCGCCTGGAAAAGCCATGCAAACCAGACAAGGCTCACTGTGGTGTCCTCCTCAATGGCAGCTGCTTTGTCCAGACAGTCCTTGATCGTAGTGTAAGAGCATGTGGGACCCGCAAGAACCCGAGTGGGGCCATTCTAGAGCAGACTGTCACCTCAGTTCATCACAAAAGGAGATCCAAAAGGATGCAAGCTATGCTGTACGATGGACATCTTGACCACTTACTTGTCCATGACCATTGACTTCAAGAGTCAAAAAACACATCTGTGTGGGGTTTTTTTTTTCACAGTTTTATAGGAAATGGGCATTTAATTCAAATGGCATTTGTATGCCCCCATATTTACCAAAATAGTTTCTTGCTTTCCCACATGACATTACATAAGAAAACTTTCCCATCAATATAATACATGTCACCCAGGAATGTTACTTTTCAAATGCTCACGAGGCGCTTTTGTCCTTAGGTCACTGCACCATTGTCTTGGTCATTCCCTCATTCCACTGCATAATTTAATATAATCTGAGGAAGCATATGTATCCACATGTTCTTGAGAAGGGCAATTTAACAGAATCCACAGCCAACGACATCTGCTTTCTAGTCACCAATAATCTACTGGGCTTCAGGAAGCCTCGGTTTAATAGCTTATTTTAAATGCTTTTGCTGGGTTGGGACCATAGCTCAATTGTTAGGGAGCTTGGCCAGCATGCCCAAAGCCATGGGTTTGATCCAGGGCACCATATAAACCCGATGTGGTAATGCAAGCCTTCTATTTCAAGACTCGGGAAGTGGAGGTAGGAGAATCAGATGTTCAAGATCATTCTCGGATATAGAGTGAGTTCCAGGCCATGCTGATTACATAAGACTTGTTTAAAATATTACCACTGTCAACTCAATCATAAGGAAGAAATATTATAGTAAGTCTGTGGCTACAAGAAAAGCCATGTGCACACTTCATGGTATTTTGGATTTGAAGTGCTAGGCTTAGATTCTGAATTTGATTGACACAGAGACACATCTGCCCTCCGGAGCTCATGAGCAAACCTGCTTCTGAGAACTCCTTCACCCCTGTCTTTGATTTTTACTGCCCTCCCCTGAAGTATTCCCTTCGATATTCAGCCTATTGCTCTTCATAGCTCAGTTTCCAACACTTAACACATTGATATGTTAGCTTCTAAAGTGCCAAACACCACACCAAGCTGGGGAACTGCGGACAATTCCTGTCCTGTGTGAGGTCACATCCAGTAGGACTTCTCAGCACCTAGATTATCAGATGCCACAGCTTTCTCCTGCCCCTCTAGTCCAATCTGAGGTGACTCCAGGATCCATCACCACAGGCACACTATGGAAGTCTACAGCCCTTTTAGTTACACGCCATCTTTGAGGGTTCTAGTTCCACTCTTCTCCACACACAGCCAGCATATTCGGGAATGAACATGTGTTCCCAGGGTCTTGTGCACACTATAAATGTTTAGCATGACTGACAGACATTGCATTTTGCACGTGCTAAGACAGAGACAAGTCAGTGTCAACCGAAGGTGGAAGCAAGTGGGGGCAGGAAGCATTCCTAGCCGTGGACAGTACACGCTTGCTGGCTGTCTCTGACATGGACACAGCAGTGGACAGTACACACTTGCTGGCTGTCTCTGACATGGACACAGCAGTGGACAGTACACACTTGCTGGCCATTCCTGATGTGGACATGGAGAGGACTGAAGGGCCCAGAAGATGAACTTATGAGGAACTACTCCATTAATAAAGCCACAGATAGACAGCCAGCCACCTAGCCTGACATCTGCCTTGCTTATGGACATTGAGATACTTGTGCTGTTGTGCCTCTGACCCAACCTGTGACCTCAGGAAATAGTCAAATTGAAGTAGCATAAACCACACACAAGCAGAACCTCTATTTTAACACATCCGTTTTTTACTTCAGCACATATGAAAATGACCCATTGGCACCTATACAATGTGTTAGCCTAAATTTTAAAGCTCAACGTACTCTCATCTTTCAAAGAAAATATGCAAAAATTATTTTTGTCTCATCTCTCACATGAAGAGGAATTTGAAAAGATGTCTGAGTACCTGGCGATGGTCCTCAGAAGGAAGTGGGTAGTGAAGTTAATGTTCACACACCTAAACTGTCACAGTTAGTAATGACTTCAAAGGAACAAAGAGACTCCATAGTGTGGGGCCGCCATCATTGCTTTGCTGCTTGTTCTAGGGGAATTTCAGGGAAATGTGTCTCCTGCTACAATCTGCGGGGTGCTCGCTCAGTCTGATGGCTCCCTGAGACTGGGTCATACATCTGAGGGATTTCATGCCCACAGGTAATTACACCCGTGCCCCTGGTCTCAGTGACCATCCACATCATCACCATGGTGTCTAGGAACTGTTTTCTGTCCCTGCCTGGTCGTCCTTCACAGTCATACCCTTCAAAACAATCCTTCAAGCTGACAACTCCACACTAAATGCCTTTGTCCCTAAGTCTTCCTTCACTCCCAATCACTATCTAAGCAAATGACATAATTAGCACCAAGGTGCTCAGGGTGGAGTCTAGAATCGGCTTTGTCTGCTTTTCCATTTGCATCCAATCACCAAACTTGCCAAATGGAAGTTTCTAGAAAGCCTCACCCTACCCCTCCCCTCTGTGGTGCTGCCTCCACACTGAGGGCCAGGCTAGCCTTCCCTCTGATGCCCACAGCCATGCATTTAGCATCCTCCATTTCACATGGTCACATGGTCTCCTCACACTTAGCCTTGACTTCCTTCTATCTCTACCATGGCTGTAGTAAAATACATCTGATGGCATCATCCCTCCTTTTTCAAACTTCAATTCTAAGGCCTAAGTGACTGTTGGTCATGTTTAATTATACAGTTATTTCTCTACTGGACTTTGAGCTGTGTAAGAAAAACTATTCCTTTGGCTTTAAGTCCTTCAATGTTTAGCACACTACCTATTACACAAGAATCTCACAAGACCTTCTTGTAAAATGAATGAATGAGTGAGTGAATGAATGAGTGAGTGAATGAATGAATGTGTGAATGAGTGACTGAATGAATGAGTGAGTGAATGAATGAATGAGTAAGTGAATGAATGAATGTGTGAGTGAGTGAATGAATGAATGTGTGAATGAGTGAATGAATGAATGAGTGAGTGAATGAATGAATGAGTGAGTGAATGAATGAATGTGTGAGTGAGTGAATGAATGAATGTGTGAATGAATGTGTGAATGAGTGACTGAATGAAGGAATGAGTGACTGAATGAATGAGTGACTGAATGAAGGAATGAATGAGTGAGTGAATGAATGTGTGAATGAGTGACTGAATGAAGGAATGAATGAGTGAATGAATGAATGTGTGAATGAGTGACTGAAGGAATGAGTGAATGAATGAATGATAGGAATGCACTCTAGGCTAGAGCCATTGAGTAACAAATTCATTCAATGCCCATCACTCATTTGCTTTTATAAAAGAGTTTCTAATAATATACATCTTGAATGTTCCCTCAAAGTCTCATGAGCTAAGTAAGAGCGTTGCTATGACCTTAAAGAGGTGGGACCTAATGAGAGGTCCTTGGGATATCTGAGGAGGCCTTAGAAAGGGACTATGGCCCTGCCCACCCCTTTCATTTCCTGGTGGGGAAGTGATCAGTTTTACTCTGACATGGGTTCTTCACTACTACTGACTGGAAAGCTAAAAGGAGTAGCCCATTGACCATTTAGTGTATGAACCAGGAGACCATGATACTTCTGATTTTAACTTGGTCATCGTGAGTGTTTGCTACAATGCCAGCCAGCTAGCTGAAGGGATGCTGAAACATTTGACTCTCAGACTCAGACCTCTTACCAGTCTTAACCATTGTGCCTGACTAAAGGCCTCACGTGGCCAAACTCCTTTTGCCTTTGACATCAGAATAGATTCTTGGGCCTCGGCTAATCTTTTCATCTCTATCCTAAATTTCTAAGAGAGCGGCATTTAAATAGAATGGACTTAAACCATTACTCCCTAATCTTTACAGCTGAGAAATTCTGGACCAGTACTCCAGTTCTGTGGTTCACTGAGGTTGGCCCCCTAGCAAGCAGGTGGTAGCAGATTTTCAATGGATGAGGAAGGACTGGTAATGAGGACTGCAGAATCTGCAGGACTCAGGCAAGGAAAGCCTGGCCCATCGAAAGGTGGCCTGGATGCTCCTGGTTGCTTTCTGTTCTGTATTTCAGCCTCCTCGGGATAGGTTGCTTCGCAATAAATGCTGATGCCTCTGTTGAGGGCAGGGGGATCCTGTGCATTATTTTAGCCAGGAGTGCTTTGCGTGTGTTTCTCGGAAGCCTCTGGGTCTGTGATGAAGGCAACAGCTGGAGTCAGCATCCAGCACGTGTTGTACAAATTCCTTGTGATGTTTGCTCCTGGTTCCTTCCTCTAGAGACCTCTAGAGACAGGCTGCAAGAGATTTAAGCTGTTCTTCAAAAGCAGCTTCTTGCCGCTTTGTTCCTGACGTTTCTCCCTCCATAAACAACTGTCCCTTGAGGCTTGGAAAAGAAGATGGGGCCCTGAGAATAAAATGTTTTATTTTGCACAGCAGGCAGCCTCTCAGATCAATGGGATTTGCCTTCACACCCTGGAGAGCTGGCCCCCTTGGCCTGGGGTTTGCATTCCCACCCTGTCACCTTCCTGCTGAGTGTCCTTTCTCCTGGGGTGCTCTTCATAGCTGCTCTGTCTTGGCAAAGGCAGGTGTGATTATTAATGAGTCTACTGAAGACAAATTGCAAAATTGAAAGTTTGTGAATCAATCGATAGCCAACTTTAGATCAAATAGACCCAAGGATAACAGCCTGTCCCCACCACAGTCCAAATATTTGGACACAGTGTCTCTCGGAGAAGTGAGGTTTCTACTTCAAGAGTGTGGCCATAGCTTGCTCAGACTTGTGAGCAAAGGCAGCTTAAACACTGGAAATCAGAGTGGTCCATCCTTCAAACATATTCCCCAAGACGAGTCTGCCTCTCATGGCCTTCGAACTTCCCCAAGTTGCCATGTCATTTTCCACAGGGGTTTGATGGTGGAGACTTTTTAAGGCAGAGGCTTGGGTGGCGGTGAGGAGCAGGCTCTAAAGAGCACACTGGCCAGTGTCTCCTTCCCCTTCTTCCTGTTGTTGGATCTGCTCAGTAAGAATTAACCAAGAGAAGTCAAGTCTGTATCCTTTATTCCTGCTGTTTCTGGAGTTCTCAGACCACAGACAATGGCTGTGCCTACCTCTGGAGATGAGCCAGAGAACGAATTAGAGTGTTGGACAAAGTTATGATGTACTGCTGTTCTTTGCAGGAAGGGTACCCAGCCTCCAGGGCTCTGTCATTCTTTCTGATGCAACAACGTGTGAACTGAAGGAAGTCCCTGAGCAGGTCCCTCTGATTGGCAGGGGACACATTCTCCACAGCAAGAAGCCTGCTTGAGAGAGGCTGCTCACACTTCTACTTCATTAACATACAACTTCAATAGAAACTTCTGGCAGCCTTTCCTGGTCCCGGGATTTGTCACCATTGTTAGTCTGTTCTGTGAGCCAGTGGCACTTCCCCAGTAATGAAGATCACACATTGCTATGCACATAAATGTGAATCCTGGCGTGTGTGAGAGACAGTGGGGGAAAAAGAATGTAAAGTTATAAAGACATGCTGGGTAATGAGCTCAGAGAGACAAAAGGAAAAAAACCTACGGAAGGGTGAAATGTTAAATGTCAGACCAAAGTTGTTTTACATAAGAAACTAAATTAGGCTGAGATGTCATGACTGTGCCATCCTGCTCTGGACCACTGCAGAGATGTGAACCTCCCAAGCACAAGTGTGTGGCTTCAGTGGGAACAACTGTCCCACACACGTGAAGCTCAGCACCACCAAGGCACGTAGCAAAGCAATTAACAGGACAAGAAAAACGTAAACAAGAGTGCTCACTCAGACAGAAGACAGACAGACAGACAGACAGACAGACAGACAGACAGACATGTGCTGCATCTTTCACCACAGGACATCACATGCCTCCCTTGTCACTAGAAGTGAGCAGATGCTACCACCATGCTCTTGAATGGCCCAAAGTACCCAGAGATGGGTGAGACACACTGACAAAGTCAAATAAACAAACAGATCCATTCTGTCAAAATATGAAGTGACCACCAGAGTGCAGTCAAAGAAAGGTACAAGCATAAAAAGATGCTCTGTCCTGGCTCCCAGGAGCCAGTGGCACCACAAAGCTGATGATGACATAGGTCATCTTCCTTGATAACCCTACACATTATATATAGAGACCTGTCTGAACCTGGAACTCCCCAATTCATCTGATCCTTAAGTCTGTCAACTGCTAAGTGAAAAACAGCACCCAGATTATAGAGTTGTAAGGATTAGAAATAATTTGTGACTGTATTTACATTTATTCAATGTAAAAGACATTGAATAAATCAGATTTAAAGTTACTGAAGAGTAATAACAAAAAGACCTATTTTTTAAAAGAAAAGGAAGAATTCTATTTTTTATTATTACTGCATATGTGTGTTTGTGGTGTATGTGGGTGTGTGGGTGCACACACATAGGCACAGGTGAATAGTAGCCTTGCACACATGCATACATGTAGGTGGAGGTTTGTATCAGTCATCTTCTTTAGTCACCCTACACATTATGTACTGAAGCCTGACTGAAACTGGAACTGCCCAACTCACCTGTCTTGGTGGCCAGTTTGCTCTACCGATCTCTACCTCCTAAACACTGGGATACAGGCAGTGCACCATACCTGCCGTCATTCATGTGTATGCCGTGGATCCAAACCCCAGTCCTCATACTTCGTCGGCAAGCCACTGAGCCACCTCCCACACCCTCAATGTATGATTTTAGAAGTTCATGAATTACTAAAAAACTAGGCAAGGTATTTCTCATAGTAATCACGGGGGGCGGATATTCTGTCTAGCTCACAGGACTTCCAACTAGTTTTCATCCACAGATTCTTTCTAAACCTTTTGGTGGGTGTGAGAGGCTCAGGCCCTGGCTCAGTACCCATGACCAGGAGACAATTAAAAACAAACCTCTGCATACTTTAGTTCCCTCAGTATATGAGCGTGAACTTAGGATCCTACTACTCTCTTCAAAAGGAGTCAGATGGGGTGGGGAGACGGCTCAGTAGCAAGTGCGTCCTTGTACAAGAATGAGGATCCCAGTTCAGACCCCTAGCACCCATGTAAGAACCAGGAGCTCACATCTGTAACCCTGGCTCTTGGGGCATTTTGATGGGTGGATTCCAGGGGAATCTCTGTCTAGTGAGTTTAGCCAAAATGTCAAATTTCTTGTAAAGTAAAAACACTGTCTCAAAAAAATGAGGCGGAGAGTGACAGAAGATACTTAACATTTCTGGCCTTATGTACACAGGCAGAGCTAGTTTCATGTGTGTGTGTGTGTGTGTGTGTGTGTGTACACACACACACACACACACACACACACACACACACACACACACGAGTAATACTGAAAATGTACCTGAATGCTGAACTTTACTTAGATGTTTAATTTCCAGTGACTGAAATCCATGGATACCACAAGCGTGATCCTGTGTAGGCTGCAGGGCACCACTACCAGGGGCAACGGAAAGACATCCATTCTGTGAGAAGTTCTAGCTGCATAGGGCTGTTTAAAATCTGTTAACTATCTATGAAACTCTCTTTAGCTGATTTTATATGTATGGAACACTGAGCCAATATACTCAGCTACATTCTCCTGGATTTACTACAAAAATGTAAAATCCCTAAAACATAGTTATAGAGATTTAAAGAATAAAATGCTAAAAAGCTCTGCTCTGACCATATTCCAGAGCAGATCTGACTGCTTCAACAGTTCCCTCAGAGCTGGTGCTGTGGCCCCGAATTCCTGGCCTCACCTACCTCCTCAAGCTGACTGTCAGAACCTGACCTGGCAGCTCAGGGGACCTCCCTGTAGGGTCAGCATGGCTCCCCTCTGTCCCCCAGAAGGCCTTGTATCCCTCTTCCCCAACACACCTTCTCTGTCTCTCCTGAGGTCCCTGCCCTGGTAACAGTTCTTCCCTGCACTTGACACCCTAGTATACTTTTGGAGGTTAAAGGGTTTGCTCTTTATTGTCACTAGGGATACCTATGTGGGTGTGTGCATGTGCCCACTGTGCCAGAGTATACATTTTAAATGGACACACACACACACACACACTTGCTCATTTGCACGAGGACACAGCATCAGTCTGTTCTGAGTCATGGGGTTTAGCAAACACTTCCTTATGAGAGAGGTGCGTGTTCTATCTCCACAATCACAGCCAATTCCCAGGAGGCAGAAAGCATGCCATGATGTTTCATCTCGGTGGTAACCTCTACTCTTGCCCCCTGGAGTCTGTTCTCAAAATGGTAACCAGGCTGAGACATTTCAGTGTCCTGACAGTACAGGAGGGGTTTAGTCACTTTTGTCAAGATGCCCCTACATAGTTCAGTCACTACGGCCCCTGCCTGAGAAACCCCTCAGCAGGTAGGTCCTGCCCTCCCTTAGATGGGCACTGGGCACATGGTAGAATCTTGGGAGAGGCGCTCTGGAACTAATGAGCCCTCTGGGAGATCACAGAAGGGAAGGAAAGGGAGGCAGACATAAGGAGGGGAGAAAGGACACATGCCTCACTGGCTCATATGTGATCTTAGCTAAGGCCTGACAGAAGTAGATGAGAAACCCCTTTCCTATTCTGCGACTGTCTTCTGTGAGAAACTTAGTGCTAGGTGACTGCTCTTTACAGAAAATATTCCAGATATGATGAGGGGTTCTTGAAGCACAATCCAAAGGCTAAGGACAGAACGGCACCATTAGGCTTCCTCACCCAGTTCCCTCTGGCTGCCAACAGTGGCAGGCACTATTGTTCTGTCTGACCATAGGACATTTAAAAACTATTCCGTTGCTTTGTTTTGTTTTCTGTCATAACTGGGAGGGGTAGTGACATCTAGTGGGTAGATGCAAGCATGTTGTTAGGTGTCTTACAGAGCACGGAATGCACACCTCTCTGACCTTAATACACAATTACCTATCCCCAAATAACTTTATGTCATGGCAGAAACCCTAACCTTTGACCTTCACAGGATCCCTCCTCATGACACTCAATGGAGGAAAGTCTCTTGTAAGATTAAGGGGGCCTGGTATTTTACATCCAGACACACAGACTGGCTTTTCTGTCCTTGCTTTGACATAAAACACTAAACTCTAAATGACTCATTCTCTTAATGCTCCAGCTGAAGCTGACAGTGGAGCTGGGTTTGGAGGGTGTGTGACATCCCTCTGACTACTAAAATCTCGCACACTGGTGGAAGTTACATCCTGGACCACTTGTCCCAGCCCCCATCCTTCCCTCTAACTGGCATCATAGACAATTCCCTTCCTGTCAACAGTGTCATGGCACAGAGAGCCACCAACTGTTTCTAGGCAAGCTTGCAGTGGAAAGGATTTGTGGTCCCAGTTCTTGGTCGCTTAAAAATGTGGATCTGGTACATGGCTTCAAGGACTGGTTCTGGAGCCTGTTATTTCCATATGTCTCTTGCCCAGGGTAACAATGAGGACAACTGAGGTGGCTTGGTCTATAAAATAATTTCAAACCTCTGGTCAGACTTCACATCAGGGTAACTGTGCAGTTTCCCTTCTGGAGAGAGAAAACCAGTGCCACAAGAAGACAGTCACCTGAAGATGTAATCTGGTGCAATTACAGAACAGACCAAGGATTTATTTGTTCTTTCAAAGAAACAAATCCACATTTATGTAGCTCAGACCATTTACCAGGCCTGCGATGGCTTTGGTTTATTTGAGGGAACTCACAAAGACTGTGACCTAAATGCCCAAGGCTAGAGGAGACCCTTAGAGACCCTTAGAGGTCATGGCTGAGCCATGCATTCGTGTGTGTGTGTGTGTGTGTGTGTGTGTGTGTGTGTGTGTTATACTATGTTTATATGAGCAAGTGTTGTGTGCATGTAGGGAACCAGTGGTACCTTCCTCAACATCTTCCTGCTCTGTGTTTTGACAGAGGCTCTCACAAAACCTAATGTTCACCTATTTGGCCAATGAGCTCCAGCAATCTGACTGTCTCTGCCTCCCACAGGCAGTGATTATAGACTGCACCCAGATTTTACATGTTTACTAGACGTCACCTTACCCATTTATCCATCCCCAGCCCTCACTGCATGTTTATATCTCCATCCTTGATACACTAGAAACAGCTCAGCATACCCATCCCAGAGGTTAGAACATCCCATCAAAATCTGGCACAGGATGCCTGTATTCAAACCAACAACTTCTAGACCTTCTTATGAGGTTCTTCATCCCCAAACTCGTGCTTACTTATTTGAGGAGGAAGGACTACATAAATCCTGAGAAACTCTCACTCCTTACCCTCTGTGGGGAAAGGATAAAGTCCCAAGTGTATTGCTGACAGGGACATGGGCAACGACCCGAATGTCTCACGGAAATAGCAAAGCAGTCTTCTGTCCAAGTATGTAAATGCTAGCAACCACAGCTTCCTCCTCCTGGATGGATGACTGCAGCCTGAGACTGCTCCCCTGCAGAGACCTCCCGCTGAGACTCGCTGGCCCCTCCTCCTTATGTGTGCATGTGACAAACGCCTTGAGGATCTGGGTGTGATAGGGGCCTCCCATCCACGCAGGCACAGCCCACTCAGTGCCAGATTCTGAATGTCTGATACCTGTCATTCCTCATCTTGCATTCCACCAGTCAGATTCCCAGGACTCAGTGACTTCCTTCCTTCCTTCCTTCCTTCCTTCCTTCCTTCCTTCCTTCCTTCCTTCCTTCCACAATAAGCTTTTGGGAAAAGGTCTGGCTGAAAGTTAAGATTTTCAAACACAGGAAGAAAACTCATTCTTCTTCCATGCCTGCCTCTGTCACACTTCCAGTTTGGTCTTGAAAAAAAGGGGAGCTGTAAAATGTTTATTCATGTAGTCTAGCGAAAAATCTAGAACAAAAATCTAGCACAAAACTCTGCCCTGAGTATTTTCCAGGGAACTGTAAAGGCAGAAAAGAGAGAGGGGGGATTATACCAGACAAGACCTTCTTAAAGCTCTTGATTTTGACTTTTGGTTATGGATTTATCAATACCCTTTGAGAATATTGGTGTGAATCTGACTCGGCCTGTCCCAATTCACCATCTATCAGAAGAAAGGAAAAGCATAGATGTGACATGCTGTGTGTGGTCACAGTCGCAAACTGTATAATAGCAGAACTTTCCAACATGAGGGCAGGGGCCGGGGGGAGGGGAGCTTTGTCAGAGTTGTCTGGTCATTCATTTCAAATATTCACACGTGAATTCGTTTGATTCATGTTAGAAAGCTAATGTGGTCCTGAAATTTATGGATATCACAAAAACACACTACAATTAAAGATTCAAGAGAGAAGCAGTCTGCCCTCTGCATGTGGGGACTCAGCAAACAGCCTGGACTTCATTCTGAACCCAGGTTCAAGAGAGAAGCAGTCTGCTCTCTGCATGTGGGGACTCAGCAAACAACCTGGACTTCATTCTAAACCCAGGTTTTAGCTTAAGGTTTAAGCTTTGCTATTTTCTAGTTTGATCACTGTGGCAAGTCATTCAATCTTTTTTTCCATTTTTAAGTGTCTGTGTGTGTGTGTGTGTGTGTGTGTGTGTGTGTGTGTGTGTGTGTGTGTGTGGTGTAGTGTGCATGAGTGTGTAGATACATGTGTACATGTATGTGGGCGTACATGTGTGGGCAGGTATGTAGAAGCCTGAGGTTGTTGTCAGGAATCATCCTCAATTGTTCTTAATTCCTATTCATTGAGGCAGTTTCTCACTCAAATCTCTAGCTCAACAACATGATCATTCTCACTGGCCAGTTTGTCGGGGGATCCTCTGTCTTTGTCTTTGGAGGCTGGAAGTACACGTAGGCCACCATAACCAGCATTGACATGGGTTTCTAAGGATCTGAAGCCTATCCCTCAGACTCCTGCAGCAAGCACTTTAACTACTAAACTCCCTCCCCAGCATCCACATCACTCAGTTTCTTATGCCTGAATTTCCTTATCAAAGAGGCAAGTAGACTTCTCCTCCCTGGGTATTTACATAAAGATGTAACAGAGTCACAGACACAAACATACTGTATGAGGAGCCCCGTGAACACAGCATGCCATTCTTACAGATGCCAAGATTTTCCCGTGCTTAACATGTGAAAAAGCAAGGCTGGGACGTAAGCCAGGCCCTTTCGGTGCATGACTCAGATTGTAACTAATGGTTCAAGGTCTAAGTATCAGAAGAGGTGACATAGAAAAGTAAAGAGGACCACCCAGGTAAGCATTCAAATATGAAGTGCCATGCCTGGTACAGTGTCCCTCTCCATTTGCTGACCCTCTGTCCAGCCAGAGGCACGCTTTCAGCTACATATCACAACAGATGGGTCAAAACAGAGAAAGGCCACCAGAGCTCATGCTCTGCCTGGTCTTTATTAGTGGCCACATTAGAATACTGTGCCTGCACTCACAAAACACTTGTGACAAGTCACTTCCTTGCCACTTCCTCTTACTGCTGAGGTGGCCAGGCAGATGAATGGAACTTTCCAGAAAAACAAACCAACAGTCTCCTGCCATCCAAATGTCTGCTAGAAACTCACTTAAGAGGCAAGGAGAATAGATGGCTTAGAGACAGTTGCCCACAGTCTTCGCATCTAGGAAGAACTGAAACGCGATGGATGCTCTGGAATCTTGGACTCACCCAAAGCTGCAGACTAGAAGAGATGTTCCCATTAAACAGATGTTCCCATTTTCCCAGAGCCCACACCTAAGTGGTTCTGAGAGGCAAGCCTGAGTGGCCCATGGCAGGCAGAACCATAGACACTTACATCTGGAGGGAAACTTAGTGAACCTTGTCTGGGCTTTGATGATTTGGGGAAGTGCACATTGGTCTAACCATAGACAGGAAAGTGGTAGGCCTGAGAGTGTAACCACCACATTCTTATAGACTACTAGCAGTTTCTACAGTCTGAGACAAGATATGCTTCAGAGTGGGTGAAAGTGCCTCCTGATAGCTGTGCAGTCGCCTAAGGATCCACTTCTCAGTGTTTCCTGTATCCAGAGATGGTTGGGACTCTCCAGGAATCTCCTCCACAAAGAAAAGCTTCAACTTGGCAAGAATTTACATTCAAATGACTCTGCAGTCCTGGGAATGTTTCCAGGCCAACAAGACATTCCTCTGGACCTGCTGAGCTGCTCTTGACCTGAACTTAGTGTGTCCACCCATCCAGCAGCACCAGGCCAGCTGACTTCACAAGCACTGCCTGAATTCCCTATCTTTAGGGAAAAGATTGTGGCAATTATATACAAACTGTACTCAGGACTGTCTGCCCACAACGGCAGGGCCAAGAGGTGGCTCACAAGACTTTAAAACTGTTCCTAGACAAAGCCTTTGGGAGTCTGTCTCTGAAAAGTGCTTTCTCATGTGGTTCCCTGCTGAATTTTCACAAAAGCTTATTCTCAAAGGACTTCATTTTTTGTGTTCTTTGAGCTTCAAACACAGTTATATTCAATATTAATTCTCCTGTGTTTGAGAGCTGAAAACACAGCCCAGCTGTGACAGTGGCTTGATTCATTCCAGATCTTTCCCCACTATTATTTACAAGCAGAATTTCAGTTGTTGCTTCTGCAAATAGTAGAACCCAATGTACTGTTAACTGAGTCTGGCCATTTTTCTGAGAAGTTAATTCATTAATCCAATATTATTGAGGCATTATTTTAAAAAAATCCTTTAAACTCTTGGCAGTTACTATCACAGTGAATTTTTGTTGTTTTCTTTTATTTCTATTAAATGCTTCTACATTAATGAGTTCTGTGTATTTCAAAGGTTTGGGGAAGTAGTAAAGTAAGATTATTGATGTTTTCCTCTTCAAAATACGATGGTCCTTTAGCCATACCATAACTTGTTAGTGTTATTTAAACCATTCCTATTTACAACCACCATCAACTAAGAAACATATATAAAATCTTCTGGAATCTTTTATTACAAGTTTAGGTGCATTTATATGTGTCTGAAAACTTAATAAGGGAGGAAATATGACTCACTTACATATTCATTATTTTATTCAGTCTCCAAATGGGAATAAATTTACAATCAAAGAAAAAACCCACCATTTAAACCTAACTCAGCTCATGGAGTTTTGGAAGTACACAGCTATGCATTCCTGTGGTGCTAAAAGCATGGTGCACTATGGAAATTAATGTACTGAGCCCCCTGAAATGGTAATGGGTCAAATAAACAATGCCCATGTGACACATGGGAAACAATAAGGCGGGGCACAGGAAAGGGGGCTTTTGGATTCAGAGTGAGGGACTGTCTCACAAGGGGGCACAGGTGGCCTCTGTGCAAAAAGATACTTGAGCAGAGACCTGAAAGGAGTCGCTGTGAGCTACAACAAGCACATTGAAGAAGCACGCCAGACAGAGCAAAGAGTACATTCTAAGGCCCTGACCCGAGACAACCATTGTGATTAGGAACAGTTAGAAGCCAGCTTGGCTACGGTAGAGCAAATAAAAAAATGGTGGACACAAGCTCAGTGGGACTGCTGTAGTCCAACAAGTGTCCCCAAATCCATCCCATTGATATTCATTGATCACTATGGTCTTGGACCTTTGCAAAGTGGCCAGAACCCAAGGGCAGTAGGACTAACCTTTATAACAGGCCCAGAGAGTGCCCACACATTCCAGCATGGCAGGACACAGGAAAAAGATGGGATAGAAGAACAGGATAAAATCTGCCTTGATCTTTAACTTCCCAGTCCTCAGACCTCTGAAAAAATGGACTTGTTGTTTACAAGTCAGCAGGATCGTGATGTTACAGTATGGCGGCACAAATGGACCGATAAGCGATTAAGTCAAGTTCAGAGACAAAATCTGGGATGGAGGCACAATTGAGGAAGTCAATAAGAAAAGTACTAAAATTATAAAATGGGGCAGGGCCACGTGGAGTGAGGGTACAGAAAAAGGCTGACGATCAAGACCTCTACAAGTAGCTTAGAATACACATACACACATACATACACACACACACACACACACACACACACACACACACACATGATGATGATGATGATGATAATGACAACGACAATAATGGTGATAAATAATCCTTTTAAAAGGGAGCTTTTATTAATTTTTCTTTCACTTGAAAATTAACATCATTTTTATATTCCAATAGAAAGATGGGTGCTGATATGCCTGCTCCCAAATAAATCCAGTTCTTATCCAGAGCCATTCTCTCTGTTCCTTTCAGCTGAGGGAAAAACAGTGGGAAAAGGCAAGAAAGAACAGACACCAAACTCTGGTCAAGGGCACAGGAGAAAACAGATGAGATCTGAGAAGTTACAAAGTGAAGATGAAAGGCCCTTGCAGAAGGAAGGCCAAAGGTACTGAGACTTTCTCTGATAATGGAATGTGCATTCCACACTGCCACAGTGAGCAGTTGAGCTGTAGAGAGCAGATGACAACTGACCCAACCTCCAGCTTCCTGTGACAAGAGGCACAGGCAGGAATGAAAGGCTTGCCGCGCTGAGTCCTGACATTCCCCAGACAACTGTCAGTGGAGGCTAAGAGGTGGTAGGAGGGAGGGGAGGGGTCCCCAGCAGGAAGGGGCTCTGGGTTCCATCTCCACACAAGCTGAAGACAGAGTGAAGGCCATGGACTCTTCACTCCATCTTTAATGTAAAAAACAAAACTAAGGTAATTGCTTTGAGCCTCTTCTCCCTCCAGTCAGCAGCCACACAAGACATTCAGATATACGTCCATGGTCAAAGGCTGAGTATTCTAGTTTACATTTCCTCTTCCTGTGATAAAACATGTCGACCAAGAACACCTTAGAGGAGGGAAGGGTTTGTTTGACTTACACTTCCAGGTCACACAATCTATCATTGGGGGAAGTAAGGGCAAGAACTCCAACAAAAGCCACAGAGGAATACTGACTACTGGCTTACTCTCTGGCTAGCTCGGCTAGCTTTCTTATGTAGCCCAGGGCCATCTGCGTAGGGAAAGAGCCCACAGTGGGTAGAGTCCTCCTCCGTCAATTAACGATCCAAACAATGCCCAGAGACCAATCTGATCTAGAGAGTTCCTCAGTTGAGGTTCCCTCTTCCCAGATAGGTAGTGTCAGGTTAACAACAAGAACAAACTAGCACACTGAGCTAAAAAGCCCAAGAGAGCACAAAAAACTATTAGGTAAATACACATGCACGCACGCACACGCGCGCACACACACACACACACACACACACACATACACACACACACACACGACCATCTCCGTGTTTTAAGATTCATATGATGAAGCATCTCTTCCAGTCAACCATGCTTTAGATGGAATTGGGAGTTTGTATGAAAGAGGCAGAATGCCCTGTTCACTCTTGTGTGGAACGACACAGACATGAAGTTTATTCATGACATTGCCATCACAGCAAACCTCAAGGCTGACTGGATCCTGACATTTTTTTTTTTTATTCACTGGAAATCAGTTCGCCTTCCTCAGGCCTACAGATGATATTGAGCGGGGTGACTTTAAAGGGGGATGGGACTGCCTGTTTTCAAATAAACGCTACACAGAAGGGCGATGGAGACAAATGGAGATGGGAGGAAAGGAAAGACGGGAAGGGATTCCGACCTGAGCAGGCCAGAACCAGGGCCATAGCTGAATCCCAAGAACATTCAGAGACTTCACTAAGGAACCCCTCAGTACCCACTGGCCAGACGCACTGCCTTCTGGGTCTTGTAGCTTTGGTACCCTGTGTCAGCTGGAATAGCAGAACAAAGCTGTCTGTCTGTCTGTCTGTCTGTCTGTCTGTTTGTGTTTGGGATTCCACTACCTCCGTCCAAACCACACCCCTACCTGTTTTCCTTAATTGGTGGAAGGCTGGTGCTCCGTGGATTTTAAGTCGCCATCTCTTGTGTAAGTCACCGTCTCATGCCCAAATGGGCTTATTTGACACGAGACTATTTTTTGTTCTGGCCTGTCAAAATTATCACATACTGACAGGAGTTGTCAGTTGGGTCCCTGTCATTGATGAATGGGGTATTCGTTATAAGGAAATAATTTGTGTTTAATTGTCAGTGGTAAAGACAATAGCCACTCTACAATAGCCACTGTGGAGAGGAGACTGTGAAGTTTAAGGGTGGAGGAGGAGCCCAGAGAGTTGGCTCAGTTGATAAGGTGCTGGAAGCTCAAACAGTTCAGATTCCCCAGGCCCCGTTTAAAAGGCATGAGAAGCAGCACATGTCTGTCACCACAGCCCTGGGGAGGTACAGACAGACAGATGCCTGGAGCTCACTGACTCAGCTACTCTAGCTGATGAGCACTAGGTTCAGAGAGACCTATCTCAGAAAAGGAGGTGGAAAGAGATGGAGAAAGATGCCCAATGACAGCTTCTAGCCTTCACACGAGTCTGTGTACTATGCATATGCACACAAACATGTATCTATACTACAGAGACAGACAGATAGCCAAACAACAGACAAACAACAGACAGACAACAGACAGACAACAGACAGACAGACAGACAGACAACAGACAGACAGACAACAGACAGACAGACAACAGACAGACAGATAGACAGACAGACAGACAGACAGACAGACATTCAGGGGAAAAATCTCTGCTCGGTTCACATTAGCTGCCAACACACTGATTTAGACACAGACCTGAATCTTTCACTGAATCTCATGGCATCTTCTCCCATTCTCTGCTCAAAGGCAATATCAACCTTACTTCCCATGAAGGAGATGGATCAGAAGCAAAATGTTAAGTACTACAATCAGTTCTCATGATTTACAGACATACTCCTATCTTAAGCTTCAAGTGCCCTCCACATAAATACAACCACATCTTCTGCAGGGGGCATCACACCAAGTCACTAAGACACCTAAGATCCCCAAGGAAGCTGTATTTCAGATTCTGGCATCAGCAACCTTAGAATGCAGTCAGACACCTGGGACATGTATTTTTGGCTGTTTCTTTCTCAGGGAGACATTAATCTAAATGCTTCATCTCTGATTGCTGTTTTCCAAGTCCTTTAAGTAGCCTCCTCCCTCAGGCTCCCTCTCCTCTTCATCCCCAGCTTCTTACAAGGCCTCAGTTAGCTGCCTAGCTCGGTTAGCTCAGTTAGCTGCTCACTTGCTCAGAGACCACTTTCTCTTCCTGAGCTCTAGATGCTGAATGCTAATCTTCACAAACTGAAACGGACAGCTGAGAAACTGGATCCGGCACTTCACCCACCTCCTGCTTGAAGTCCCAGAGAGAAGAATGGTGAGAGGAAAGAAGAGCACTATTGGTTTGAATGGTTTCAGGGGGAAAATATTGGAAACAAACAAACAAACAAACAAAAAAGAAACTAAGAAAACCATAGCCTAAGTGCTCATCTTTGGGAGGAGACAACGGACCCCATTCCTTCCCCATCCATATTACTCTTTATGTTTTAAAAGACAGCACAAATACTTTTAATCAAACAGCATGTTTGCTTGTTTGGGCCCTGGGCATGTAATGCAGGGCCTTGGGCTGCTGTGCCTGAGCTCTGCACAGAACTGTACCAACAACACTTACACCACAACACAAGTTCTGCAAGAGCAAAACATCCAGAGGGCTGTCTCTGCTTTTCTCAGGACTGTTAGTATTCTGCCTAAACTCCACCTCCACAGTTATCTGGCAACAGCCAGGTAGGCCTGACCCACTATAAAAGGGGCTGCTTGCCCCCCTCCTCTCTCTCTTGATCTCTTGCCTCTAGCTTCTCTCTGTCCCCTCTCCCCTCCCCCTTCCCTTCCCCCTCTCTCCACATGGTCATAGCTGATCTCTACTTCTCTTCTCTTCTCTTCTCTTCTCTTCTCTTCTCTTCTCTTCTCTCTCTCTCTCTCTCTCTCTCTCTCTCTCTCTCTCTCTCTCTCTCTCCCCCTCCCCCCTTGCCTCTACTACTCTCCTGGATCCCCTCCCCATGCCCTGAATAAACTCTATTCTATGCTATACAGGTGTGTGACTGGTCCCTCAGGGGGAAGAGATACCTCTCTGAGACATCCCCTTCCCCCATACCTCTCCACACAGACTCTCTGTATCTCTTTATCTTTTTATAAACACATCAAGGATCCCTGGACTTAGAAAGCCAGCACAGACTCTGATGCCATGGACTGTTGAATTTTGTCATCTTGGTGTGATGGCAGCTGGCCTTAAAAGAAAAACCCACAAGAGGCAGAAAGCCATTTACTTGGTTAAATGTGTGAAAATTTTACACAGTGAGGGGTGTGTCCTACTGCTTACACACAGAGAGACCATATTTAGCCATTCTGTCCACCAGGGGCTCTGAACTAAATGCTAACAGTCAAGCAGCAAGGGGCCATTTTCCTCCCTGGTCACCTAGTGTGGTCTCCCAAGTACAAATCCTTATTCATCATTCAACTGAAAACAAAGGCTCACTTTCTACTCAGTTTATCAACAGAGGACTTGAAAATCCAGAACCAAAGTCAAAATAAAAAAAATATCAACATCTGCATGGTAAAACATCTGTAGCCGGAAACACTGTGATGAGGCGGAGCTAAAGGTACAAAGTAATAGAAGACTCCAGGGTTCAAGTACCAGGACTGTGTTCCCCTCTACCTCTATCCTACCTCCCGGCCCATCCTACTCACGCACTAGTTCAGTAAGTGATTCCCATACTATCTCCATGCTTCGAAAGATACTAGATTTGCTCAGGATTTAATATGTGAATGTGTGGAAATATACTATGAAGTCCATTAATACAGATAATAAAATATGGCAACAAAGATTAAGATAAAATCAAAATAAAATGCAAAAAAGGAGAACCCTCTCAAACAATAAGTTAAGTGTTTTTGTCCCTGTGATTTTGTTTTTTCTGCACTTCCCAAGATTTCATCTTCTCTGAAAGCTGCTTCTTTTAAGCCCTCAGCTTTTCAGCTAAAGTTTAGAGATATGTGTGTTTGTGTGTGTATATGTATGTGTATGTGTGATTTCATCTTCTCTGAAAGCTGCTTCTTTTAAGCCCTCAGCTTTTCAGCTAAAGTTTAGAGATATGTGTGTTTGTGTGTGTGTGTGTGTATATATATATATATATCAGAATATATGTGTGCATATATACAGTTTACAGAATATAAATATATATTACATATATGCATATATATTCTGTGTATTTGTTAGAATGTCCACACACCGTGCAACCTCTCCATCAGTCTCTACTCTTTGTCCAAAATGGGTCCATGCAAATGAGCCTTCCTTAGGTCACTCAATGGCTCCTAAGAGCCATTACAATCCCACCACCTATAAGGTAAGAGAACTTTCCTGTATCCTTTCCTGTATCCTTTAGGGGACTTCACTAGGTCCTGAGAGTGTATAGAAGAGAGACAGGTAAGGTCCTGCTCCCACAGAGTTTATAGTCAGAATAGAGGACATTTAGTGGCTGATCGTGCAATCAGTGGTGACCGTTGTGTTGTGTAAACCAAATGATATTAATTAATTGTCTCCAAAGCCTGTTTTCCATGATGAGGGCTAGCTTCCATTCCTTGAAAATTCAAAGAATACAGTGAGGAATTATATTGGAGCCACAGCCATTATAACCTGACACGAAGTGGCATTGACCACATTAGCATAAAATAAGTCAGCACAGAGGCCCTGGCTGAGGAAGCTTTCTCTGCTAATAAAGAAGACCACAAAAATCACCTGAAAAAAAATTCTATCCAGCAAAGTAAATAATATTTTTCACCTTTGCAGTCAACTTCCAGGACCATTTAAAAATCCCACAGGACCTCGTGGAGTCTGGGCTACATCCTCACCAAATCCTTCACACGGATTCACGACGCAAGGCCATCCATCTTGTATAAATGTAAGCTTTGGGTACAATCGATACGGATACCCTTAAGAAGTGACTGCAGGATGGCACCTGTGCACTGATGTCTCCAAGGGAACCGGAGTTTCTCCAGAATGTCTTTTTCAGAGGTTACAACACACCGCCCCTGTCATCAGCAGAGTAACACAAGAAGAATGATAACTAATTTTGCCCAGACTCCTCCAGAGCTATGTTTCAGAAGTGAGGAAATGTGATACCCAGCATTTAACTGTGCTTACTATCTGACAGAACTGTGTGTACACATGTGCACATGCAGCACTTGACCAAACATGCAGATGAATCAAATGCACACGGAGGTAGAAGCCAACATTCAAGTGACGCCCAGTTATACGAACATTCTATGAACAGCTGGCTATCTTTAGTTCTAGGACCAGTCAACAAACACTATGCTTGGTTGGCTACATAGTTTCTGTTTTAGTTACTGGACTTTGCTGGCAGGAAAAAGAAAGTTGCTACAGTAAATATGTAAATCAGGGAGTACAGTCACTTCTAATAAAACTTTATTTATAAAAACAAGAATTGGGCTGGGTTTGGCCTCCAGGACCACATCCGTTGTTCTCTGCCTCCTGCTGTGTGTGATGAAAGTCTATGTTCTTCAAGAAGTGATTACTTAAAGAGTCACTTAAGAGTCTGAGGAACCTTCCTGATGTGCCTCATCTAATAAGTTATAAAAGAGAATTTAAGCTTTAGGTGATTCAGTGTTCACCATGCCACGTGACAGAGTTTCCAAAGACACAATAAAGTGCCAATGGCTGCTTTCTCTGAACCAAGCAGTTCCAGATGAACTCTGAGGATTCACGTCTGCTTTTTGTCCTTGCTCTTCCCATGAGCTACTAACGCTCGCTCACTTCATTGGTTTGTCTGGTTAATGGTTTCTATCTTTAATTCGCCATTTCTGATCTGCATTAGGATAGAACAGCACCTAAAGTGACCAGGCTGTGAATGGTGACAGATCAAGAAACACAAGTGTGGGACTTGTCACTTTCGTAGAGCTACTTCATGGATTTCTGTACTGCATCCTAATTCCTTGCTTACTTTACACACTTAAAGTTAATCCATCAATGATTTATTGGCTAAAGAAATAGCTCAGTGGATAAGACAGCTTGCTATCAAAGCAAGAGGTCCTGAGTTCAATTCCCAGCATACATGAAAAGGTGGGGCATGGCCCATGCATGCCTGTAACCCTACCATTTCTGGGAAGATACAGAGAGATTTGAGAAGCTCACTGGCCAGCTAGCCTAGCCGAAAGGAAGAGCTTCCGCTTCAGTAAAGACCCTGTTTCAAAGGTAAGTTGAGCAATAAAGAAGAGGACCCAACATCCTCTTCTGGTAGCCACATGAGCACACACCAGTGCATGCACCAACACACACACATGTATATGCACACACACCTAAAAAAATAACATATGTGTAAGAGACCACTTTGTAGGCATGTATGTACCTATATAGACATAGTCATTTTCTCCTTCAGTAAATATTGAATTCTTAAATGTCAGTCACTGATCTAAGTCCTTGAAAATACATCAATGAACACAAAGATTAGAAAGTAAGCCACAAACAAACAAAGCAGCCACCACAGTGCTGACGTCATCACAAATGCACAATTAGATTCGTCTAATCATTTTTGCCCTGAAGAAGAAATGGATCTAAATTAGTAAACACAACAAATCAGCAATCACATCTGTTAAGAAAGCAAATACACACACACACACACACACACACACACACACACACACACACACACACACACACACACATCTTTCTAAGTACTTCCAGGTCACCAGGTTAAATGACAGGTTACAAAACTTCTAAGGCTACTCTTCCCACTGCAGCATCTCCCCAAACAGTGCTAGTTAATAACCCAGAGTGCCCACTCATTCACTCACTCACTCCAATTTTCTCTGTTTCTCATTTCCTGAGTCTTTCCTCCCCATGGTGACCCCCAGGGAAACAGGTAAGGGACAAAGCAGCCAGAAGTCAGGGGCCCTAACAGACTGCCAGGGGATGGAGGTATTCAAAGTGGTTAGCTTGGGCTTGAATGCTTTATAACTGCGTGTTCAACTGTTAATAAAGCTATAAATCCCTGTGATCTGAGAGGTGAATGAGAATCCTAGCCTGGGTTCCAGATTCACTTAAAGTGCACTAATTAACAAAGTGTTGTCTTTCCCAGGCAGTGAAGTTGGATTTGCAGTCCCCAAGCTCTTGGGAAAAAGAAAAT
This sequence comes from Arvicanthis niloticus, assembly GCF_011762505.2. Taxonomy (NCBI): domain Eukaryota; kingdom Metazoa; phylum Chordata; class Mammalia; order Rodentia; family Muridae; genus Arvicanthis; species Arvicanthis niloticus. The sequence continues at coordinate 68,383,496 of NC_047673.1, read as the reverse complement.
ATAAGCACTCATAGGCTACCAGCAGTGTTTCAGAGAGGAAGGAATGGAAGTACTGAGTGCTGGAAGATGGTGAGGACAGAAGAAATGACTAAACTCAGAAGAGCCCCAGAGACCCCAAGAAGAAGTAACCCCCTCAAAACTGCCACTGTACAGAGAGCTACATTTCCTCTCCAGTGCCTCTAATCATGAGCGCCCATTTGTGAGCAGGCAATATTACAGCTCTCCCAGAGCAAACCAATAATATGGTGGTGTTCACGATGAGGCCAGATCTGCCATGAAACACTAAGGCACACAAAGAGCCATGATCAAATGCTTGCTGTATATCTCTAGATACTACTCACAAATGTGGTCCCTAGGCAGTCCCGTCTCTTTCCTCTCTCCTGTTTTGGGGAATGGTAGATGCCCAGAGAATATTTGGGCAGAACAAAACCCAAGAGGCTGATGGGCAGCTCTTCCTGTGGACAAGGCTCTTTCCCTCCAGGAAATGGTGGATGGAGAGTTCCACCCTGACTCCCTTCTCAAGTTTCCTTCCTCGTGGTCCAACTCCCTGAGACTCTTGTGCTTCATCCTAGGATCCTACAGATGCCAACTCCTCAGGCTAATATCAGACTCTTGCTTTCACCTGTTGGGTAAGGGGGCTGGGGGTGCACACATATGTATGTGTGCGCATACATGCAGGGCTCTAGGCAACAGGTACACCAGTTATAGGGGTCTGGGAGAACACAGAGGAAGTAGAAGTCTAAGATACGGACTGCCCACAGAGGAATGCCAAGGAAGACTACCACATCGTATGCTAGGTCACAAAGCCAATGACTGCTAGCACAGAAGGCCAGATGGGTAGCCAAATTCAGACAAAATGGACAGTAAGGCAGCTGGACAAAAGGAAGGCAGGGACACCTCACTGTTTCTGGGCCCACTTGTGTTTAATTGTTCCCTACTTTTTAAAAAAAGGTAATTGAAATCCTAGGAACATTGTGGAGGTTCAGATTAGCTCCAACTCTTTCGCCATACAACCCTGGCTTCACCACACAGGAATGCTGTCTAGTGGCTCAGTTGCATCACTGCGTCTTCCTCATCTACACAAATGGGATGGTGGCAACACCATCTTTGCAGTGTTATTTGGCAGAGGCAGACTCAGAGCAGATGCTCAGAAAACATTACCTTTAGTGTGACTAAAACTGGCGTTGAGCTCAGGAAACATAAGGCCTCTGGAGTAGTTTCTCCTGAACTTCATTCTGTCTGTCTCAGTCTCTCCCAAAATGGATGGACATGGGTCTTAGAAAGCTAAGCCTCTTCCCACTAAGCTAGCTATAACCCTAAAAATGCTGCTATAATCCCTGACTCCACTATCTTGCCTCTGTGTATACACAGAAGCTTCTGTGGCCTATTTTATTTTATTGTACATTCTAATTCCCTCACCCCTGGAGGCTCCTGCCCCATATGTGGGATGTAAAAGAAATGCTTCAGCAGAAAGACCCAGAAGATTCTGGACAGGTCTTTCTGCATTTGCCTCTTTGGTCTGTACTACTAGCTTGTGTCCTTTGTAGCTAGCCATCCTTCATCAAAGCTTCCGATATTTTGTAGATTCTAAACACAGAACGGAGAATTTGGCCTGGGGCATGAGGTCTTCAGCCTGAACTCTATCTAGTTCAAGTAGATCTAAAGTTCATTAAGTCAGTCTATTTCTCTATTGTCTTCCAGGCCCTTTAGGAGGTGTCAGCCATGAACCTTCATACAAAAAAGGAGGTCTCCTCTTTTGTAAACTCATTACCCCCTTCTCCCTATTTCCTGGCCCTATACTTGCCTGGCATCCATAGTCCTTTCTGGAAAATGGTCCTTGTTGTGTACCATTTCTTCAGAGATCCCAGGCCCAACCCCAGATGGGAGTCACAGTTTGGCAGGCGCCTGCAAGGCTGCACTCGCCTGTCACCTTTCGTGCAGCCTAAGGCTTCTCACCTACATGTTGTTGCACAGAGAGGGACTAACTGGAGGAATTTGACTCTGCACAAAACATCTGCTCTGAGGGCAGTAAAGACCCAGGTGGTAATGTTTTGAAGACAAAGAAATGAAGGGCAATTACCCTGCCACTAATCAGCCAGGCTTCAAGGACTGAACAGCCTTAGTTATGCCAGGAAAGAACAGTTTAACAGCCTTCCTGGGTATGAGGAGTGAGCAAAGCACAAGTTGAGTAAGTGGGAGTGAGGATGGCTGGGGACACATCTGTGGATGTGAGAACTGCTTTGACAGAGTACACGATGCTCAGCGGAGTTTCCACCACTTCCTCTGCAAAGGAAAAACAAGCTAGCCACCACAGACACATGCACACATGTGCACACATGCACACACATAGATAGATACACACTACACACATGCACATGCACAAGCACATGCACACACATGTGTGCACACATGCATACACACACTCATGTGCACATATATACGCATACATGTGCACACCTGTATACATGCATGCATATTCATACACACACACACACACACACACACACACACACACACTGCTTCCTGTTCCTTACTATATGGGTAACAGAAGACCTCTGCACTTTTCTTCTCCCTATTAAGCCCCAAATAAATCTCCCAATCCCTATATATTTATAGGGGTAATAAAAGGTCTGGAGAAGTTAGATGTTAAGAATCTATAGCAAACTATAGGGAGTCCCAAGCATCTGAGTTGTTAAAACATAAATAATACAAAGTTTTACATTTTGACTGTTTTCAACTCTCATTCAGTGATGTTAAGCCCGTTCATGTTGTTGTATGTCCGTCATCACCATCCACCTCCCAGATTCTCCCATTCTCCCAAACTCCACCCCTGGATTCCTTAAATAATGGCTCTTCACTCTTCTCTTCCCCTGACTCATGATGACTACCATGCTACTTTGTGTCTGCAAAGATCTGCCTACTCCAGATAGCTCCTACAAGAAGGACTACCATGTTCATACTTTCTGGTTTTGAGTTATTATTATACTGAGTTCAATGACTTCGAACTGCATGCTGTAACATGTAGGATTCCATGCCTTCCTTGGGTGAATACTTTGATGGACACTTGGTTGTTTCCTCTTTGCCTGTGACAAATAGCGCTGATTTGAATAAAAGGTCGCCTTGTGTGTTAGGAGCTCCTGTGCCACATTAATTCAGGCTTTTCACCTATGTGCTGTCTTCTTAGTTCTCACTAAAGTCTGATCTCTGCAGCCCAGTGCACTGCTCCACTCCCAGGAAGTTTTAATTGGCATGCTACCCTATCTTTGCTCTGATTCTGTTGAGTTTAGTTTGGATAGACCCATGCCAGATGCACTCAGAGTCTCCAGGAGAGCCCCATGAAAAGCTCACTCCCCTACAGACTCACCTCCAGTTCCGCCATGGACCAACAAAGCCAGAACCTGAACACAGGAGCCTTAGTGTGATAAAAACAGAATGAGGAAATGATGAACCAGGAACTGAAGCAAGTTCCTGTGTGGAGCCAGCAAACTAGCCAGATCCCCTCACTATGCATGATCAGGAGCACTCACTACGAAACACCCGGTTACCAGGAGAACTCCTAGATGGGCTGAAATTGCCAGGACAATGCATGTTAGCCGCAGCATTCAGAATAGGCGTAAGGAGAGAAAGACAGGGCGGTGGGTGGAAGCTGACCAGGTAAAGAACAATTAGAGTAGGCAGAGGCTCCTTCAATATAGAATTTGGACAAAATAAAAAGGAAGTGCTCACCTATGACCTTTTGTTTTAAAGCCAAACAAAAAATATAATAGCATTTCAACTACTGTCTTGATTTGAGGAGTGACCATGAATAGAGAAAACCCCCATTCCACCCACTGCTCATCGGAACCTTGAGAGATGGGAGTGGGTTATGCCATTTTAAAAGTTTTGATTACATATTGATTGATTGGTTGGTTGATTGGTGTGGTATATGCTATGGCACCGGTTTGGAGGTCATAAGTTGGTTCTCTCCTTTACCTTGTGAATTTTAGGGAATCACATTCATGTCGTCAGGCACCCAGTGAACCATCTCACCATCCCTCAGCTATGTCACTTTCAGTTATCTTTCAGAATGAATTTATGATGGCTCAAAGAGCATTTAGACATACTTTTTCATACAAGGACCAATCCCTGGCTGACTTCAGATTGTCTGGCAGATTGATCTACCATGCACATTTACTCCATTGTGTAAGTGCACAATGGTCCAAACACAAAAATCTTACTTCCAAACCCTTTGCATTTCTTTTTCAGTGTGTGTGCATGGTAAGTATATCTGTGTGCGTGTGTATGCAGGTATACACTTCCTCATGTGCCAGCATGTGTGCACGTGTAGAGGCCAGAAGTCAATAGAAGACACCTTTTTGTTAACACTCTCGCCTGACTTTTTAAAAGTTTCGTACTACATTTATTTACTTACTGGGTGAGCAGGGTTGCCCCACAGCACAAGTGTGGAGAGCAGAGGGATGGCTTGCAGAAACTGCTTCTCTCTGTCTACCATATATGTGGACATTGAACTCGGGTCATTGGGCTCCGCAGTGAGTGCCCTTCCCTTTCCAGCCATCTTATCAATGCAACCTTACTTTGTGAGACAGGGTCTCTCACTGAACCTGGAGCTCAACATTCTGAGTAGATGAGCTAGCCATCAAGCTACCAGAACCTTCCTGTCTCCGCCTCTCTGGTGTTGAGGTTGTGTGTCCACCACTGCATCTGGCTTGATGTGAGTGCTGGGAGTCCTGACTGAGGCTGTCAGTCTTGCTAAGCAAGTACTTTACCAGGGAATCATCTCTCTAGCGTCCGCATTTGTTTGTTTGTTTGTTTGTTACGTTCCTGCCTTAATGAGTGCAGCCTTGGCTTATCCTGCCATCACACACACTCAATGAATAAACTTCATGACATTTTCTGTATTATTTCATTACTTCCCATTGCATAACAATAATATGCAGTAATTATCACCCATAGTCATGGTTTTGTTGACATAAAGCCTTACAGCCAACCACTGAGTGCTCCATCAGGGGAAAAAAAAAACCTTCCTTTTTAGCAGTCAGTTGAGGGGACAGCCTATGGTTCTCTGGAAACCCTGTCTCTCTTACAGACGTCACAGTTGTCTTCCTTGGTGGATTCAATGTGTGAGTAACTGTAAATCCCTCAGTTTTTCTTAGCCAAATCTCACAATTGTTGTTATGGTTTATGTCTGAATGTCCCCCAAGGGCCCATGTGATGATAAAGGATTGACCCTCAGCTTGACATTACTGGGAAGTGGCAGAACCTTTAATAGATAGGGATTCATGGAAAAAAGGTCACCAGGAGTATACCTGTACAGAGGACATTGAAACTCCATCCCCTCCTCTCTCTTTGCTCCTAAGAACCCTGAGATGAGCAGGCTTCTGCCAAGGGTTTTCACCACCACAAGCCCAAAGCAATGGGACCAGGTAGCCATGGACTGAAACCTGAGACCATGAGCAAGAACAAACCTTCCAATTGTTTGCCTTACGTATCATCACTGCAACAGAATGCTAACAAGCCTCTGCTTTCCCTCATAGGCTTGACTCATGGGCAGTTTTCTTGGGCAGTTCTGAGTTTTGGTCTTTCAGATTCCACATTACCGAAGGGCATGAAGCCCACTATAATTCTCAACTTGTTTCTGCTTATCCTAAAAGCTGGCTTGCGAAGCCTTCTCCAGTCACTCATCTTTGGGACCTTCAGTGACTGAACATAGTGGATGTCACTCATGTGTATTTGCATCTTGCTGAAACTGGACGCAAGACATATCTATGCTCAGAACTTGACCATGAAAACAAACTTCAGGCTCCTCTTTCTCCTCCACACAAGAAAGAAAGGTGTGGGTTTCAGAGCAATGGGTCCAACTCTGCCACCCTACGTGCCTTGGCCCTTCCACTGTGTCAGCACATGGCAAACAGGAACCACCCTGGAGTCTCTTCAGTACAGCTCTGAGATGTCCTGCTGAATCAAGGTCAGGGTTATCACCCTTGTCCCTGGAATCCCTTCACCCTCTGTCTTATCTGCTTCTCTGGGGTGCCTCCAAAGTCCTTGGTGACCACATCTTTCATGATGACTCAGTTTGAAATTATTAAGGAAAACAGTGAGTAAATCCAACCTCATCCAACACGGACAGTCACCCCACTCCAGCCCAGCAGCCATCACTGCAGTGCATCCTCAAAGTGCTGTGTGGGCGTGGCCTCCTGCTATGGGCCTCTTGCCAGCTTGCTGGTCCAGTGAAGTCTGCCTAGAATCACTGGGAGGAGTTTCACAGGAGAATATTCTACATCAACCACTCTACCTGAGGGGTCCTGCCCATGAAAAGATGGACCCTCCACATTTTCTTTCTCTCCTGTGCCCAGCCCTGGGCTCTAAAAGGGGACAATTCTACCCAGAGCCTCAGGCCCTTCAGAGCGGCATTCACTCTGAAAACTGACAGAAATAGTTATGGTAACCTCCTCTTTGGTCTTACTGATCTTGTGCATAACTAGCCAATTCATGATTGCTATGATATCATCTGATGAACATGTACAAATGAGAAGGAACTGGGAGCCTGGCCAAGGCTTGCAGTGGGAGAGGGACCAAATGGTGAATGGATTCACTCTAGAAGGACGCTGCTATCTGGGCTCCCGCTTTGTCCAGTGGAAAGAAAGAAGGGAAAGAACTGGACTGTTTCCTACCACGGAAGTGATCTCTCTGGGGCTCCAGCCTCTCTCCCAGTTCAGGTCATTCTGGTGCTTTGTCTGAGCCTTTCAAATTGCACAGGAGAGAGCTGAAGGAGGAAAGATGCAGGACTGTAGGCGGGAAAGACAGAGTATGAAAATCGCCCCTGTCCCTCTTTTTCATGCACACTAATGCTGCCATATCTCTCTGACAGTGTTACTGACAGGTGGCAGGTTGACAGCCCTGAAAAGCAGCGGCTTCCCTGAAGCCTGAAAATAGAATGAAGCCCAAGCCTGAGATGAAGCCAGTGGGGAAAACCCTGATTGCCCCCAAGGAGCACATTGTCAGGAGCATTCTCTCGGGACATCTACCATACCTCTCTAGCCTCTGGAAAAGCAGAACACACAGAAATGGTAGAACCAATAATATTCCCAGAGCTGGTGAATTTAGCTGGTGTGTTCTGTGATGCCCACGTGCCCCCATTTTAATCCACGATTCAATGCCTTTTGCACAGAACTACAAAATGACAGGAAATGAGTGGAAATTGCTCTCTAATAGATTATATTTAGCTCAGAATATACATTGACACTCAGAGCTGCAGTGGAGACACAGGTCCCACCATGATCATGAGTATCTTTGGTTATGCCTAGGCATCTCTCCCCTGTCTTTACAGCTTTCGGTGAGAGACAACTGTACTTGTCTAGACCCGGTGCCCATCGCTGTCATCCGTGGCCTGCCCAGGTGGAGACCAGATGCTGCAGTCAATGAGTGATGTGTCCTGTTATGCTCAGGGGAGCTAGAGCTTTAAGCAGTGATGGCAGACACCACATCCATGATCTCTGCTAGGAGGAGCCTCCTGTCGGGCAGCAGTCACCAGTCATCTGGCCATGCAAGTTAATGTGCAAGTCACACCACAGGCAGAGCATGAATTTGGGCTGATGTTGCTGACAGCAGATGTAAGCATTTGAGCCATCTCACACACAGGTGTCCAGGTAACTAGCCGACAAAGTAAGTCCAACCCTTTGTAAATGCAGCTGCCAACTCTCCAGAACTTGACCTCCACTAGAGGTGTATGTTCAGAAACAAAAACAAATAGAAAGAACTCAAGGGGATGGCCCAATGCATGGTAATGGTGCTTACTGAACAATCCTGAGGACCTGGGTTTGGATTCCCAGAACCCACAAAACCTGAACATGGCTGTTGGCCATCTCAGAGGGTCAAGAGGGCAGAGACAGGAGAATCGCTAAGGCTTGATGGCCTCTTAGCTTAGATAGAAACTGAAACTGCGCTCAAGAATAAGGAGAGGAGTAACAGAGACACACTCCACGTTCTCCTCTAGCGTCACATAGTCACACACACTCGACTACAGCCACACCACCCCCAAGCTTGACCTGTAGCACTGAAAATAAACAAACAACAAAATTTACCAGAGAAACAGACTGACCTCTGCAAAGGACACTGAGAATTTGTGGGAGTCCTCTGCAAAGGATTCCTGGAAGAATTGCCTGATGATCAGCCCACATGAGTAAGGGACTCTCTCATTATGTCATGCATGAAATGACAAAAGAGTGACCTGCTAAGGTCCCCTGGCCCCCAAGCGAGATCCCTCCCCTTCAGCCTCTTTAGCTAAACATAGCTCTGTCATCAAGGGTCTCTCAGGAGGACCCCTGCAGCTCTCACCTGTCACTCTCCTGACAGGCCCTGATAGGGTCCAGATAGTCTCCTCCCTGCCACTCTCTCCTCAAGTGCCCTTTGGCATGTCTAAGATAAAGATATCCCTTCAGTCCCAGGATAGACCATTACTGCTTGCTAGGAATCACAAGCTCTCGATGTCTGATAAGACCCACGTTACCACAGAAAGTACTGTCCTTGAGGAAGTGTACAAGCTCATTTTTTTACATAGTATTAAAGTCCTAAGGTGCAAGAAAACATTTAATAGAAAAACATGGCTTAAAGCATGCTTGTGAGCGCGGTTGTTGTGGTAGATATCAGTGGCTAGAACCCCTCATGATCAGCGTTGCAAGGCAGTGGCTCTTGATTCTCCCAGGCCCCAGAGCCCCAAGAGGTCCTGGTGAAGCTGAACCGCACAGAAGTGTAAGAGGTGTCTGATGCATAGGAACTGTCACCACAATGGGAAGAAGATCCTTTCTCGCACACAGTATTAGGAGGCAGGATCCCTTCCTGTGTCCTCCCTCTGCCAAGTGGTGATTTCTAGAAATGGCACTAGGAATTGGGAGGGGAGGACGGACCAAGGAAACAAACAAAACAACAACAAAGCACCCAAGGGAAGAAAAACGGGTGAGACAGCCAATGTGGTAACCAAATGGAATGATAAAGGCTTGCTTCCAAGTTTTCCCATTCAAATACTCAAGTGTATTTAATGTAATGTGGGGCGTGAATGGGGAAAGGCAGGTATGAAGAAAGAAATATGATAAGTCCTAACTAAAGGCAGAATCACCAAAAGGGTAAAGAAGCTGAAGACCCCTAGTTTGCTGGTTGGCCCACAGTCTAGAAAGGGGAATCAGAAGCCTGCTTCCTGAGAAGCACTCACCCTCCCAGATCCTGCTATCTAAGGCTTCAGAGCTCACAAAATTTTCTTCTATTGCTGGTCTCAACATCCATGTGTCTTCCCCTCAGACTGTGACTAATGAGGAAAGAAAGGGGGGCAAAGGTTAGAAGAAGAAATGAAGACTGAGGGTGACCAGGGGGATGAGGCAAGGACCCTGAAAATCACAGGGCCTCTTGAGACCTGTTCTAGATCTGCAAAGAGAGAAATCAGACTGAAATTGGCCAAAAATGATTTCACCTTCCAGTTCTAGGATACTTTTTGAGACTCCTGGCAAATGGATAAATTTGTCAAATTGTGAATGTAATTCTGGAGATACAGTAAGACCTGTTAAATCCATGCACACTGAACAGCTCTCCTTGAATCGCCTCTGTGGGAAGTGTTCTGTGGAAGCCAATTGACCCCCTGTCCCCACCAGCTGACCTTCTTGGTGCCAAGTCCACAGCTAACGTCTTAGCACACATTGAGGCTTTTCTTGGCCTCTCCCTAAAAGTCAACATTTCCAAGCACTGCAGGTCCCCAGGAACTGAAAAAGAAAACGGCCCAGAACCTGAGTTTGATGGCTCTGGAATAAACCTGACAGCCGTTGGAATTTGAATCTCTGGGCTGAGACAGGGGTAACTTCCCTGGGTGGGAAGAAATAAAGACCATTTCACTGGATTTGGGAGGCAAAACAAATTCACCACTGTCTACTAAAGCTGGGTCTCTGCTAATGAACCCTAAATAACCCACCTACTAAATCATGTTGGTGGCATTTCTGTTGGAATATTCTAACGGTTTGTTTGCTTTCTAAACAGAACACAGTTGTGGCAATAAAAATGAAGTCCAGAGATAAACTCTACCACTTGATGGCTTTCCGTTTACTTTTGGAAAACATCAGTTAGATTTACTGCAAGCTAGCTAAATGTGCCTCCTTCCCGGGGAAATCACACTCACAAGATCTCACCGCCCTTTTCATCTTTGTTGTAACAGTTTATGTTTCTAAGAGGGAAGAGGTGGTCTGTGTTCCAGTCCAGCTGAGCATGGAATCCCGCTTGCAACGCTGTTACATTATTTTAAATCTTTGTTTTTGTCTCTGGTTAATTATGAAAAAGAAAGAGATAGGCAGCAGAGGTCCCAGCCTCCAGATAATTCTAAGACTGGGAGCAAATGCTCAAGCCTCGGACAGCAGTGCTGGGTCATAAACCTGCACCACAGCCTGTATCAGACATATATCTGCCCAACTGACACACAGAAAACTGTGCAAGCATTCTCTGTGCTAATCTGAAGTTCATGATGCTGTAATCAGAGGTGCCTATGAAATTATTCTGAAGCCATATTTGATACACAGCAAGAGAGAATGTCAGCTATCAGTGGGCTCTTGGCTCTCTGATGCTGGGTCATTTCCTGAACATAGTTCTTGGCTCCAGTTAAAAATTACAAATGTTTTAAACACTTATGATCACTTTTATCACCTTGCGAGTTTCTATCATTATAAGCATCTACCAGCCTAACAACAAAAAATGTAATAACTAAATAAACCGAGGTGTGCATCAATACACATCAGTTGCTACATGCATTCTTTGTCTCCTGACCACTCAATTGCTGACTGCAGAATGCAACTTCTTCCACCCACTGATCTAGTCTAAGCTCCTTCAAGCACACACAAAGATGGCGTGCTGATCTGCCTCACGTAGGATCTGTGTGTTTGAGTTGTTCTTGTCCTGAATTTGGAGTGAGAAGTTGAGGTGTTAACTTACTTTCTTGGTTCTTCTTATAACCTAGGGGATTATATCTGCATGGCCTCTGACAACTCCTACTGGTTCCAGGGAATTCCAAAATAATGCTGATATACATGGGGATGGAGCCCACGGCATTGCTTCAGTGGTCAGAACTGTGGCATTGAATAGATCAGATGGTTTCTAAGGCTTTTCCAGTCTCTTTTTCAGAAGATCAGCCATCATGGCTAGAGCTGGTGACTCACTGGAACAAGGAAGACACCACTGTTATTTTCTGTTCATAGCTTGGGCAAGATCTTTCCTCAATCATGATAGGTAAGATTATTTTCTGATAGTCATACATAACAAGAGAGTACAACATGTGCTACTACACTAGAACTGAAAATATTTTTTAAAGATTTACTTTATTATTTATTAGCATGTATGTACATGCATGTGAACGTATATACATGTGAACATATGTACATGTACATACAGGTGCCCTCAGAGTCCAGAGCAGGGTGCAGATATCATGAAGCTGGACTTGAAGCTGAAATTGACTGAATGGGATTTTTAGAATAATAAAATTCCTTTGTATGACACAAACATATACCAGTGGCAGAGCGTGGTACGGTTCAGCGCTCAGTACCTCACTACATGATACATGGCATTTGATTTTGTTTTGTTTTGTTTTATATTTTATTTACATTTAAGATGCCATCCCCTTTCCCCATTTCCCCTCCCTAGAACACCCCTATCCCATGCCCCCCTTTCCTTTTTGCTTTTATACATTTTTTAAATGTTAATCAAAGGATTTATAAGTTTGGTAATGCTCAATCAGAAGCGCTACCCAATACCCAACCTAAATATAAAAACTATCTTTGACTGGTGGAGACATGTGAACATCTGCCGCCATGCCCCCTCTCTCTTTCTCTCTCTCATCACCTAGCTTCTCCTCTTCTTCATCTTCTCTCCTTGATCCATCTCTTCCTCTCAGTACTCCTTCCCACTTAGCTCCTCCTACATATCACTCTTCCTGTTAAAGTAAAACTTTTCTTTCAAAATACAATTAGAGCATACTTATTCCTAATTGTACCAGTGAGGTACAAGATAGTCCTAATACCCAGTCCATCATTCTGTTGACTAACCAGAACCTCTGTCATCTCTTCTAACTAAAACACTTTTGATCCTGGCTTTTTTGGCTTTAGAATGAATGTCAGCTGAAAACCATCTACTCAGATCTTTTCTCTCAAAGTAAATAGCCAGGATTGGCTATGAGACTATAGGTCTTCAACCCCGTCAGAAATCCAGAATGATTGAGTTAACTGAAGTTATGGGAAGCACTAAACATAGCTTCTATAACTTAGCCAATTTATAGAGACCGCTGAACACCTGAAAAGCCCCTATACTACCGAACATTGGAGCATCAAATCTTCAGCCTTCTGGTCCAGAGTCATCTGACAGACCTTAGCGATGCAAAATTATTAAGGGCTGATTACTCTGTCTAGGCAGATATAATCAGTCGACTATTCTGCAGATACATGGCATTTGTCATGACTGGTAAAAGCCACCGTCAAAACATTAGTATTAACTAGAGCTTGTAGCTGACATTTGTTCAACCCACAGACTTCACAACACAAGGCATAAGCACTAATGTCATCTACAAGCTCTAGTTAATACTAACGTATTGGCGGTGGCTTTTACCAGTCATGACAAATGCACCACACAAATACAAGATGTGGATAATGGGGGAAATGAGGAGAAAGAGAGAAATTTTGAGATTCATTTTGGTTTTTGCTCAGATTTTTTTGTATAAACCTCTATAAAATAAAAGTTATAAAGAGGTTTTGTAGGAAGAGCCCTGGACCGGGACTCTGGGATCCTGGGCCTGCCCAGGCCACTGAACACAGACTGTAGCACAGTCAACATCACATCACTGCTGTTCTGAGCCTCCTGGACCTCTCAGAGTTCCCCATCAAATCCAACCATGAGCCTCCATACTCTATAAACAATAATGTCCTAAATACTCTCAGCTTTTGCTTATTTCTAAAAAACAGTGTCATCTCAGTGTTAGGAACAAATGCATGCTCTGAGGAAATAACAGAAGACAGTGAAAACATCAGGTGCCCCTTGCAGGCTCTGTAAGCACTGTCTCTTGAGGGAGCCACACCTAAGCTACCACAGGAAAGCACCACAAGACTCATGAGTCTAACCCTCAAGATACTTTCATGTACAGGTGCTGGAAGCCACTGGGCTGCACGTTCAGTTACAAGATTTTCTTCTCCTGTTCCTCTGTAGAAAAGGCCCAGCACTGTATAAGTAATCACCTATAAGTAATGAGACCCAGCACTCACACAAACAGAACTCTAGAAAATGGTTTGCCATTCTCATTATTCCTGGTGATTGGTAGATAGATTTTTCCAAGAAGGGTAAAATTTCTGGGAGATAAAGATTCATGAGACCGAACTCAGACAGCATTGAATACTATAATCCAGAAACAGGAAAATATTCCACCAATATTTTCTTTTGGGTACAAAGAAGAGGAAGAGGAGGAGGAAGAGGAGAAAGAGGAGGAGGAAAAACAGAAGGAAGAAGAGGATGAGGAAGAGGAAGAGGAGGAAGGAGAGGAGGAAGAGGAAGCAGAAGCAGAATCACTTACTGTAATAATTATTTTGCCAAGCACAGAATATGTAATAATGGAGTAACCTCAAAAGTGATTTTTTAAAAAATTCACTTGTAACAAGTCACCTTCATGGCTGTTTGTCATACCTGGCATGTGGCCAGTGGCAGGAGATCGCATGAGCAATGCTAAGCTAGATGTCACCCGGCAGCATGCCATACTGTCACCCACTCCTCTGCAGGCTGTTATTTATGCTAAACCACGACAGCTGTGGGAAGTCTGGAAGTCGGAGAGTCCAGTAGATGAATAAACGAGGAGTCGTGTCTCAGGAGGCCTGTAAGTAAGTGGATGTTATTCTAAAGCTTTGGTGATGTTTGGCCAGTGTTCCACTTCTGTTGATTATGCAGGGGTCATAACTTAAGAGAAAGGAAATGGTCATGGTGACCTAGCTGGATTAGATTCTCTGGGAAAACAAAAGGAAGAAGAATGCTCATGGCTGCACTGCGTGTCATCCTCTGAGTCCACCTCCTTATTAGGAGAATGTTTGTTTGTTTGTTTGTTTCAGTCACAAAAGTGTAAGATCATGAGACACCACCAGTGTGCTCTGTCCTGGGGGAGGACACTTGATCAAGAGTGTCAACACCACAGCCTTCAGCTCCCTGCCAACCAACCTCTTTTTCTGGACCTTAGCACATGACTTCTCTCTGAGGAAGAGGGTAGGACTCTTGTTTTCTTCTGACTCTGCAAAGGCAAAGCTTCATTCTTTCCCCAAACTACCTTGTGCCTCAGAATGTGTTCTCTATCTTAAAGAGTCTGTGAGTTACATTTTATACCCAGTCTCTCCCCAGCCTGTCCAATTTCAAACCCCTTCCCCCACTGCATGATGCTTTGGGAATCTTAGATTTTCCCACCAAGCCAAAGCTGCTAACAAACTGAGAAGAAAGACAACAGTTCCTACATAGTCCCAAGAGAGCCATGACAAAGACAGTCCTCTTTTCTTTCTGCTTATAAAGCTTCTCTCTCCTCCTCAGAATAAAACTGAATCCACTATTTTTCTGGTCAGGCTTGGTTCAGGCTGGTCCTCACTGCTGAGAAATTCTTTACCTTGCTTGGCTAGGTGTTGTCACACTAGCTCATGTTGACCCCTTCTGGCCTCAGGAAACCTCAAGGATGGCAGACACCCAACAGGCAGGGGAATCAAGTCATGTAACGTTTACACCCTGGGACTCTAATGCATATGCCAGACTCTCCCAAGCTCATCCTTGCTGCTTTTCCGACTTGGCCTTATGACCCTGAGGAGTTGCAGAAACCTCCCTGCTGCCTCCACACAGCACCAGATCTGGGAAATCTCATCCCTCAGCTCTGGGATAACTGCAGTCCTAGTTATCCACCTGCAGAGGTTATGGAGCAAACAAAGGCTCAGAAGACCGCCAGGCTGTTCATTTCTTGGTGGTGCAAAACCCTGGAAACTCCTTGAGACAGTTGGTCAAGCTCCCTGAAGGATACTCCCATTCCAGAACTTTCCTGGTCCCAGCCTCGGGGCGGCTAAGAGGGATTCACACCTGTATTTGCCAGCCATTCATTATATTGCCTTCTCCCAGCCAATGACGAGAGTGGGTGTTGATTAACAATTCATGTCTTGCCTTTTGTGTGTACTCAATAAATATTTGCTGATCTGGCCCAGAGTTAAATCTTAATACCCAGGGATCTCTCAGACCTGCTCTGAGTTCTTAATCCTGGAGACAGAGACAATCTGAGCTGGCAGAAACAAAGAATTTGTCTCACTGCACTTGTAAGTAAAGATACCTCTGGAGACAGGTCTGATGTAGGCCCAACCTGGAAACCAAGCAGAGTGTGACCCTACAATTGAGGAGATACTTGCTTAGAAGTTTCAGAGAAAACTCAACAGCCATGCTACTTCAGCAAAGTAGTTCTGTTTTAGGTCAAAGTTCAGTTCATCTGTAAGTCTTCAACTTGTTATCAAGAAAGCGAAGATCTGAGCCTTCTGATAGGCCCCTGTCCAGCACACCGTTCCTAAACAGAACCCCAGTCTGCACCAGAGGTCAGGGGCTTTCTGGGGTAACAGTCAGCCCCAGCATGATGAGGTCTTCCTGTGGACAAGTGAAGAAACCAAATTCCTTTGCTGGCCCAGTTGACATCTAGCTACTGGCTGTGCCTTTACAGGTTCTTCCCTACCATTTCTAGCTCCTCCTCCCTCCACACACCCCCTAAAAAGTGCCTGGCTCTCTCTGTTTCATCTAGAGCTACCTCACTCCCCCAGGTGCTATTTAGGTGATTAGTCTATTTTTCTCAGCAGTGCCCAAAACAAACTGCCTCCCTTCCAGCTCCGGCCTCAAGCTACGAATAAACAGATCAATCAGCCCTGGAGGATAGCAGCAGCCCAGAGAAAAGCCACAGACAATGAGCCCTCTGGACTTGTCAGGTGGAAAAAATGGAAGGGCTCTTAGGTCCCGTTAAGACTGCCATTTGTTAGATAGAATCTCAGAATCTGTAGCAGGCAGGGTCCTCAGCTCAACTTCCCCTATTACAGATGAGAAAATTAAGGCCTGGCTCTTCAGGCCTTTTAGTAATGCAGAATTGAGCGCACTCTGTGCATTCCCAAGCTTGTTTCCAGGTTCATTTTTCTCTTGTTGAACAGCAAGGCACAAAGCAACAGAGCAGCAAAATCCTGGTTGGGGAGGACAGAAAATCCGAATCAGCCCTGAAATGCAGGAATCATAGATCACCACAGCAGCTCCAATTTGTGCTCCTGACTGGGGCATCCATCACTGGCCACTGGAGCCCAGCCAGGGCTCTTAAAAGAAACACACAAGGAAATGGGGAACACAGACCTCTTGGTTTCCTTGAAGAGGTGGTAAGGGTAGTCAAACTGCTTTTGGTTTGTCGATACCCTTTCAAATCATGCTTTGCTCCATGCTTGAGTACTATATCAGAAGCAGCAACCTAGAGGCCATCCTAGTCTGGTGACCTGGAGCAGGTTGGGCCAGTGAGGTGACTATGCAGTTTATTGGTGTATTTTGAGAGCTTAATTCAACTAGTATTCTGTTTACATTTTTGGAGTTAATAGTATACTTTTTAGTGGAAATCTATTCTTATTATGGTAAAACATACACAGAACCGGCCATTTGGACTGTTTTTAAGCATGTATTTCAATGGTACCTCATACATTTCCATATTGTATAGCCATTCTGACCATCATTCGATGGGACACTCATCTCAAACTGGAACTATGCACCTGTTAGATAACAGCTAATGGGGGTGACAGACATAATCCAGGAGCCTTCTGGCATCTCATTATTCACTATGTACAGGCAAATAAATGCAAACCTAGAAAGAGGGATGGAAAATTAATGCTAAAATAGAAGACATTTCTCCCACTTCTAAAAGGTTATCGGGACATAAGACAATTGATGAGGACACCACCCAGGTCAGCACTGATACTAAAAGCAGACCTGTGGCCCAAGCTCAGAAATAAGTATCTTATCCAAAGCGTACAGCCCAGCCAGGACAGAAGACAGTCTTGTCTCACACTGGCCCGGCACTAAGTTTTCTCAGCCCCATTGGCCCATTTGTCCATACAATCATGGACTAAACAAACCTTAGCCAGGTGTTCCCAGGCAATAGCGAGGTCCCGTGCAAGATCTTACAAGGGGCTTGGGGGAGGCGTTGACACCCAGAGGGAAAGTTTCCCTTCTCAAAGGAGAAGAGGAAAGGAGGAGGGGGAGGACTTGTGTAAGGAGCTACTGGGAGGCGAGGAAGGGATGATAGTGGGTAGTAAAGAAAATAAATAAATAAATTTAACAAAAATATTTTTTTTGGAAATAAAGGAAAAATCTTATAGGTAGGAGCTTCTGTTGGTCTGTCCTCCTTACCCCAAAGAGTAAGCCAGATAGTTAGGGGTGGGATACATTATCACAGCTTCTGTGACAAGCATCCAGTGTTGGTAAGAGTAAACCCAGCCTTAGAAAGGGCCACTATGCTTCCACCCTGAGCTTACATCCCCAGCCCAGAGTTACACATTCCTCAAGCCTTAAAATTGCCTTAATAAGCATGAGTAGTGTCAAAAATTGTAACTTTCCTTTATTAAATGACATGGAAAAAACTTTTCCTTCTAAAGTTCTCATGTATCTATTGGGAACTTGCCTATTTTCGTGTCTTGTTTATCTTAATATACATTTAAAAGGCAATATTATTCATCCATATTCCTATATAATGACTTTAACCATGTATGGACTTTATGTTGTGTTGTTAAAACAAATTAAATGATCTTCTATGTTTCTATCCTAGCAGATAGGATAGTTGTTACAGTTTTCATTGATAGGAAAATTTAACTATTGTGCCCTGTTCTTCACATGTCTGATTTTTACTTGCTAAGAAAAGCAAAGGCCCTTCAGGAACTATGTTCAATCCTACAGCCATCTATATATGTTACAACTATAACTTCATCATTTGCTAACCCAAAAGGGGGCGTTCTGGGAAGATGGCTTAGTCACTCACATGTCTGCTGAACCAACACATGGACCTGAGCATGGATTCCCAGTAGTCATATAGAGGAAAGCCAGGGAATGAGGAAAGGGACAGAAACATCCCAGAGCTTGCTAGCCAGCTGTCTAGCCAAAGTAATGTGAGTTTCTGGTTTAGTAAAAAACCCTGTCTCACAAGAAGAAGACAATAATCAAGGAAACCACCTGACTACAGTGACCTCTGAACTCTATTCACATGTGCATGCACACATGAACACATGTAATGCACACATACACACATGCACCGAAGCTAGAGCTTTGCCTTGCATACATGGAGACGCCTGCGGATCTGGCGTTAAGAAGCTGCCATAATTAAACTTGGTTTATCCTGACTGATAGGAGGGGTGGCAGCATAAGTCCACCTGGCCTTGACCTCCACTCTCCTGTAGATCCTATGCTAGTGTTGACCACCCTAGGATCACTGAGGCAGCGAAAGTGTAGAGAGTGTTGACCCAGTTCCTACAGGAAGTGGGTCCTAGTGGTGACTGCAACCCTCAGGCACAGGAACTTGAACAAACCTATCAAACCTACAAGACCTACTTTCTTCTATACAGGGTCTCTCTCTCTCTCTCTCTCTCTCTCTCTCTCTCTCTCTCTCTCTGTGCGTGTGTGTGTGTGTGTGTCTTTCTCTGTGTCTCTGTGTGTGTGTGTGTGCTGTGTGTGTGTGTGTGTGTGTGTGTGTGTAATACTTGCCACAGCCCCTGACCTTCTGAAAGAAAATTACACAAAAAAGGGGGGATCTGTGAAAGATTTGAAAGCTTTGATCATTTTCCAATAACTGCTAATGGCAGGGTCCTGGGGACAGGAGGGAGGAATGAATTAGAATTTTTTAATCTCCTTCTTAAAGGGGGGGCAAAATATTTCTGTATTTATGTAGATTAAAAATCTCATTTTGTTGCTTGACTCATTTTGGGTTCCTTGAAAGCGCCTGTGAAAGTTGATTAGCACATGCAGGTTCAGATAATTTCCCCAGAGAGCTAAACAAATTAAAATATATTTTTTAACTCCAACCAGCTGACATGGGCCATCAGCTGCATCCTTGGTACAAGTTCTACCTTGTCGATTTAATCCTAAACTGGGTACCTAAGCAATATTTACCTGGCAGGAAGCGACAGCCCAGGGACTGGTTGGATGGATTCTAGGGTTTCAGCCCCTGCCCTTCTTCCCCGTAGACCCGTCTTGACCTCAGGCTGGCCTGTTATTCAATCAGATACTAGGCTCTATGGAGGTGGACCAAATTATAACCTCCCTAGGAGACCTTTAATCCAAATGTAATATATCCATAACCCAAGATCAATCCAGCTTGGTTGATTCTGCATTAGGGTGGTAATTCTCCAATCTAGCAGGTGGGATGGGTACCCACAAAGAGTTGCTTGGGAAATGGCTAAGGGGGAGGAGAGGATGCCACAAGCGTCACCAGACTAGACAGCACCAAGGGCTTTACTAAGCACACAACTTTGCACTCTCATCATGAGAACCTCCAGGCCCTATGAGGGCCACTCCATGTCGCATGAGCATCTGCTGAGCTGAGGCTGGACTGAGGGAAATGGGGTACATATAGAAAAGGTGGGGCGGTGGTAAGAATAACTCCAAACTGCTGCAAAGCCAGTCTAGCTTCTGGCTCCTCATGTCCTCTCTAAGAACGTCTGCGTGCCCAGGACTCCAGTAGTCCTCTCCCTCCCTGGCTGCACGCTGGTATTTAGACAACTGCTCAGCAGAAATTCCTGAGGTGTGTACAGAACTGGTGAGAAACAAAGGCACAGTGAGGAAAGCCAGAGAAGTGTCAAACAACCGAGGCTTCAGTCTTCCCTGCTCTGATACTCGCAAGCTTTGCATGACGACGGGAGAGTGAATTGTAAATTGCAAGAGGCTGTGGGAAAATGAACAGTTCATTTGCAGCCACGCTGCGGGCAGTTCCCCCGCCCCCACCCTACACCGGCATGGATTCCCACACATCTCAGAGGCTCCTGCAGATACTCTCCTTCCTGTGAGCTTGCTCCCCATCCCTTTGGGTCAGTCACAGCCTGCATGCGACATATAAACAGCCTCCACCTCACACATGCTGTCATCCTACACATACACATCAGAGATGAGAGAGAGAGAGAGAGAGAGAGAGAGAGAGAGAGAGAGAGAAGTATTTGGTACAAAAGAAAGCTATGTCTGGATTATCTCCCAAGATGGATCCCTGCCCTATTTCTTCACAGTAAGACTCAGTGGATGGTCTGCTTTATTCAGAAACATTACATCATTTTCTAACTATGTGACCACTAACTTCCCTGTTAGGAGGTTTAAGTGAACTACTATGTGCACAGTGAATATTCCCATTGATGCGTTATGATTACTTAAAGCTAATGCGTTAAGAGTCCTACCAAAGCCTCCCACTACTCAAAGGCAACGATTAGAAAGCCTTTGAACCCAAATAGTATATTTGTGTTAGAGTTCTCCTGGAAACCCAAACTACTAGGATGGATCACATAGGTAAGGAGAAGGCACTTTTGAAGCAGAGACGCTCAGCAGCTCAGAGTACCCACCGCCTTGCAGAGCTGAAGCTCAGTTCCTAATACCAAATGCAGTGGCTTACAGCCTCCAGAATCTAGCTCCAAGGAATCCAACACCCTCTCCTGGCCTTTTTTGGACATTTGCACGTATATATGCACATGCACACACAAGGGCACACACATATACACACAGGTTTATATTTTGATGAGGCAAGTTTATTTGTAAATAAAACATTAGACCACTGTGTTTCTATATTGAAACTTTCCATATTGGAATTCCAAATTTCCACATGGAAATATACTCCATATAGTTCAAGGAAACCACAAGCCTTCCACCTTCCTTCCCAGAATGCCAGGAATTTGGAGACAAGCAATCCACCAAGTCTACATTGCTTCCCCAGCCCAGGGGCTGATCTAGGTAGACTAGGAGGAGACTTCTGGACAATGGGCTTTAGGGTAACAACACAGACAAGTCAGATGCGAGGTTCTGAAGAGCAGCCCAGACTCAGACCCGTGTCAGCACCTGCCTCAGAGCTCTGCTCACAGCTAGAGATTTCTGGAAAAAGTTAACTGCGACTTTCAGAAGCAGGAACAAGACATAGGGTGGGTCTGGAGGAAGGAGGTGGCTCAATATACTGCTTTTGGGATGTTTGGAAGGAAGGAAGGAAGGAAGGAAGGAAGGAAGGAAGGAAGGAAGGAAGGAAAAAAGGAAGGAAAAAAGGAAGGAAAATCCAAAACAGATGGGGGAAGGCAGTATTTGTTTGATGTGGGAAGTGGGCATGGTGTTTAGATCATTCCCTACATTTTCATACATCTAAACATTTTTAATCTTATTAATGTGCTTACTTAAAGAATTCAAGAGAACCTACTACTGCCACCTCCCTAAACCAGTATAATTTCTAGCTGCATTTAAAGACATATCCTTATTCCCAAAGATAGTGTGGCTTTTCTTTTTCTCCAGTAGCAGCAGCGGCAGCGGCAGACAAGAGACCATTATAGAAAGTCATAAGCAGGCGGGGTGTCTATCCCCAACTGACACATCTATAGTATAAATCCTACACCCAGGACTCATGGAGCATCCAGAAAGCAGGCAGAAAGATTCTGAGAGCAAGAGGTCAAAGATGGATATCAGCAGCAAGATGAGGTCTTTTATGCACAACATGGAAGCTTCACCTAGGAAATCTCAACAAGATGTTTGCCCAAACAAAACTTTAAAAGAGAAAGAAATTGGCATGCCGAAGTGGATAGGAGAATTCTCACAAGGCTTTACTCCTAGAAGAGAGCTACAGGCAAGAAATGATTGCTGAGAGACGGAAACCCAGGCTGCACCCTGACCGACGGCTAGCCAACCGCCAATCCTAAGAGGTCATACCTGAACACATATGAGCTGCACTAAATGATCTCAGCAGGCTGTATGTGTGTGTGTGTGTGTGTGTGTGTGTGTATATATATATAAACAATAATAATTAAAGAATAAGAGCAATGAAATTGAACAGGAGTGGGGACACAGGAGTAATCGGAGGGAGGGCAGGAGGAGGATATAAATACAGTATTGCTATGTAAAATCTCACTTAAATTTTTTTTTAATTAAAGAAAAGTCTCAGCTTGAATCAAAGATTTCTAGAGAACATGAACTTTGACCTGAACCAAACCAGATTTCAGGAGCCCAACACCCATGACTGGGCTTTTCTGGTCCTATTCATTGGCAGAGCTGCAGAGGAGCAGAGTGGGAAGCTAATTTCCTCGCCAGATCACAGCTCCTCATGGCTGAAAGAAATTCAAGCATTTGCACAGACTTCTGGCCTCTCATCGCTCTCTGTCACAGGCCCATGTATGACAGTTTTGTTTACAACCAGGAAACACTGCCAATCTCTTCAAAGCAACAGTACCTAGAAAAAGCACATTACCTCATTCTGACAAACTAATGTCAAAGATAAGGAAGCTGAAGGGTGCTGCCAGGAGTTAATTGACACTAATTTGAATAGTTACCAAGGTTACAAATGATAATACCCTGTATGGTTTCAAGAGCTTAAAAAAAAAAGTCTTTATACATTGCTCCTTGATTGGTTTCTGATGTCCCCAATGAAGGAGGTAGGTAAAGGCAGTGCAGTGCCTGGGGTCATCCGTAATCAAACCCAATCCAGCCATCGTGTCAGGTGACAGAAACTTATTGTGTCCTCCTCAAGTAGGCTAGGCCAGGTGCTTATGTGGGATGCTCACTCACACAGCCAAACACACTTTCTTGCCTTGACGTGGCCTCAGTCCTACACAGATGAAAAAAACAATAAATACAGTGATAAAGACAACACACAGCAGTCCATGCAGAGGGGAAGCTCCTGTCTGGAGGGAGAAGATGAACCCATGGCATCAGGATGTGACATCTGAGTGATGTGCAAGGTTGATGAATCTACAGATGAAGAAAGGAGGCGAGAACAAGTGGAGCTCTTAGTCTTGTATTCCAGAGGCAACAAACAGATCTGCAGAGTTTGGACACACTCTATTTCCACACTGTAAAACCTTAACTGAGACAGAATTCACATCAGTACAAGTCACCCACCTAACGTGTACAACTCTATCCTTTGAGTGTATTTACAGGGCTGCACAACCATCATCAATTTTAAAGCATTTTCATTTTCCCTACAAGAAACTCCAGATCCACGAGTCCACTGTTCCCAATCTGCCCCCGACCACCCATCTACTTAGTGGCTACAGATGGGCTGCTTGTAGATTCTATAAACTGGAGATCCATGAGTCCACTCTTTTGTGCCTGGCTTCCCTCACGTAGCACACACTTTATGAATGAACGCATACTTAATTTCATGTTATTGCCAATAATATTCCAATGTGTGCCATATTTTGTTCAGCTACTCATCAGCAGATAGATTTTTGAGTTGTATTTCCTCTGGGGATTTCACAGGAATGTTTGCAGCGTAGTGTGGTGCCTGCCACCCTTCTGGAGGAGCTGGCTTGGTGATCAGGAGGAGGCCAATCCGCTCAGGGCCTGAGGGAGCATTTCAGCCACAGGAACAGCTGAGATCTACATGGACACACTCCATGAAAGGAAACTCAATGTTCCCCAACCCGGAACTTCTACTTAAAAGAAATAAAAAATGCTCATAATTACTGCAAAGCCACCTGACACAGGGGGAGGGGAAGAGGGGCACAGTGCAAAACCAAGGGCAATTGTATGACTCTTTGTAACTTGGAAAAATGTATAGCCTTGTGAACTCAAAGCAAATGTCGCATACACCCTGGCAGTGGCCTGGGCGCCCGTGCTGCTGAGAGACTCGGAAGCTGCATCTACAGATCTGCTGAAGAGTGAAGCCACCGTGGGCACAGGTCAAGAGAAAAGGAAACTGAGAAAGAGAAGCATGAGAGATGTCTGTGTTTAAGGAAAGGATGAAACAGGAAAGACGGGGTATAAACATGAGAAAGCACCATGCTCCAGGAAGCAACAGCAGTTAGCATTTGTAATTCATAGGTTATCTACGAGAGCAGTTCTACATGCACACACAACTGTACCACTTCACCGGAGGCTCACCATGACACTGTGAACGACAGCCAAAGAGAAGTCTTCACAGAGTAGAAATAAAACCCACAGTACCAAGATGATTTTTTTTTTTTTTTGAAAACGCATGAAGTCTCACAAAAGAGCTTATAAACTTGTGGTTGGCTTGGTAACCAGTAAGTTGTCAGCCACATTGGGCAAGGCAGTCTCAAGCAACTGCTCATGATAAGAGTAATGAACTGGGTGTGGCAAATGTGATTTTAGTTTCAAAATGTGACACTGATGTGGGGAGGCAGTGCAAACGTTTTCTGTGCACACAGCAAGCCTGAGGATGAGTTTGGATTCCCCAGAACCCACATAAATGCTGGGTGGGTGTGGCAGCCGACCTTTAATCCTAACAGCAGGCTGAGACAGGGGATCCCTAGAGCAAGCCAGCTAGCAAGACTAGCCATGTCAGAAAACTCTGGGTTCCATGGAGAAACCCTGACTCAATGAATAAAATGTACAGTAATTGAGCAAGACTCCAGATATAAACCTCAGATCTATACACATACTCACAGACATGTACACCTGTGTGTGTACACAAACATGCATCATACATGCCATCACTCAGACACACACACACACACACACACACACACATACAAGAAAAACTGAACAGTGGATGGAGGGCTAGGACCACAATGAGTGGCTCGAAGGGATGCGTGGGTCTTATTTATTTAGATTTTACTTGTCTGTGAGCTTCTGAAGAGTCAGGCTAAGCAAACTCTTTGAAAAGGCAAGGAGTTAAGGGGTGCCCAGAGCCAAAGACAAGAATAGACATTAGAGACAAGATTAAATCTAAAATATGGTGTCAATTCCATTTTGTATCATTGAGTCAGACATACATTCCTGAATAAAAATATCCTCCTCCGGTCCCCAATTAAAGGAAATTTACAGAAATTTCTGCCAATAGCCATCAAGCCCTTCTCTGGTCTTGTTGAGCAACTGGGCTGGCCAGAGAGGAGAGGGGTGCCCTTGGGTTTTCCCGCCTCTGTGGGAATGTGTCAACACTTTGCTGGAATGAACTAATGAGACTGAAATCACATCAGACTTGTTAGCTGATATGCTTTGCTTCACTGACAGAGCAGTTGTACTAGTTTGTTTTAACTCCCAACTTTACACGAGCCATCATCTCCTGGAAAGAGAATCTCCCCTGAGACATTATCTAGATCAGGTAGGCCTATAGGAATATCTTTGGGGAAATGTCTCTATTGTTAACTGAGGTGGGAAAACACCCTACTGTCCTGAATACAGGTAGCACTGTTTCATGGGCTGGGCCTCAACCATGTAAGAATAAAAAATTCTAGGTAAGTCTATTGAGCAGGTAGGGAGCATGGGTGTGTTGTTGTAGAGAGGATATCTTGTGTACTGTGTGGCTGCATCACCTGCCAATTTAAAAACCAATGGCCTATAGGAAAGGGTAGAATAGAAGGTGGGACATCTGGGAGGCAGAAAGGATTCTAGGATAGAGCCAGGCGCAGGAGATGTGATGAGACAGACACATGGTAGAATGTAGATTAGAATAAATGGGTTACAATCAATTATGATCTAGTCATAGAAAAGCCTAGTTAAATAGCCACGGTATTTGTAAATAAATTTTGAGTCTGAGTCTTAATTCTGGGAGCATGGGGCTGGAAGGGAGAACCAGGACCTAACTTCTACACCTTGTTTCTCTTTGCTCTTGACTGTGGAGGTAAGGTGACCAGCTGCTTGAGTATCTCCCTCAACTTCCCCTCAGTGATGAGCTGTAACTTGGAATCAGAACCCCTTCCTCCCTAAGCTGCTTTTAATTAAAATATGTTAGCACAGCACCAGAGATAAAATTACAGCAATAGGAAAATACGCAACCCCTGTGTGTAGTTCCTTTCTCCCTGGAAGGAAAGACTCCTTGTGCTCCCTGAAAGGTCACCATGTGGCTCTGCTACCTTCCCCACCCCTCCAGGGTCTTCATGTGAAGTGGGAAGCAGCAGAGTTGGAGAACTTTCTAGCACACATTGACTGGAAAAGTGTCACATTTGCTAAGGGAAGGGAGTGTACCTGTCAGAGGATCCCCACCTTGCTGTACTTCCTATGGTGTCATGATACAGGAGCATGTGACAAGTTTAAATGCCTACCAACTTGGTAGAGAGGCGGAGAGTTTAGTGTGGCTCAGATGCCAGTAGTTCCGTTTTATTAGTGCTTTCTCTATAACAGAAGTTTCTTCTGGCCTTGATCTTAGCAGGTGCCACGTCCCCTTCATGGCACCTTAACTTAAAATAAGAAACCGAGACTACTCAATGGTCATTCTTTGGGTAGGCAAGCAAGAATTATCCAGATGCAAACAATCAACAAATCCAGATAAATTCTGCTAAGATTCTATAAGTAAATGTAAGTTGATATACTGAGTTCAGTGTCAGGACATTTTCTACAGATAAGGGAATTCAGGACTATCAAAGTAAAGCTTGCAGGTCATTCATTGTGTTAGAAAAAAATGAGTCTAGGTCACAGAGTGTCCTGGCTTATCCCATCATCTTTTTCATCCTGTAATGACCGTGCCCTATCTCTATTGTCACATTTGTCCTTCATATTTTGAAAGAAATAACAAAATTTCTTGTTATCCTGGGAAATCCTCATATGTTTACATAGATGGACCCCAAGGACACTTGGGTTACAATGACGGGGGTGATTCTCATTGGTGTCTGTGTTCAGAGCAGCTCAGTGATGTGGAAAGGTGTGGAGGTTACAATTGTAATGGTTATAGGTAAATAATCAGACATTGGAAGGCAAAAAACAGATAAGAATTTCTCTGCGATCTGATTCAGTTCTGTGGTTCACACACAGACTGTTGAATATTCAGCTAAATTCATTTGAACAGTAAACAATGGAGACAGTATTAGTGATGTAATATTCACCTCTGCTGAGAGCACTCAAATGCTGTCAGGGCAGAAGAGAGCCTACAAGTTAAAACTGCAGGATTAAACCCTAAAGCACAACCAGGAAGGACAGCCGAAGCGCTGGGTGGGCATACACTGTGTGCCTGGCTGTTGCTTAGACAAATACACAGCTGAAGAGAAGCCGGGACCATCTCCAAGAGAGAGAGAGCCCTGCTTTTGTCTGACAAAGCTGTGCTGACCCCAGAGGAACACACAATAGGAAATGAGAGTTGGATAGAAAATTAATTCCGACAGGAAACAGAATGATCCACGCCGAAGCTCGGCTCCAGGACAGTCATTGCAAAAACCCAGAGCAGCTGGGATCCAGCCTCTGCTCTGCACACACTGCAGGCTGAGCAGCAAGAAGCAGCCTAGAGGAACATGGAGAAAGGCCAAGCTCAGCCATCCCTGGGGACATGTCAACCCAATTTAGGTTCAGGTGCATCTCTACCAATGGAAGGCTGATAGATGCCTGGCAGAGGACCCTGAATGAAAGACAGGAAACCCTCCTCGAAAGGCAGGAGTATGGGCTGGAGAGAGATGCCTCCCTGGGTAAGGGTTCTTTCTGGGCAAGCATGACAATCTGAGTTTAGATGCCAGCACACAGAAAACACTGGGTATGACCTGGTGCCCTGTAACCCCAGCCCTGAGGGGCAGGCAGACAGGAGGTTCACTGGGGCATGCGGGCCACCAGCTGAGAAATTCAATGAGTTCCGTGAGAGACCCTGACTCAAGGGAATAGATTGGAGAAGGGTGCAGGGCACTCAGTGTCCTCCTCTGCCTGTACACTAGCACAGAGAAGCACACACTTACACTCACATGCTCACAGAACACACAAACCCATCACTCCTGCATACATACACACCCAAATGTAAAAAAGGAAGAAAAAAGAAAATGAGGGGTGGAGGAATAGGGAGTAAGGTCTGAAGTCTTCAGCAAATGAACCTGCACTGAAGCGAAAGTCTCCCAAAGTCCCAGCAGCAGCTACTGAGTTCCCTCGATGGCGAGCAAGGGGCAAAGCTGCAGAAATAGGAAGGTAAGTAGACAGCCATTCATGAGCCAGGCCAGAAGTATAGCACTGCAGGACAATACACTGTCACCCAATCTTCTGGAAGTCTCTGGGGGCCATCACAGAAATGTCCTCCATAACATCTGCTGTCTTCCACGATCCCTGCTGAAACAGAGAGGACCGCAGTTCTAAGGGTCACAGCAGGTGTGCAAGCACCCCAAGACCAAATCTACTCAGTCTCTCTTCACAGTCTCGGCCTCACTTTTCTAGGTCATTAAAATATATCACATATACCACACAGATAGCACAGCTAGTAAAGTGCTTCTGTGCAAGCACAAGGACCAGAGGTCAGTGCCCAGGATCCAGCCATGGGGAACCTGCAGAGTGGTTGTTCTCATTGGTAATGCCAGTGCTGGAGAGACAGCAGAGCAGAAGGCTCACTGGCTAGCCAACCTTGTCTAATCAGCAGTCCCAGGCTGAGAGACTCTTCTTCAAACAAAAGAAAACAAATGGGGGAACAAAGAGACAGCAGATAAGAGCACTGGCTGCTCTCGCAAAGGACCCAGGCTCAGTTCCCAGCACCCACATGATGCTCACAACCATCTGTAACTCCAGTCAAAGGGAGATCCGAGACCCTCTTCTTACCTGCTCTGTACCAGGCTTACATATGATACACACACATACATACATGCATACATACATACTTGTAGGTAAAACACTCATATACATAAAAATAATTAAATTAATAAATTGAAAAAAAGAGGTGGATGGTATCTAAAGAATAATGCCTGATATTAATCTCCATATGCACATACATCCACACGTGTACACATGCTCCCCATACATGCACATGAGAATGTGCGCACACACACACACAGGACCACATATAGATCCTTGTTACTAAAGCACAAAATATCTAAGGAATTCTTGTAAGGTCTAAATGGTCACTGTGGCATATCTAAAGAAGGACAATGGCCCCATGTGCCATTCAAAGCAATGAGTGATGCTGAAACTGTTCACACGAGACTGAATTGTCTTTTTCCAAAAGGCATATTGGGGCATTAATAAGTGTTCTGGATGTTGATCCAGAAGATACAGTCTCAGATCTGGCTTTATCTGATGTCTGCTGGACAGCCTTGAGCTCATCACTTAACTTCTCTGTGCTTCTGTTTCCCCCATGACATAGCCGTTCAGCTCCTCCACAGAACTGCTGCCAAGACTGAGAGAGGGCAGGGATGGGGCTCAGCTGATGTAGCTCATTCACAGCATGTGGGAAGCCTGGTTTTGGTCTCTAGCACTGCATAAAAAGTGTGGTGGCACAACCAGATATCCTAGCACTCAGACAATGAAGCAGAAGGATCAGAGGTTCAAGGCCAGCCTCAGCCACATAGCAAGTTCAAGGTCAGCCTGGAATACACAAGATCCTCTTAAAACAGTTTTTTTTTTTCTGAAGGTGAAAGTGTGTGTGTGTGTGTGTGTGTGTGTGTGAGTGTGTGTGTGTGTGTTTAGATCCATATATGTAAACATCCATGTGGAAGCTACATGGGAATATATATTGGAAATCTTTCTCAATCTCTGTCCACCCTGTGTTTTGAGATGAAGTCTCACTGAACATGGAGCTCATGAATATGGCTAGTCTGGATAGCCAGTGATCTGGCGCTCTCTCCAGCAATGCATTACAAGCATGCACAGCACAACCCAGCTTCCCCTCTGCCCCCATGGGTGCTGGGAAGTGAACTGGGGTCTTCATGCTCACACCACAAGTACTTTACTAAGTATCTTCCAACCCCTAAAAGATTTTTTTATATAAAGAGCATTTTGAAAATCCTTTTATAAGTCGATCTATATTTCTTTTCGTTACAGCCTTCCTAGTGAAGTTTTTCTTGAATTACACATAAAATTAATTTGATTCCTTATGAAAATTTCATCTGATGATGGGATGGCAGACGGAGAAGGAAGAGCCAGTCTAGCATCAGAACCACTCCTATTGAAAGGCATCGAGTGGATGATCCTAACTCGGGGAAATATCAGAACCAAACACAAGTGCAAAAGGAACGCTATTCATAGGACCAGCCCTGCTGCATAAAAATTTAAAAAAATTTAAAAATTTAAAAAAAAAAAAACAGGCTTTCTTATGTTAGTGTCTGGACAGGCATTAAGGGCTGAAGGAAGTGGGGTTGGCTCTGCTGCAGAGATGAAAAGGCAAGGAAGGGGACACTGTGGCCATTCACATGGTGCCACAAGCATGAAAGCTAAGCTCAAAGGCAGGAGAGGCAGGAAACTGGGGAGGAACACAAACAGGTTTCATAAGCAATCCAAAATCACAGTTGTGAAAATCACATAAAACGCCATCTGGCCTGCTGGATGGAGTGGAACGTTAAGCAGAGGCAGCCTTCCAGGATGCATGTTCTCATTTCTCTGAGAGAACAGTGATTCTCCCTACCAATCAACTGTGAAAGAGTCACCCTGTCCTGGACCATGTTCACTCTCACCAGGACTACTCTGAGCACTAAGCACCGGGGAAGGAAGCAAATAGAAGGACACAGGACACCTGTGCAGTCCCAACTGCCTCTGGCTCTGACCCCAGTCCATACCAGGGGAAGGCCTCGGCTTTCCAAGGACTGTGTGCTTGGGAGCTTGTCCATCTCCACTCAGTGTTTATAGGCACAGCTGACAATGTTCTAGTCTATAAACTAATGTGGATATGTGAGACAAAAAGATGTATCATAAACTTTGCCAACATCATCATTTTGGACAACACAATTCAATAGCAATCATACAGTTAATGTTCTTTAACCACCACCAAGAACCACGGCAGAAAAATTTGTCTTCCCAACCTGAAACATCCCCCGGTAAACACTAACCACTCACCCTCCAGACTCTATCTCTACAAACAAGTCTTTCATCTAAGTGGAATCATGTGGTGTCTATGCTTTTGTGTCTGGCTTGTTTGACTAAGGTCTTCGAGGTTCATCCACACCACAGGTGTCAGAATTACCTTCTTTTTAAAACACTGGGTGACGTTCCTTCGTATGTACCTAGTGCATGCTGTTTAACCATTTGCCTGCCAATGGATTGTAGAGACTAGGTTTTACACAGTAAGTGAAGGTAAGATGGACATTTTGGCACTAATGTTCCCAGTTCACAAGTCTGCCCCAGTGGTGACTGTCCCACCTCCCAGCCATGGGGCTATGAGTTCAGGAAGAGCAAGAACCAGAGTCTCACTTAACCCTGTACTATTCTCACTGAGGGGACAGTGTCATAAGGCAGGGATTCATAAAGTTTGACAAAGGAGTAACTTAGGAGTAGCGCTCTTCTAATTAAAATTATTCCACAGCTGTTCAAAAGATATCATTTTAAAGAGGATTTGGTGGTGGTGGTGCTGCTGCTGCTGCTATCATTGTGGTGAGTCTAATTTTTGAAAGCAACACCTATTTTGTCAGCCAGTGAAGAAGACAGTGCATGGCGGTAGAAAGACTAATAATGCATGCTGCTGGCCAGGCACATGTTTGTCATCCCAGTGCAACACCAACCAGGCCTGTCTAAAATAACATAAACTAATACGAAGGAGTCATGAACATGAAGTTAGCAGACAAGAAATCAAATCCTGCCTCGGCTTCATAGCTGCTCTGGTGACTTTAATTATTCGTTCAGTCTCTTATTTCATTCTCTTTCAAATGAAAATGTTAAGAATTGTGTAAGCCAACTATATGCTTCCTTGTACGCACATAAGTGGAATACATGCTGCTCTGAAGGTTTTTTTTTTTTCTTTCTTTCTTTTTTATTCTTCAGTTTATTTTGTGACACGATTTCTTTGGGTAGCCTTGGCTGTCCTTGAACTCACTTTGTAGACCAGGTTGGGCTCAAATTCACAGAGATCTGCCTGCCTCTTCCTCCTGAGTGCATCACTGCCAAGATAAGCATGGCTAAAGTTTCTAAGAAGACAAACCATGCATGAAATCACAACACAACACTTTTATATTATGTGCAGAGTAACTATAAACTAACATGGTACAGAGCATAATATTTGCTGAAGTTTTATTGAGCTCCTCAGGAAAGCCATAGGTACAAGGGATGGAATCCCACACAAGACTCAGCAAGGTCCTAAAGAAAGCAACATGGAAGCCAGAAGCTAGGCCAGGAAACACAAAGCTGCCTGTGCTAAACAAGTGTTCTGTCCCCCGCATAATGGCAGTCAAGACCGAAAGCACAGGTTCCCTGTTGAAATGTTCCAGGGAAAGTCCTCCAGGTAAAGTCCCTGGGACCCACACAATACAGAACACAAACCCACTTTCAGCCATGAATCCTTGTGCTGGCAGCTCAGACTCCTCATGACACCTCTGAGAGGGTCTACCTGCCGATGATGTACAAACGTCTCTGTCACGTTGTGAGTTTGGAAGCTGTTAATGAAATACATCAACGTCAGAGGCCTGGGGAGATCCCACGTGGTAATGTGCATATTGAGTAAGCATGGGACCTTAGTTTGGATCCTGGTACCACAGAAAAGGCTAACAAGCATGGTGGTGGTACACATTTGTAGTCCGGACACAGGCAGATCCTCAGACTCACTGGCCAGCCAGCCTAGTTTTATCTGTGAGCTTTGGTCCAGTGAGGACTCTTGTCTCCAGAGTAACTGAGGAGGACACCTGATACTGCCTTCTGACCTCCACAGATACACACTACATACCTTATCACCTCCATTAAACACATAAAATGTGTTCACTGTAGAAGTAATCTTTAACACAGAATTTCTGAGGAGAGAATGCCTGTGAATGGGGATATGAGCCCCTGGCTCCTGGAACATTGTATATAATATATAAACAGCCAGGAACCCCTGGTACTCTGGACTTCAGCTCAGTTTCCCAGCCAAGGGCAGGGAGTGGTGGGGGGCATGGTGACATAGCTGAAAGCCGGGACCCAGAAGCTTCTTTTCCTAAGCTATATATAGGTCAGACCATCAAACAGAACACAACCCAAGAAATCAATGTGCTTGCCTTGGACCAGTAAAGAGCCAGACCCTGAGCACTTGGATACTGCCTGGGGGTGAGCATCACTCTAGACACACAGCCACAGCGATGTGTCATGGACGGCCAGGGAGGTCTTCCCTGATGCTTAGTCTTGGACAAAGCTATCCCAGGAGAATCCAAAATTTCAAAACATGTTCTATGTTCTCTGAAGCAGTCAGGTCAGTCAAGGTACTCTCATGGTGACATAAAAACCAGTTTCTCAGACAAAACTAGATGAAATTGTCTTTCTGACTATACTTAGAGAGGGCTGGCTAGACTGTTCTGCAGGTAAAGCCATCTTGCCACAAACCTGATGACCTAAGTTCGATCCTTGGAACCCACATGGTGAAAAGAGAAAACATACGCCACACACAAAAGAAATAAAAAAAAACATAATAAATCAATAAATATGCTTAAGGAATATATTCTTTTACAACTTAAAGTCACATAAAACCAATGTTTCCACAAACGATAAAAAACATCCGCTAAATACGGTCATGTCTAATGTTCATGTCGGCTCTGGGACTCACTCTGTCATCCTCCTGCTATGGAGTCCAAAAGCAATCATGTGCTTTTCAACATGGATAGAAAATATCATAGAAGTGGGAGATGAGACTTGGAAGGAGGACCCAGTGACTTCATTTGCTCTTTGGGAAGCCATGGAGCCGTATAGAGGTCTCGGGTCTTTCTTCAGCCTGACCATAAGCGTTCATCACTGAGCCATTTGACTTCATTGCCCCTGCCTGGGCCTTTAGCAAACAAACAGCCAGTTGATTCAAGCAGTAGTTGGTTTGGTTTTGTTAAAACTCAATTAAGAAGCTGGCCAAATCAACCATTTCTTTTAAGTGTCTAATTAATTCCAAGTTAAAATGTTAAAACCAATGGTGTGTATAAACGTCTCCCTAGAACGTATGCTGTTGTTGATATTTGGAAAGGGGTAGTTTCCACCCTAAACCAAAGGTTTTAACACATCTACACGTCAATATTTACATTCTATTTTGGGATCCCACTCTTCCATCTTCCTCCATGAGCTGGAGGAAATAAGACCAAGCCTACAAAAGTATCACAACATTCAAAAACTCGTGCTTCTAAGAAACCTATATCCAGCCTCATTACCAATGTTTCTTTCTAAAATTCAACCCAGCTCCAAGTCTCTTCTCCCTTCTCCCAATGTGTGTGGGCAAGTCATCAGATAACGTCATCAAACACAAGAAGGGGTCACTGCAGAATTCAGAGAGGGAAGCTACCGTGTGCCTTCAAAGAGAACAAGCAGGATGGTGTGGCTACTGAAAGGAGTCGTGGGGATAGGCCCTGATGCTTTGGTTCTCCCCTGAGTAACGGGACAGAGGGGAAGAAGGGAGGGGAGGGAACTTGTAACAGATCTTTTCCCTTTATGACCTGGGTTGAAATGAGAGCCTGGAGACTCTGTAGGGGGGTTCTAACACAGACAAACGCCTTCCATTTCTATGGCTCCTTTCTCCAAGAAAACTCCAAGTGTTTTATGAACCTTGCCATAGACTTCCTGTCCACAGCCCCTCAGGATACAAAACAGGGCCACCATTATGGTCTATGTTCCTGAAAGGAAGAACTAAAAACATTCTGACTGCCTTATTTCTCAAAGGGATTCTGCCCAAGGGAAATCAGAGTTCGATCACAAAAAGTCAAAGACTTATTCATCTGGCTGCTTCTTCTAAGAATACAAATCAAAAGGGCTGAACTGCACCACCCGAAATTTCACAAGCAGGAAAATGTAGCTGGGGGCTTCTCTGCCATGCCGAGCTCTCCTGTACTTCCTCTCCCTAACAGAGGGGTTACCTGCTGTAGGCTGACTTCCATCTGGACAACATGGATGCTTCCAGGGTTGAATGTCAGCAGTCCTGGAGGCTTTGTTCATTTAAGTCAAGAGCAAACAGTTCACACAAATTCCTATTCTCCTCACTAAAACAAGTCTTCACTGGGCAAGACTCCAGCCCCACAACACCCAGCTGCTGCTCTGACCTCTCGCTCCTACAATACAGCCCCAGCTCAGTAGCCCAAACATGTCAGCTCCTCACATTTTGGTACCAGTGAAACAGGTCAAACTGGACCTGGCCAAGAAAACCAGCAGCAACATAAAGGAGACAAATAAAGTAGAAGATAGAGAGAAAACAGGATTTTTCTCAGCCTTGGGGACAAGATCATAAAAGATTAAAAACACTCTCATAAAAGGCTTGAGTCTAAAGCCTCTCTAAATTACATTTCTTAGATTTGATTATATTATGTTGGTGGCACAGTTATTAAACATTGAAGATAATGACTTCATTCTGCAAGTAACCTAATATTGAACACAACTGATAAGCAGATCCAGGCTTTCAAGGAACCCCGGATGTTGAAATTTCTGGAGCCAGCCAGTGTCTGGGTATGCTTGGCCCACTATGTTAATGAACTCTTGGCCAGAAAGGGATGTGAATTTTACATTAGGAAGAAGCTGGCCAGGGACCACACCGCCTCTGTGACTCTGAGAATTTGGGTGGGAGCAGGAAGGAAAGAAGCTTTGTGGACACCGGTTGGTTGGCTCCATAAGTGATTCCTTGGGCATTTCCAAACAAAGCTTGAAAAATAATCCTAAAGACGACCCCAGTAACTGAAGCCAAATAGGATCTCTCTCCTGTACCCTGAACAACACTAGGCACCCCATTTTGAAAGCAGAAGCCATTGCAGAGGAGTGGGCAGGTGAGGCAGAAGCTATAGCAAGTGACTCCAGAAGGAACCAGAGCCTCCCCACCTGAGAGAACCATGCCCAAGGCCTGTCTGGGACTTAAGCAACAACACAGCATGAGACCCCTCCTCAGCAGGACCTCCCAGATCAGAAAGTGAGATGTCCCCAGGCAACTGGAAGTGATGGCCTCTCCCCTCCCCCTTTGTCCTGGGCACCCTGGGTTCCCCATGCCCAAAGTGCCCTCAGGCCCTGATGCCACCGTGGAACCACGTGGGCTCAGAAGGCTGTGAAGCAGCATATTGATGACCTCTCTGTACAAATGTCACCAAGTTAGTGCTGACACTTTAGTGTGAATCTGTTGGATGGTACAGTTTCTCCCTCACACCTGCTAGGGGCTGAGTTCTAATGATAGAAACTGAAGGGGGGGTTCCTGTCTGGCCCCACGAAACCTCAGAATCTAGTCTTTCTACAATCCAGATTCTTAAAGGAGATCGGTTCATTTCTCTTGGTCTAAAACCCCTTTCACAGGTCTTCGTTCATATCTGGGGAAAGAGACTCAGGGCCCACCCTGATCTGAACAGCATCGTGTTTACCTTCTTTGAAAGGGATTTGGGGTTTCTGGCCAACTGTAATATTTGTTGTTTTCAAAGAGCTCAAGTGTTCCAGTGCACTTGCAAGCCACTAAAAGGATATCTTGCAGAACTGTGTCAGCCCTTTACAGTGTGACACTGGGACAGTTGTGAGCCTGGGCCACAAGAGACCATGCATGCATACTTCTGCTTGGTTTCTGGAAACCCTGCTCCTGACACATCTACAAGTCCAGGCTAGCCTTCTAGGGGATTAAAAAATATATAGCATGAAAAGTAAAGGAGACCACCCAATTGAGGCCAAGTTAGTTCACCTTGTCCCTTCACTGCCCTTGAAGCTGATGAAGCTGAAATCAGAAAAACTGCAAAGCTGAGCAAGCTATAACTGCTAGTCCAGTCTACAGAAACATGACCAAATAGCTGATATGTTAAGATGGTACTGGAATATTTGTTATACAGCAATAGCTAGCTGATACACCAGGTAAGAGAGGGGATGTGCAGAAACCCACCACCTAGCAAGGCTCACTACTCCCAGACACTCACTCACTCACTCACTCACTCAAGGTCTCACTAAGCCTAACTGAATGCTGGGCTCCATATTGTATGCTGGAGATATAAAGATAACAAGACACAGTCCCTGTCTCCAAGTAAAGGAGAACGTAGAGATTACATAGACAGTTCTATCATAGTGTGTAAAGTACTAAGGTGGGGTAAGACAGCCTAAGGGAGTTAGAGGAACAAGGGTGTCTAATGAGTTTGGGAAGGGTTCTCAGATAACGCATGTGACACTAGGAACCTCAGGAGGCAGTTTGTCTAGGCAGAGAGTTGTAACCGGCACATCCGCACTGCTTGTGGTCTACAAGAAACCAACACACATTGTCGCCATCACATCTCTTGCTGTTCCTCTCGTCTTTCCTGTTCTTTCAGATAAACTAAGAAAAACCCAGGAAATGAACCCCCCAATGCTTGACAAGAAGACTACCATCCCAAACAAGATTTTAATTGAATACTGTCCTCCTTAAAACAGCAACAACAACAAAATGAGAGAATGAGAGAGAGAGACAGAGAGACAGAGAGACAGATAGAGAGACAGAGAGACAGAGAGGAAGATCCCATGGAATCATGGAAAGGGAAGCAGGGACACTCCCTATGAGGTTATTCAAGGGGAACAAAGACTTCAAGACTACAGAAACTCAGTTGAGCCACAAAGCCACAATTTAAGTTAGCAATTTTCACCCTTGATGCTGCATACCACTCCTGATTACGCCAATTAATTAAAGTGGGTGCATCTGGTTCCTTCTAATTTTCTGCTATCAGGCAAAGAGGAGCTACTAATAAATGTTTATTGGATCATTTTTTTCAAGACCATACACTTGCTAAGTAGAAAATCACAATAATAATAATCATCATTGACTAGGATAATAGGAGGGTTCTATGGAGCTGTTTTTTTTTTTTTTTTTTTTTTTTTTAATTCCTATAACTTGCCAGTAATTTCTTCAATGATAGTCTTCTACTCCAGGGACAGAAGATGTTTTCTAAGCTCATTCTATAACTGCATCTAAGACTCATGGGAAAATATCCAATCTCATTACACCTTCAGAGTGAGGCTGACTTGATCAGTTAATAGCCAGTGATTTAGAAGAAAACCCTTATTTTCTAACAGTTACTGTATCCAAGGACACTAGTCCCTCTATCTCTAAGTCAGGGCATTTGTTACTTTCATGTCACTATGAGGAAAAATAAACTGATGGAAACTATTTCAGAGAGGGAAGCTTTATTTTGGCTCATGTTTCAGAGAATCAGCCAATCACAGTGGGAAGAGCAGGTGTAGGGTCTCAGTCCATGGCAGGAGGAGAGTGTGGGCAAGGCCACAGCAAAGCAGAAAACAGGGTCGTGGGGTTAAACCCTTCAAAGTCTTCCCCCCTGCCCCAGTTGTCTGCTTCAGTCAGCTAGACCCCACCACCTAAAGGTTCCATAGATATCCACAATAGGGCACCAGCTAAAGTTTAAGCACCCCATACAGGAGCCTGTGGGGAATGTCTCAAATTCAAACCTCAAGTCCCACAGACAAGGTGGCACACATCTCAGCAGGAAGCAGATACAGTTGGAGCCTGTCTGTCTTTTGCTGGTGTGATACATGCAGGAGTTATGAAAAATACTCATTGAACTATTTGAATTAACTTCTTTTCTCTCCCATAAAAACTCCCTTCTTTAATAACAGTTAATCAAAACCTGAGTATTACGTTTACATGGACAGTATGAGTCTCTTGGCAAAAATCCAGGGCCCTTGGGCTGTTCTTTTTGCTGCCATTTAAAAAAAGAGAGAGAGGTTTTATTTTTGTTTTATCTATGAGTGCTTTGTCTCCACGAATGCATGTGCACCACATCTGTACCTGGCAAAGAAGAGGGAAGAAGAGAGCATTGATCACTGAGACTAGAGTTATAGACATTTGTGAGTCACAATATGGATGTTGGAAACTGAACCCAGGTCCTCTAAAACAGTAAATACTCGCAACCCTGAGCCGTCTCTCCAGCCTCTGTGGCTGCCACCAATCTTAGGGGGGCTATGAATTCTCTGTTTTGATGGATAGCTTTCTCTCTGAAACATACAGAAACCAGAAATCACACATTTAAAATAAATCTGTTCGAAACCTTGCTTATCTTTAATGTGATAGTTTTATAGGTCCTCTCTCTCTCTCTCTCTCTCTCTCTCTCTCTCTCTCTCTCTGTGTGTGTGTGTGTGTGTATCTGCCTCTGTCTCTTTTGTCTCTCTCTGTCTCTCTGTGTGTATGTGTGTGTGTCTGTCTGTCTCTGTCTCTCTCTGTGTATGTGTATCTCTCTCTCTCTCTCTGTGTGTGTGTGTCTGTCTGCCTCTGTCTCTCTGTTTGTCTCTCTCTGTTTCTCTGTGTGTATGTGTGTGCATGTGTGTGTCTGTCTCTCTCTGTCTCTCTCTCTGTGTATGTGTATCTCTCTCTCTCTCTCTCTCTCTCTCTCTCTCTCTCTCTCTCTCTCTCTCACACACACACACACACACACTGTAGGGAAAGACTGTATCTTCCACGAGCATGAGCACAATCCCAGTCTCCTACTATACACACTCCTATACCTTATACGTGGGCACTCCCTTTTCCGAGGAAAACCGCTTAGTGTTCTTCAGTGTCAGCTGTAAATAAACCCCAATTAAACCATGTTCTAGAGGCACTGAGAACAGGTCATTAAGCGACACTAGACTGTCCTCAACCCTTTTAGGTTCTCCATTTCCCCATGTCCGGTTGTCTGTAAGCGGATTAGAAGGGAGCCAGTCCCTGACCTCAGGGGCTGAATCCCTCGCACAGCTCCTGCCCTGCAGAAGTAGCAACCTGCTGCCCGGGAAATCACACACAGTTGCTGTGAAAATGATTATGACTCTCAGAATGGAATATTATGGCTTCAGGTGGGAAGATAAGTAGAGAGAACAGATGGATCTCTAGAAAATATGAAAGTCCCTTTCGGGAATATTCACCACCAAGTAGACAGCGGTGAAGGGGACATACAATAAATATAAGGAATCAATTAGGGTCAGGAAGGTTGACTCTGTCAATAGATTTTTCTAGCTATGTCTTTCTTTGCTCATTCATTATCTTTTATGCCTGCAATAATATGATTGGGATAATTACCATAACCCAGAATGCAGTGAGAAAACAGGGCTGGGAGACAGAAAGAGTGGTTCATCACATGAAGTCCCAGGTCATCACTGAAGCTGAGGATTTCTTCCTCTCTGGGGCACATGTTGGCATAGAAAAGAGTCTCAGACGCCCCTAGGTAAAGGTACATAAGCAGACTAGGGAGATGAATCAGTCAGTAAAATGCTTGTCAGGTAAACAACTCGAGCACGAGGAATTACATTCAATCTTCAAAACTCCCACAAAAACATTCAGGCAAGGCGGCTTGTGCTTGTAGTCCCAGTAGCATGGAGATGGAAATGCCAGTCTGGCCAAATCCAGATGGACAAATCCCAGGCCAGTGATACACTGTCTCAAACCATAGGTGGACAGTGCCTAAGGAATGCCATCACCAGTTGTCATCTCCCCCCACCTGCCACGCCGACACATGTGTCATACACATGTGTGAGCCCAAACACACACAAAAGACCTTAAAGGGCAACACCAGGCTCAGTACATTGGCTTAATGGGTAAAGGCACCTGCTGGCAAGCCTATAACCTGAGTTGGATCCCTGTGAATCACATGGTAAAAGGAGAGAACAAAATCCCACAAGTGGTCCCCTGATTTCCACATGCATGTCATCACACACACACACACACACACACACGTGCACACACATATGCAGGTGTGCTCACACACAGAAACAAATGGATTTTTAAAATTAAGGGAAAAAATTAACATCACTGTTAAGCACCAGTCCCCCATAGA
Source organism: Arvicanthis niloticus (assembly GCF_011762505.2). Lineage (NCBI taxonomy): Eukaryota > Metazoa > Chordata > Mammalia > Rodentia > Muridae > Arvicanthis > Arvicanthis niloticus. The sequence continues at coordinate 68,342,745 of NC_047673.1, read as the reverse complement.
GAAGATCACATAACCTCTTAATCAGTCTTAAAATTTCAGCCAAGTCCCAATAATTTGGGAGAAAAGAAAAGTATATTCATGTAGGCTATGAAACACTAGCCATAACTAAGCTACTGTGTGAATACACACAAATTTTAAGATATTTAAATTCTGCTTTATGTGAAAATTCAGCAACTAGAAGAAAGTAAGAAGTACACAAAATCAATCATATATGAGCCTCGGGCTTTTAAAATATAAAATATACTAAAACAGCTAAATAGCAATCATCATGGAAGCAAAATAGATTTTTCTAGTCACAGACAGATTCTGGAAAGTTTAAACTTTTATCAATGTTGTGAAAAGGCTTGGAATGTAAATGTGCCTTCTGACAGCTCCTGATATAAGCTAGGAGTCTATGTTTGGCATGTGTATGTATGTATCATTCATATGTGTGTGTCTGCATACTTGAGGTATATGTGCATGTATACGTGTGTGTGTGTGTGTGTGTGTGTGTGTGTGTGTGTGTGTGTGTGTGTGTGTGTGAAGGCCCAAGGCTGACACCTGGAGTCTCCCTCACATACGCTACTTTATTTACTGGCACAGGGACTCTCAACTAAATCCTGAGCTCACACACAAGAGAGGCAACTGAGGATGGGGAGACAAAAGAAGAGACATAGGAAAGGAGGAGGGGAGAGAGAAAGGCTACACAGGTCTTAAACTGTCTGCAGAAAGACATCTCTAAATTTACCACACCAGCAAGGTTGTCAGGCAGAGAGTGCAGAGGAAGGAAAGGTGCTCAGCGGCAGGACTGGTCGGTGACAGCTGGGAAAGCATCACTCCAGGGAAGCAGCTAAGGGTTGGGCAGACCCGAGGCTGTTCAGCAATCGGTGAGAACCTGCGCTGCCATCATCCCTGTGGGGGGACTAAAGCATCCAGCACTAACCTTCAAGTGTCCAGAGTGTACCCCAGACTACTAATCACTCTGTTCTCTGAGAAACCTGAGACAAGGGAGCAAGAAGTAGAGCCCTTCTCTCCCAGGCTTTGGCAGGCTTTGCAGAACTACCCTGCTTCCTCCCCACCCCCAGAGTTCCACCCACATGGTCAGTGGCAGCATATTGACTCTTCCCATCTCCTTCGCTTGGGTTAACGTCTCTGAAAATGCTGCTGCACGGGGCTGGGTGAGGGCTCAGTGCACAGCTACCGAGATCTAACCGTTCACCTTCCCCTCACCCAGCTACATCTCCTGACAGTTACTGGATATTTCATGGAGTCTCAATCTTAGAGGCGTGAAAACAGGAAAGCAAGCTCTGTTTCTACATGCCGCACAGCAAGACTGTAATGGAGTTGTGGCTGGGTTAGTTTTCAGGGCACCCTGGACTCAGAAACAAGTGTCTTTTTTGTGGAGAAGATGGACAGAATGAGAAAGGCACTGCCTGCAGGGTATAAAAGACAGAGGACAGGAGACATCAGCCTCTTCAGTAAAGAGTTAGTTCTTGTTTGTATGCATGTGTGTGCATGTGTGTGTGCACATGCATATATATGTGTGAAAAGGGTAGAGAACCACCTAAGATGTCATTCTCAGGAATGCCAACCGCTTTCTTTGAAGCAGAATCTCTCCTTGGCTGCAGCTCCCAATTAAGATAACAGGCTGTTCAGTGAGCTCCACAGACTCTTTTGTGTCTACCTTCTCAGGGCTGGGATCGCACTTATATGCCACCATGACTGGCACTTCATATGAGCTCTGGAGATCAAACACTGGTCCTTGTACCTGTTGTTGGTGAAGCAAGTACTTTACCAACAAAGCATACCTGGAAACCCCCATAGGGACCTCACACACATTTTTGTTTGTCTTGCTTTCTTTTAAAACAGGGTCTCCCTATTCATGGTTCTCCTGCCTCTGCCACATGTGAAGATGACAGACAAGTGCCACCATGCTTAGCCCCCACCCCCACTTTTATATTCATCTTTCTCTCAAGCAAATTAAGACTTCATAGGCATACTAACTATATCCCACACTAGACTGAGAGAGAGAAGGAGAGAGAGAGAGAGAGAGAGAGAGAGAGAGAGAGAGAGAGAGAGAGAACTCTGATTTGATAAATGAATTGTCCGTGCTAAACAGAGTGCAGGGGCCTGCCTTTGTGCCAAGGCTATTGATTTCGGCCTGAAATTCTGAATGCAAAATAATGAAATAAAGGAGCTCGGGAAGTGACAAATGATGTAAAATAAAGAGTGGACTTAATGATGTCCGTGGCTTGAAAAGAGAACATTTTGGCAGCAAAATCTGTGCGCAGAAACGAACACTCGACAGCACAGATAATAACGTCGGAAAGGAATCCCGCTGACTAACACAAGGAGGATGCTGACCGCACAGAGGGGACAATGCAGGTAAATTGTTCTCCTCAAATTTATGCATGGCAGAGAGTCTGAAGTGTGATTTTTACAGCAATACTTGGGGAAAATTACAACGCTCTAATGCAGGAGGACATTCTCTTTTGTGAATGCACTACTTCCTCCTTTCCCTCCCTTTCAAAATAATTTTCCTGCCTGCTCACTTTCCCCTTGCCCCGTACTTAGTAATTTCACCCCACCCCTCCCAACTTCTCTTTCCCTCCATGCTTTGCCAAGAGCCATTGGTAGGCATCAGATGCCAGCCTAGGGCCGGTTAGATGCTGCTCAACAGAAAGGGCCAAGAATCTATGATGGAGATCTGTGGGCAGGGCAGAGGGCAGCCACAATTTCCTGGGGCTTTTATCTGAAAAGCTGGGGGTTCTTTGGGTTTCCATCTCACTGTGGTTCTGAACCGAACCTCTTCTCCATTCCCCAAAGCAGTGTCATAGTATACTGTGACTGCAGAAGCCGCTGCACCTCAAACAGAATTGGCCAAGAAAGACCAGCAATACAGGGAAGAGTGTGAGAAAGAAGAAACGGCCAGAGCAAAGCCAACACAGATCTCTGAGGGTTTCTTTTTGATTGATTAAGTGACAGAACCTTTTTTTAAAGCATACATTTGTTTGGGGGGGGGGCTCGGACCGCAGCATCTCTCCCTTCAACGTGAGACAGAACTCTGCCTGGTCTGACAGTGGCACCTTTACCCACAGAGCCATCTCACCAGCCCCTGACAGTGCATGTTTTTTGTCTCTTCTGTTTTTATTTCCTTACCGCTCCCCAAAATAATGCATGTAAAACAGAGTCGTCATGGGCAGGCAGGCCATGGCTCTGAAGTTTTCACCTCACACACTCTCCACTTACAGTTCACACCAGTACACTGAAAAATACAGTTTGGTGCCACCTAATAGAAATCTCAACCATAATAACTGCACAGATGACAGCCCCAGACACAGGTAGGCTCCTGAGAACAAAGAGAGGGTAGGCTGGCAGCTAAGCAAAGATTCACAAGGCCCTCCCAGCCGGTAACAGTGAAACTCCCTATAACCCTCCCCTGCTGTGCTGGCTTTCCAGGCTTGCTATAGCAAAAGACCACAAAGCTTAGTTACTGAGCACAACTGCATACTCTCTCACTGTTAGAGGACAGACGTGTGACATCAAGGCCATAGGAAAGATGGTTACTTCTGGAGGCTCCCAGGGAGAATCCATTTTGTGCCTCCTTTCTAGCCTCTGGGAGTCACCAACAATCCTGGGCTTAAAGACTTATCACTTCCACTTCAACCTTTTCTGTATCTTTGTATCTTCTGCTTTTATGTCTCTCATAAGGACAGTCATCCCGGGGTCCTTTCAAGAACATTAGCTGAGTTAAACCTTGTAGAGACTTCCTATAAGGTAATCTTTCAAGAAGGCAAATTCCCACACAGACACTGACCTAATAATGTATGAACTACTTCCTTTTGTGATGAATCCAGAAACAAATTAAGGAAGCTTCTGTACTCCAGGGAAAGTGCAAAATCAGATTCATCAAAGCTGGTAGGAAAATTCCCAGCATTCATCTGCTGTACTTCTCCCTCTGGGGAAGAGCTGCAGCATGCATCCCATAAGCTAGCTTTTTAGGGGGATGTCTGGGGAGCCAGTTTCTGTCCTCCTGTCTTGGGGTGCTGACAGGACCCCACCATACTCTGGAAATCTGGAGGCCACTGATGACAAAAGAAAGATACACTGTTGAGAAACTCCAGAAAACCTGCAGTTAAGCTCACCAGAGAGAGCAACTGGAACTGGGAACCTAGTGAGCAGCTTGAATTGGAGATGTGTAAACATAAGTCCAGAGAAAGAGGCACCGGAAGTTCCTAGGAATTCTGGATGAGCTGGCTGGTAAAGATTTTCCTGTGTGACACTAGACTATAGAAACTAGGAATTGTAGCTAATTTAACAAGAATTTAACACACACACATACACACACACACACATACACACAGAAATAAAGTCCTGTCAAATGATCAAAATACATCTCTGGAAACTAGCTCTAAAGCAATGGAGATGTAATAATGACCTAACAACAAATTCAAAAACAACCATCACAGAGACACCAACATGAAAAAGATGATACATAAACAAAGTAAAATTATCAACAGAGAGACTATTTTGAAAATAATGAAATAAAAACTTTATATTGAAGAGTATAATAACTAGGTCTGAGGCCTGCGGGTAAGTGCACCCAGGAGCCCCCCAGACACATTCTGGGGGATCCATAGACCCATAGCCAGCGCTAGCACGCCCCTTCCACCGCTCGCCCCTCCTGCAGTCTGAGGCCTGAGAGTGAGTGCACCCAGGAGTCCCCCAGACACATTCTGGGGGATCCATAGAACCCATAGCCGGTGCTAGCACGCTCCTTCTGCTGCTCGCCCCCCCTCCGGCCTGAGGCCTGCAGGGTCTGAGCCCCAGACCAGACCTCTACCAGGTCTGCAGTTGTGTGGACCCCGGATTCCACCTGAAACATACTGGAAGGTCCGCTCAACCCAGAGCCACAGAGGAACAACTGAACTCAGAGTGTCAGACAACATACCCTGAGATAGCCAAGAGGAGACACTGCACCCAGAACAGCAGACATCTAGCTGGACTGCTACCTTGGAGGCACCATATCCTGAGGCATCCTAGAGATACCACTGTAATCAGGGCAGCTGGAAAAAAATCACAAAGACATCTGGACTCCTAGAAGACCAAACAAAAGCTAGACAACTGGAAAGACAGGCTTCAATCAGAGACAGAAGTACAGGTAACACTAGAATTAACCAGATGGCAAAAGGCAGGCGCAAGAACGTAAGCAACAGAAACCAAAGTTACATGGCATCATCAGAACCCAGTTCCCCCATCATAGCAAGCCCTGAACACCCCATCACACCAGAAAGGCAGGATTCAGAATTAAAATCACTTCTCATGATGATGATAGAGGACTTTAAGAAAGACATAAATAACACTCTCAAAGAACAGATAGAAACCCTTAGAGAGGAAACACAAAAATCCCTTAAGGAATTACAAGAAAATGCAACCAAACGGGAGAAGGAATTAAACAAAACCATGCAGGATCTAAAAACGGAAGTAGAAACAATAAAGAAATCACAAAGGGAGAACACCCTGGAGATAGAAAACTTAAAACAACGATCAGGAGTCATAGATACAAGTATTACCAACAGAATACAAGAGATGGAAGAGAGAATCTCATGTGCAGAAGATACCATGGAAAACATTGACACAACTGTCAAAGAAAATGCAAAATACAAAAAGCTACTAACCCAAAATATACAAGAAATCCAAGACACAATGAGAAGGCCAAACCTAAGGATAATAGGAATAGATGAGGGGGAAGACTCCCAACTTAAAGGACCAGTAAATATTCTCAACAAAATTATAGAGGAAAACTTCCCTCACCTAAAGAAAGAGATGTCCATAAATATACAAGAAGCCTACAGAACTCCAAATAGTTTAGACCAGAAAAGAAATACTTCCCGCCACATAATAGTCAAAACATCAAATGTACAAAACAAAGAAAAAATACTAAAAGCAGTAAGGGAAAAAGGCAAAGTAACATATAAAGGCAGACCTATAAGAATTACACCAGACTTTTCACCAGAGACCATAAAAGCCAGAAGATCCTGGACTGATATCATACAGACCCTAAAAGAACATAAATGCCAGCCCAGACTACTATACCCAGCAAAACTCTCAATCATTATTGATGGAGAAACCAAAATATTCCATGACAAATCCAAATTTACACAGTATCTCAACACAAACCCAGCACTTCAACGGATAATTGGTGGAAAACTCCATCACAAGGAGGGAAACTACAACCTGGAAAAAGCAGGAAAGTAATCCTCCAAAAACCGTAAAAGAAGGTAGCTACACAAACATATCTCCATTGCCAATAACAAAAATAACAGGAAACAACACTCATTTTTCCTTAATATCTCTTAATATCAATGGACTCAATTCTCCAGTAAAAAGACATAGACTATCAGACTGGATACGTAAACAGGACCCAACATTTTGCTGCATTCAGGAAACGCACCTCTGTGGAAAGGACAGACACTACCTCAGAGTAAAAGGTTGGAAAACAATCTACCAAGCAAATGGTCCCAAGAAACAAGCTGGAGTATCGATTCTAATATCAAATAAAATCAGTTTTCAACCAGAAGTAATCAAAAAAGATAAAGAAGGACACTTCATATTCATGAAAGGAAAAATGTACCAAGAGGAACTTGCAATTCTCAACATCTATGCCCCAAATGTAAGGGCACCCACATACATAAAAGACACATTACTAAAACTTAAAGCATACATTGCACCCTACACAATAATAGTGGGAGATTTCAACACCCCACTCTCAGCTATGGACAGATCATGGAAACAGAAACTAAATCGAGACACAATGAAACTAACAGAAGTTATGAACCAATTGGACTTAACTGACATCTATAGAACATTTCATCCTAAAACAAAAGAATACACCTTCTTCTCAGCACCTCATGGTACCTTCTCGAAAATAGACCATATAATTGGTCACAAAACAGGCCTCAACAGATACAAAAAGATTGAAATAATCCCCAGCACCTTATCAGACCACCATGGATTAAGACTTGTCTTTGACATGGACAAAAACATCAGAAAACCGACATACACTTGGCAACTGAACAATGCTCTACTCAATGACAACTTGGTCAAGGAAGAAATTAAGAAAGAAATTAAAGACTTTTTAGATTTAAATGAAAATGAGGACACATCATATCAAAACATGTGGGACTCATTGAAAGCAGTACTAAGAGGAAAAATCATAGCTCTAAGTGCTCACAAAAAGAAAGTGGAAAGAGCATACATCAACAACTTGACAGCAAACCTGAAAGCATTAGAACAAAAAGAAGCTAGTATACCCAAGAGGAGTAGACGGCAGGAAATAGTCAAACTCAGGGCTGAAATCAACCAAGTCGAAACAAAAAGAACTATACAAAATATCAACAAAACCAGGAGCTGGTTCTTTGAGAAAATCAACAAGATAGACAAACCCTTAGCCAGACTAACCAAAGGGCACAGAGACAGCATTCAAATTAATAAAATCAGAACTGAAAAGGGAGACATAACAACAGAAACAGAGGAAATTAAAAAAATTATCAGATCCTACTACAAAGGCCTATACTCAACAAAATTGGAAAATCTGGAGGAAATGGACAATTTTCTAGATAGATACCAGGTACCAAAGTTAAACGAGGAGCAGATAAACCACCTAAACAGTCCCATAACGCCTAAAGAAATAGACACAGTCATTAAAAATCTTCCCACCAAAAAATGTCCGGGGCCAGATGGTTTCAGTGCAGAATTCTTTCAGACCTTCAAGGAAGACCTAATACCAATCCTCTTCAAGTTATTCCATCGAATAGAAACAGAAGGAACACTACCCAATTCATTCTATGAAGCTACCATTACACTCATACCTAAACCACAGAAAGACCCAACAAAGAAAGAGAACTACAGACCAATCTCTCTTATGAATATTGATGCAAAAATACTCAATAAAATTCTCGCAAACCGAATCCAACAACACATCAAAACAATTATCCATCAAGATCAAGTAGGCTTTATCCCAGGAATGCAGGGATGGTTCAATATTCGGAAATCCATCAATGTAATCCACTACATAAATAAACTCAAAGAGAAAAACCACATGGTCATATCACTAGATGCTGAGAAAGCATTTGACAAAATTCAACATCCCTTCATGTTAAAAGTCTTGGAAAGATCAGGAATTCAAGGCCCATATCTAAACATAGTAAAAGCAATATACAGCAAGCCAGTAGCCAACATCAAACTAAATGGAGAGAAACTTGAAGCAATCCCACTAAGATCAGGGACTAGGCAAGGCTGCCCACTCTCACCTTACCTATTCAATATAGTACTGGAAGTCTTAGCTAGAGCAATTAGACAACAAAAGGAAGTCAAAGGTATACAGATAGGAAAGGAAGAAGTCAAAATTTCACTATTTGCAGATGATATGATAGTATACTTAAGTGAACCTAAAACTTCCACCAGAGAACTCCTAAACCTGATAAACAACTTTAGCAATGTGGCTGGATATAAAATCAACTCAAACAAATCAGTAGCCTTCCTCTACTCAAAGGATAAACAGGCAGAGAAAGAAATCAGGGAAATGACACCCTTCACAATAGCCACGAATAAAATAAATTATCTTGGAGTGAATCTAACAAAGCAAGTGAAAGATCTGTATGACAAGAACTTCAAGTCTCTCAAGAAAGAAATTGAAGAACATCTCAGAAGATGGAAAGATCTCCCATGCTCCTGGATTGGCAGGATTAACTTAGTAAAAATGGCTATCCTGCCAAAAGCAATCTATAGATTCAATGCAATACCCATCAAAATTCCAAATCAATTCTTCATAGAGATAGAAAGAGCAATTTACAAATTCATTTGGAATAACAAAAAACCTAGGATAGCGAGAACTATTCTCAACAATAAAAGAACTTCTGGGGGAATCACCATTCCGGACCTCAAACTGTACTACAGAGCAGTAGTGATAAAAACTGCTTGGTATTGGTACAGAGACAGAAAGGACGATCAATGGAACAGAATTGAAGACCCAGAAATGAACCCGCATACCTATGGTCACTTGATATTTGACAAGGAAGCTAAATTCATCCAGTGGAAAAAGGACAGCATTTTCAACAAGTGGTGCTGGCTCAACTGGAGGTCAACATGTAGAAGAATCCAAATTAATCCATTCTTATCCCCTTGCACAAAGCTCAACTCCAAGTGGATAAAGGACCTTCACATAAAGCCAGGTACACTGAAAATATTAGAAGTTGGGGAAGACCCTCGAATACCTAGGCACAGGGGAAAAGTTCCTGAACAGAACACCAATGGCTTATGCTCTAAGATCAAGAATCGACAAATGGGACCTCATCAAATTGCAAAGCTTCTGTAAGGCAAAGGACACTGTCAACAAGACAAAACGGCAACCAACAGATTGGGAAAAGATCATTACCAATCCTACATCTGATAGGGGGCTAATATCTAATATTTACAAAGAACTCAAGAAATTAGATGCCAAACAACAAAATAACCCCATTAAAAAATGGGGTACAGAGCTAAACAAAGAATTCTCAACTGAGGAAACTCGAATGGCCGAGAAGCACCTTAAGAAATGCTCAACATCCTTAGTCATCAGGGAAATGCAAATCAAAACAACACTGAGATACCACCTCACACCAGTCAGAATGGCTAAGATCAAAAACTCAGGTGATAGTAGATGTTGGCGAGGATGTGAAGAAAGAGGATCACTCCTGCATTGTTGGTGGGGTTGCAAGCTGGTACAACCACTTTGGAAGTCAGTCTGGCGGTTCCTCAGAAAATTGGACATAGCACTACCTGAGGACCCAGCTATACCACTCCTGGGTATATACCCAGAAAATGCCTCAACAAATAACAAAGACATATGCTCCACTATGTTCATAGCAGCCCTATTTATAATAGCCAGAAGCTGGAAAGAACCCAGATACCCTTCAACAGAGGAATGGATACAAAAAATGTGGTACATTTATACAATGGAATATTACTCAGCTATTAAAAATAATGAATTCGAGAAATTCTTAGGTAAATGGATGGATCTAGAAAATATCATCCTGAGTGAGGTAACCCAATCACAAAAGAACACACATGGTATTTACTCACTGATAAGCGGAGATTAGCCCAAAAGTTTGAAACAACAAAGATTCAACTACCAGACGACATGAAGCTCATGAATAAGAAAGAACAAGTGAGGATGCCTAGGTCTTTCTTAGAAGGAGTAACTAAATAACCAAGGGAGCAAATATGGAGACAAAGTGTGGGTCAGAATCTGAAGGGGGGGTTGTAGGGAGACCATTGTGTCTGGGTATTCATTCCATAGGCAGTCATCAAAAATAGACGCTGATAGGGATGTCAGGATGGGAAAGCTGACAGCAGCCTGATAAGGCTGTCTCCTTAGAGGTCTCTCAGAGTCGGACATACCCAGAGACAGGTACCCACAGCTATCCATTAATATGATCAAAGTTCCCAATGGAGGAGTCAGAGAGTAAATTGAAGGAACCGTGAACCATAAGGGCTGGTGGCCCTGTGAGGAGAGCAAGAATACCAACCAGCCAGAGCTCCCCAGGGTCTAAACCACCAGCCCAGGAGCACATAGGGAGAGACACATGACTCCAGCTGTATATGTAGGGGAGGATGGCCCTGTTGGGCATAGGTGGGAGACAAGATCATTGGTACCCTGAAGGCTGAGCACTGAGGGGGGGGGAATCTGAGGGTGGGGAGGGAGGCTGGGGGTAGGTGGGTAAACACCTTCATAGAGGCAGGAGGAGGGAGGATGGGATAAGGGGTTCCTGGGTGGTGGGGGAAATATGGTAAGGGGATAAAATTTGAAATGTAAATATTATATCCAATAAAAGGGGAAAAATAGAAAAGCGGTTAGAACCAACATTCTTAATAAAATGTCAGCCCTCTTTAAAAAAAAAAAAACCTATCTTGATACTAAAATTTGTTTTGAGAATTGTATATTGCAGAATGATCAACCTTGGTGTATCTACTCAACAAGCAAGCTGGGCAGACCTGCTCAAACCTCTGAGGTCCGTGAATTCTATCTGGAGGCAGCGAAGACACAGCATCAGAGGATTGTCAACTTGCACTCCCCCCCACCCCTCTTCTAATATCTCAACGCCCATAATCAGCTTGAAGAAGCTAATGATGAGTCAGCGCCCCTATTCCCTGGGCATGGGGACTAAGGTGGTAAATGTTGGGCTGTCTCCCTAGGAAAAAGTAGTGGTTTTGTCGGAATAGAGAGGATTAGCTAGGGTTTATTGCATAGCCATAACCTATTAGTAGAAATCTGTATAATTAATATCAAGATGAAGATATAAATTCTTAAATGGCACCAATTTACTTTGTTTACAAATTTTAAGGTTTTCAGTGGCATGAGCTTTTTAGTGATATAAGAGTGAGATGAATATTGTTACTCTCATAGGCATTGTACCAGTATAACACACTTAGGAATACAAAGCTTAGACCCAGTCCTTCTTTAACTTTTTTAACTGATTTGAGATGGTCAGCCTGTGAGTTAAGGGACTATAGCAAATTCATGACTTGGAGTTTATTATAAGGGTGTTCTCTATGTTTTATTTAGAAATAGCTGAGTGGAGTTAACAGGCAACACTCCAGATTACCTTACATGGATAGCTGGTTTTCAAAACATCAGAAATCCTTAGAATTGACATGACAAACATTTCAGTATTAATGTTCATTTTCATTAGAGACCTATCTGCTCCGGACAGCTTCCTATGTTAAACTCTAAGAAGAAATTGAGCATCCTTGGAGTTACTCCAGTTGTGGTGAGACAGCCACTAGGCAAGAATTGCCACTTTCCTTCTACAGACAAATTACTGTCCAGAAAAGGACATACTTGCAGAATAGTCGACTGATTATATCTGCCTAGACAGAGTAATCAGCCCTTAATAATTCTGCAGCACTAAGGTCTGTCAGATGGTCCTGGGCCAGAAGGCAGAAGAACAGATGCTCCAACGTTTCGAAGTAGAGCGAGTGTCCAGGTGTTCAGAGGTCTCTATAAATTGGCTAAGTTTTAGAAGCTATGCTTGGTGCTTCCCACAATTATAGTCAACTCAGTCATTCTGGATTTCTGATGGGGTTGAAAACTTATAGCTATTTACTTTGAGAGAAAAGATCTGAGTGTATGGTCATCAGCTGACATTCATCCTAAAGCCAAGGAAAAAGCCAGGTTCAGAACTAAGTGTTTTAATTAGGATAGATGACAGAGGTGCTGGTTAGTCAACAAAAGGATGGACTGGGTATTAGGACTATCTTGTACCTCACTGGTACAAATAGGCATAATTATGCTCTAATTGTATTTTGAGAGAAAAGTTTCCTTTTAACAGGAAGGGTGATGTGTAGGAGGAGCTAAGGTGGGAGGAGTACTGAGAGGAAGAAAAGGAGTAAGAAGAGGAGAAGAAGAAGGAGAGGAGAAGCTAGGTGATGAAAGAGAGATAGAGGGGGGAAACAGGGAAGCAGATGTTTATGTATCTCCACCAGTCAAAGATAGTTGATATATCTAGGTTGGGTAGTGGGTTACACCTCTGATTGAACAATACCAAACTTATAAAGCCTATGATTAACATTTCTTAAAAAAATGTATAAATGCAAAAAGGAAAAGGGGGCATGGGATAGGGGTTTTCTAAGGGGGGGGGAATGGGGAAACGGGATGGTATCTGAAGTGTAAATGAAAGATCTAATAAAAAAAAAAAAGAAGAGTATAATAACTAAAGTATAAAATATTGACTATGTAGATTCAACAGTAGACTTGACCTTGACCAAGCAGAAGCAAGAATCAAAAAACTCAAAGATAGAGCATTGAAAATTATCCAATCTGAAAAGCACTAAAAGTGAAAAAAGTCTGTGACGTCGTCAACTGACAGAACACACATACATTTGAGAGTCTCAAAGGAGTCAGGGATGTCTAAACTGCTATGAACACAGCCCAATAGAAAATATAATCTTACTTAGAACTTCATGTGTTTTCTCCAGATTATTATTGTCTTGAGATTATGTGTGTAATTCAATTGCACAATCCTTGACCATGTACTTTGTAAATGATAATGCTTTGTGATTTCAAAAGGTCGGACAAACTAATAGACAGAGAGACACAGGCAGAAATTTCCTGGAAGAAATAATGTCAGTGACCTCCTGAAATCAGAGAAAAGAAATGGACATCCAGATACGAGAAAGTTAACCTCAAAGAAGTTTGCGCCAAGACACAATAAATGAAGTTGCCGAAAGACAAAGAGAATTTTGAAAGCAGAAAGAGAGAGGCAATGTTTCACATCCAAAACAGCCATTGCATGGCTGCCAGGGGACTTTCAGCAGGCACCTTGCACACCAGAAGGAGTAAGACAGTAGCTTCTGATCAAAGGCCTGGAAAAGCGAAAACTGCCAACCAAGAATAGGAGAGATTTCCCAAAGAAACAAAAGCAGTTCATCACCAGTAGCTCAGATGAAGGTCAACAACATATAAGCAATTCTGAGTCATCCATGCTTATAAGTCATTTTAATTCTGGTATAAATATGTTTAAAGATATTTATAGTAAATATGAACCTCCCAACAAAGAAAAGCCTGGGACCAGATGGCTTTGGTGAAGACTTCTAGCAAAATTTAATGCCAGTCTTTCTCAAATTCTCCCCTAAATAAATAAGAGAGTGGAAACAAGAGACTTATTTGTGTCCAGCATTACCCTGATAACAAAGCCAGACAAACAAAACACATGAAAAGGAAAAGAAATACAGGACAATATCCCTAGTAAATATATATGTAAATATTCATATGCATATATGGAGTTCACCAGCACAGTGAAAAGACCACACAACATGACCAAGTAGGATTTAGCCTTTGGATGCAAAGATGGTTCAATACACAAAAGGAACAAATGCAACAGACCATATTATCAGAGTGAAAGATAAAAAAATCACATAATCGCTTCAACATTAACAGACTAGTATTTGACTGAATTCAATAACCATTCATAAAAAGAATACAGTGTAAGAACTAGAGAAAATTATTTTAACATCATAAAAGCCACAGATAAAAATATATATCCTTGTACTTATATATACATATATTAATTGTTTTCTTTGAGTTTGTGGGGTTTGTTTTCAACTTGATGTGCTCTATGGATGAACTAATACTCTGATGCAGTCAAATTCATCAACCTTACAGGAGTAAGGTTCACGAGTCTGTGTCTTCTAAACGTGGTCATAAAAATATCTTCCCACATTTTTTCCTAAGCTGTTTATAATTTGCTTTTCACACTTAAGTGTTCAGTCTAACTGCAATTAATCTCTTCTGTTTATTTTAGATGATGACCTGACTCATTGCTGTTCTTCAGTATGCCTTCCCTGATGTCTCTGCACTATTTATTGAATATGCCTTCCTTCTCTTGGATGGCCACAATGCCCATCTGTGTTAGGCCAACCCTCCTTCCATGGGGTCTGACTCCAGGTAGTCTGTGACCATATCACAGCACTGAAAACTGCATTATGTCACCTTCTCTACTGTCATATAAACTTACTAAACAGTACATAATTCCCTTCCCAAAATCCAATTCTGGTTCTCACTGGGATTGTGCTGAATCTTTAAATCATTTTCTCAACTTTTTAAAATAGTTTTCATATCTTTTAGAATTCTTTTGCAATTTTCTCCATTGGGTTTTACTTATTTTTGATTGGATTCATCCTGGGAATCATTCCTCTTTTAAATTGTTTTTAACATAAAATACACACACACACACACACACACACACACACACACACACGCACGCACACACACACGCACACTTAAGAACAAAATCTGGAACCAATTGACATGAGACCAAAACTAACAGTTTCCACTTTCTCTGAGTAACACTCATACAGGGTTAACAATAATGGGTCACCGTGAACTTCAATTCTCCACTTCCCCTCAAGAAAACAAAGATATAGTAAGCTGTGACAAAGACTGTCACTGTTTTTAGCTGCAAGTTACAATATGGAAAAAAAAAAAAAAGCCATTACCATGCTCACCCCTGCGTCCAATCTCTTGATTTACCAACACAGTTACTCAAAGGATGCTGGTCATGTCACGATGGGAGAAAGGAAAAGAAAAGGCTACAAGAGTAAGTATTATTGCTAAGTTGTGATCAGCAGCTTCGAACTCTGAGAAAACAGACATCACAATATTAATGCTGGGGTAAACCTGGGCACTGCTATTTCAAAACCAAGTTGATCTTGGAATCCATTTTCAAGAAAGAAATAATACACTATTGTGTCTTGAAAAGATTGGCCCCAAATCTCCATTGTGCATATGTTTGTTTTTAGAGGACTAAATCTGCCTTAACAATTATTTAATCAGTTGGCATAAAAACACAGACCCACCATCTGTGAGTTTAGCCATCTAAATACTGGAGTCTGGGGGTTGGAAGACACTGACAAGAAGGGGGGCAAGCATGAATGCAAGAAAGACAGACAAACAGACTGGTCACAGATGACAGAACTAGTGAGCTCACTCGTTCAGCCATGCCAGTTACTCCATGTCTTGACATCTGTTGAGTAAATTTTCTTTTCTTTTCTTTTTTTTTTTTTTTTGTTTTTGTTTCAAATGATTCTGGGAGAATGCACAAGGCTAGATGACTGACACTTAGTTCTCAGAAAATAATCTATGAGAATTGTTATTGTTAGGAAGAATGGGTGGCATGTCTCCCAAGAGGTCTTAGAGCTTCTGGACCAATTGACCCAAGTTCCTGAGAGCAGGATACAAGTGAAATCAATTAGCTTTCATCTTCTCAGTCCCACACCTAATTTACTGCCTCAAACTTGCTAAGTATTTGTCAGAGTTTGTTTCTGTTGTGATAAACACCATGACCAAAAGCAACTTGAGATAGGTAAGCGTTTGTCAGGGTGTAGTTTTGTCTATCATCAAGGGAAGCCAAGGCTGGAACTTAAGCAGAGAACACAGAAGAGCATTGCTTACTGGCCTGCTCCTATGCCAGCTCAGCTACCTTTCTCATCTGACCAGGAATGGCTCCACCCACAGTGGGCTGGGCCCTCCCACATCAATTAGAATCGAGAAAATGCTCCAAACATGCCAACAGGCTGACTTAAAACCAATTTTTCAATCTCCTCTTCCCAGGTGTGTCAAGTTGACAGCCAAGATCAGCCTTCAGAGCATCCAAACGATGTTTGAGATCCATCTGCACACCTCCTTAGAGAGTTTGGGATATATTTCTGAGTGACATAAATCTGGATTTTTGATATATATCAGACTTCCTGACATATATCCATGTATATCTCACTAAACTTATCAGCTCATCCGCTGTGCTAAACATTGTGATTGTAGAGGGAAGGGAATGTGTTACAATGCAAAACCCAGCAGACACAGAACCAGCACCCGTGATGCATCATGGCTTCAGGTACCAAGCCCTCTGCCTTCCCCCAGCAGTGGGTGTGAGCTCTGGATAAAGAAGCACAGTTAGTGGCAATAACCAGGTTGGAAAATGCAGCATGTGCTGAGTACACCCACAGTCCTTGCATCCACACTGATGGGGATCCTATCCCCCCATGAGCACATCTCCTGCCATTCCAAAGCTATAAAAGCAGTGGCCTCCAAGTCTGACAGAACCATAAAAGTCCTTTGTCACATTTATCCCCACCTAAATGAGCCACTGAATACCAGTAATACAATGGCAGTGAGAGTGAAACCACCAAAAAGGGGGCTGGAGAGATACCAATGAAAAGGGGGCTGGAGAGCTGGCTCAGCAGCTACGAGCAATGGCTGTTCTTGCAGAGGACCAGAGTTCAATTTCCAGCACCCACATGATGGCTCATAGCCATCTGTAACTCCAGTTCCAGGGGATCCAACATCCTTGTCTGGCCTTCTCAGGCACTGCAGGCCTGAGGTGCACAGACTTTCATATAGTCAAAACATCTGACACACAATGAAATGGAAAAAAGTTTTAAAGAATACCCCCCAAAATAATAGTAACAAGAACAGTGAATACTTAAGCGTTTTTACTATGTACCACATATGGTTCTAAGGACACGAGTGCACGTGCGCGCGCGCGCACACACACACACACACAGAGATAGAGAGCGAGAGAGAGCGAGAGACAGAGAGCGAGAGACAGAGAGAGAGAGACAGACAATATCTCAGTGGGGATGAGGATGATTAAGTACATGTGATTCCCACCAAGTCACTTGCCCTCAGGGTATTCAGAGTTAAGTGGTCCAGTAGGTCATTTGACTTCCTTTTCCCTTTGAGAGACATGTGACTGGCACAGTCCACTTTTAGGCAGTCTAGGTAATGCCAAAATAATAAAAGAATCACACTTGATTCCAGGATCCCATGGATAACAAATTCCACACAGATTCTCCTTATATAAAATGTTTCACATGACCTACACACATGGGCTTATATACTTTAAACCCTCTCTGGATTACTTATAATACCTAATATAATGTAAATTCTATGTGGATAGTTGCCTGGGGACTACTAGCCTGTATATGTTCGCACATATGTAATTACTTTTTCAAGTATTTTCCTCTGGTGGTCTCTTGAACTCATGACTGTGGAACCCACAGGTAAGGAAGGCCAAGTACACGTGGAGAATAAGGAGAAAGTTCTCCTAACTAAACCCTGAAGGTCGGTGCGTGCCTGCATGCATGCGTGCGTGCAGCATCCTCCCATGATCCCTTTCATCCTTTTAAACATTGTGTTCTACTTCCAGAGACAGACTCCTGGGATATCCCTCCAGGAAGCCAGCCCCCCACTGAAGACTCTACCTGGAAAAGAAATTAAAAAGTAAATCACAGGCAGATGTCTAGAAGACCTTCCCCACATCATTCTTTTCCCTTAGTTAACTAGCAAGTTAAACAAGTAGCTGTCACCTGGGAAATCAAGTCACATACAGAGCTTTGCTCTAAACTATCACCTCAGCTGTCCCTGGTCTTTTCTTCAATCATCTGGACACTTGCTTTGATTAGTAGCTGCCCCTCTGCTCCTTCCAATAGTGACTCAGATGTGTGTACTACACATGAGGAAAATGGGGATCTCCAAAGACAAGTGCACAAGCACACCCAATCTGCCTGTCTGCATGGGAATCAGTACTAACACCGGGACCCCCCTGCAATAGCTCATACCCCACCCACCCACCCCGTCCCCGTGCAGACAGGATATTTTAGACATGTTCACAGCACCTCTCAATGACCAGAGAAGAATGAGAAAAGCTACTCTGGTGAGAAATGATGTCAGATCCAGACTTTAGACTTTACATGTCATGAACTCAAAAACAAAACAAAACAAACAAAAAGTATCAAGAATAGACATCTCCAACTGCCTCCATTGGCCAAACAGTCATCAGTACATATCTGCGTTGCAACTATGTTCACTGTTCTGTGCTGGGGCTGAGCATAAAAGGAGGGTTTGAATCCAGGCTACACACTCATCCCACACAGGCCCAATACAGGGGAGATGATTAAGATCCAGACACTCTCGTGACATTTCCATTTAGCAAAAAAAAGCCAGTGTGTATGAAGAGCCAGCCAGTCATGGGTGTGCATGGAGCATAGCCTCATGATGAAACACTCAAGGCCACAGAGAATGGCCAATATTATAAACATATTTGGATTAAGCAGGCTGTTTCTATATATTGTGGGATAGATAGATAGATAGATAGATAGATAGATAGATAATAGATAGATGAATAGATAGATGATAGATGAATAGATAGATAGATGATAGATGAATAGATAGATGATAGATAGATAGATAGATAGATAGATAGATAGATAGATAGATAGATGATGGATAAATATATCACAAAAAAAGAGGCCATGAATTTGAATGACAGCAAAGTTGGAGTACATGGGAGGAGTTGGAGGAAGAAAAGGGAAGGGGAAATAATAAAATTATAATCGTAGGAAAATAAAAATTATTTTTTAAAAGCACACACTGCTTATAAAGCACAAGCTCAATGGTGTGTTTCCTCTAGGTCCATAGAGAGTACCCAATAGTACTCACCTTTTCTCTCTGGAATAGCAGAGAGGTGAGGAGATTTACGTTGGCGCACATGGGAAGTGACCACAAAAGCTGATAAAACCCTGGTTCCTGCCCTTGAATCATCACCTCTGAGATGCTGTGGCCCAGATCCCGTCCCGTTCATTCTTCCAGAGCCCTGCACACTCAGAGATCAAGTTCTCTCCGTTCTGCATGCTGAGCTCTTAAGGCCTCGAATGGTAGCACAGAAGGAGGAGCAGGGGGAGTCCAGGGGGAGGATCTGTTGTCTCATAATGAACCTCAGCAAGAATGCACCCTACTTCTCACCTCACCAACCTTTGGATCTTCAGCCTCCTACCCCAATACACTGCACCTCAGCTCTGCCACCCATCACAGACACGCAGCAGGAAAGCCCCTCTGAAACATTTGGTCTTCAGTTATTCAAAGGGTGAATATTTCTCAGTGCAATGGGAAATTTAGTGACATGTTCCCAGAGACAAGAGGTAGAGAGCCCACTCTCCACACTCCCCACCCCTGTTACTGACTACTTACAACCAGACCCCTCCCCCATTTTTATGATTCAGACATGCTCACTTTCTTGGGCTTTGTGACTGCTGCTGATCTGACCAGGGAGTTTACATTCATAGGAATAAAACAAACCCCAGGAACTCTGCCAGTAACTAACACCTGTGCATCCTGGTGATAGGGCACTGGACCTCACTGTCTGGAGGAAAATGACAGTGGCAGTTCACTGGTGCCAGAGAGAGAAGACTTCTGAGGCTGTGTCAGGCAGGCAGACAGTGACACAAGCAGACAGGCAAACAGTGGAAGTGAGCTGAGAGGCTGGGGTTATGGCTCAGAAGTAGTGTACCCTCTAGCATGTACATATCCAAATTTAAAAAGAAAAAAAAAGCAGGAAAAGCTCTTAAGAAATTATCCTCTCCAACATATCTTCTTTTGGTGGCAAGCAGAACATGGCTCAGGGCAACTGCGAAATTCCAGTACCCCATACAGTTATGCTGGCACAGCTTGAGGTCTCATGACCCATTACTGATTTAGTCACTTCATGGGTTGGCCTCATCCTCAAGCTAAGCCGGTTCTGCACCCAGGGACTGTCACAGTAACCAGTAACGTGATGGGTGCTTACCTGTTGCATAACAAGCAGGGCACCTGTGATTCCCAGGTGTCATGGCTTTGCTTTCCTGCCAGTTGGCTAAGCAGGGTGCCAAATGGGAAAGTGGGTTCACACAGAGGGAAAGAGGAGCACAGACAGGTTAGGTAACCTCCCAGACTCTCGGTGAGTCAGCAGCCGGCACCCTTGGCCTGTGCAGTATGGCCTCTTGTCATCGCCCCCACCCACAGGCCCTGCTTGGTCTGATCTCATGCTCTCCCTCATGGCCTGCTCCTGGGGCTGCTGTACCACTGTTATCCTTGGCACATACCAGTGTATTGTTACCCAAGGCCCCAGGTCAGATGCCATGAGAAGACACTTGGAACAAGACACCACAGTGCCAGAGAGAGCAGGTGGAATCTGGCAGGTTGCCAGCTGCTAATCGCATCAGACAAACTTTCACTGTAGCTTCTCTCTATTTTATGGCTCCCATTTGTTTGCTGGCTCTTTTCTGTGGGTTAGTGGAGAAAGATCTTTGATCCTGATCCAAAGCCAACACCATGGTTTGCCCATGGGGGAGCACAGGAAGCTGGCTGAGCAGTTCAGGTTACGATAGAGCCCTAGCTTCAGCTCTCAAAATGCCCAGAGACATCCCTCCCCATATGGACGTTGGTCTTGGAAGCTCTGCCTCACCAGATGGGGTAGCTGAGTGTGTTACTGATTTCTCATATGTGGTCATGCCTCCAAGAGTGGAGGTCAGTAGTTCCCAGGAGTCTGGCTCCATGTTAGAGCTGTAGGTGTGAGACTTTGTGCTTGGATGCTCAAAAAATACCATGGGTCATGATCACGGTGAGGAAGTGGCTAGGGAAAGGAGGGTGGCAGATGCTGAACAGTCTAGAACAGTATGCCATGCCAATCTCCCTGGGACCACCAGGTCAAGGGGAAGGGGTGGTCTTGACTCACCTCCAGAGACACCAGCTCCACTCTCAGCTTCTAGAATTCTCTACTAATGTACTTCCAGGTACCAGGAAGCCTATCTCTCACACACTCTCGGACAATGCACCCCCAGAGAGACACTCAAAGAGAAGAAGAATTCCAGGGACAATAAAGGGGAGCTCTGCAGTCTCTCCCCACTCTCTGAAAGCTGTACTGAAATAGTTCAGAGGTTCCCCCATCTGCTCCCTGGAGATGGGAGTATAATCTGTCCCTCCCATACAGGTGCTATCAAAAGCCAACCAAGTTCCCAAAGATGCAGAAAGTGGGAGAGGGTGCCATCAGCTCATGATAATGCAACCCCGACTCGGTTTCCTCAGCTGGACCAGTGGGAGGCAAAGTTCCCTTCAGACTGTCACATTCCGAGTCTGCCTCCAAGTGTCCTGAGATGGTGCATATGTCGGTTCATGCCTGCTCGCTAAGGCTGTTCATCTGGGAGGAGGCATTTTCAGTCCTGCAGGCCATCTAGAACAGTGGGGCAGGGAGGAGAGAGTGCCCAGCAGGGCATCAAGAGTGGAAAGAAACAAAGCCCCCCCCCCCCCTTCATGTGGCTTTAAGTGACTCTAAAGGAAGGACTGTGACCATTCATCAACTCAGAGTTTCGTGAACAAAGGGGCAGTGTGGAATTTCTGTGGCTAACAATTTCTTTTTTATCTTAATTCAAATATTTTTTTCATACAATATATTTTGATCATGGGTTTCCCTTCCCATAACTCTTCCCACAACTACTTCTCTAATTCCTTCCCACATAACTTTGTATTCTCTCTCTCCCTTTCTCTCTCTCTCTCTTTCTCTCTCTCTCTCTCTCTCTCTCTCTCTCTCTCTCTCTCTCTCGCGCGCGCGCGCGCGCGCGCGCGTGCGCGCGCACACACACACACGTGCACACACACACACATGAAGCTTATTTTATATTGGCTGGCTACTTCTTGCCATGGGGCCTTCCCTGAAATGTGGCTGAAATACCCAATGACACTCCATTGGAGAAAACTAATTTTCCCTTAGCCAGCAGGTAGGTGTCTAACAATTTCAAAATTACTATCTGCTAGGAAGACGAAGACAATGTATTTTTGAAGAAATAATCTGCTCCATAAAGCTTTAGATGTGAGATCTGTAGCTGCCTTCCAGGCCTTTTCTTTTTAAACTGTTGGAATAAAGGAATCTCAACCAAAGACAAATTGCTGCTCCTAAGAGAGGTAGTGCTGTTTCTGGCCCAGAATTATGGGGTTGGTCAGTCGGGTGTGGGTGGTGGGTGGTGACAGGGCATATAGTCAGACTGAGCTGAAAGTCCACGTGTGACATGTAGGGGTTCAATGTGTTCCTGAGAAATAGTAGATGGAGATAATGGCAAGCCGTTACTTCTATTATTATTATTATCATTATCATTAATATCATCATCATTGAGGATTGAGGTCAAAGGCTTGCACGCACTAAGAACATGCCCTACTACTGAGTCACATCCTTGGGCCTGGAGACTGCCTTTTAAAATGAGAACTCACCAGCCTAATCATGTATCTGAATTCAGTGTGAAAGGGTTTCACACTCTTCCAATCAGAAAACTCAAGGAGAGATTCAAAGGACACTGGCTGCAGGAAAGCTGCACACAATAATTTGGGCAGGCAGAAACAGTGACAGAGAGAATGTTTAGACCATTTACACACTATGTAAATGGGAGCAAAAGTATAGTTCTGTGGTCGAGTATGTGCCTAGCACATGTGAATATCTGGATCCAATCCCCAGTACTGAAAAGGAGGAGGAAGAGAAAAGGGAGGAAGAAGAGGAGGAGAGAGGGGAGAGGAAGGACAGGAAAGGGGGAGGAGATAGTGTTTTGTTGTTGTTAAAAACAGGTATAGAAACAAAACTCTTGGAGGGTCCAGAATTCAAAACCTGGAATTGAGGGGACAAACTTGGGAGAGCCAGGTCTCCATGCTTCACCTACACAGCACCTGTGAGAACATGTGGGCAGTAAGAAGCCTGACCTCAGTGCACATCAAGAATAGTTCCACAGAATGGTATACCCTGTGCTGTGGGACCTGAGCTCCATAAGGGAATGGGGTGCACATCCTCTGTCCCCCAGAACTACGATCCTGCCATCTTTGTGTGCCTTTAGAAATATGTGCAAATATCTCTCAACAGAAACCACTCGGGCCCAAATCTCTGAGCTCATCTGTCCAGGCAGGATGTGTTTGAAAGTAAGCCAGCATTCCAAAAGAATGTGTCAACTCTTCCTTTAGCAAAAAAGGAAAGCCCCCTGCATTGTTTATTTTCATGGCAACCTTTACCCTCGACCTGCCAAGCACGAGGAAATTGCAGATTTCTGGGAAGTGACCAGTGTCTGGTTAGACTCGAACACGAGGTTAGCAGAAATCAGTGCGCTACTCTGATCCCTGATGCCAAATAACTACATTAAGTGTAGGTTACACGCGTTACCTTCTTAGCTGCAAGTGAAAGCCTTGTTCTTGGGAGACTACCAGTCTCCTCAACCTAAGTGACAACTACAAAAATAAACAAATCCATAAAGTTAGTAATTTTAAGAACTGTCTTCTTGAGCCAGCCGTGGTAGCACATGCCTGGTACTCAGGAAGCAGAAGCAGGCAGACCTGTGAGTTTGAGGCCAGCCTGGTCTACAGAGCAAGTTTCAGGACAGCCAAGCTTACAGAAAGAAAAGAAAAGAAGAAAAAGAAAGAAAGAACTGTCTCCTTGGTGACTTCATAATGCTGTCAAAATGCCCATAATCTTAATGAGAAAAAGCATGAGTGAAAATTCAATGTACATAATAAAATGTTTTCTCTGTATATGATTTAAAAGTAAGTAGTAGAGGAGCTTGGGAGGTGGCTTGGTGGTTTTGAGCACTGGCAACATTTTCAGAGAGCATGGGGTTCAATCCTTAGCACCAACAAGGGTACTCACAGCCATCTGTAACTCCAGTTGCATGGCACCTTTCATCCTCTTCTGGTCTCCTTGGTTACCATACACATATGTGATACATAGGCATGCATGCAGCCAAACACTCATGGAGGTAAAATAATTAAATAAAAATTGGT
Source organism: Arvicanthis niloticus (assembly GCF_011762505.2). Classification (NCBI taxonomy): domain Eukaryota; kingdom Metazoa; phylum Chordata; class Mammalia; order Rodentia; family Muridae; genus Arvicanthis; species Arvicanthis niloticus. The sequence goes on along the minus strand of NC_047673.1, from coordinate 68,318,609 downwards.
AGTCTAAGTAGAAACAGTGAACACTTGTATAGTCATTTAAAATTATGAAATTAGTGACTTAAAACTGACACACGCATGGTCTTCCTTACCACCACATGTGGTGGTGCAAGCTGAAATCCCAGCACTCAAGAGGTCACAAAACAGGGTCATGAGTTTGAAGCCAGCCTGGGATCCACAGTGAGACCTCTGTCTTGAAAATTAATTTAATCAAAATCAATTAATTAATAACTAATCCTCAATTAAGGATTAATTAATGATTAATTGATTGGTACCGATTAATTGGTGAATAATTACTCTTCCATGTCCAAATAGCTTTTTAGGTAAAATCTGACAAGCTTTATCAATACAAGTTGTGGTGAGCTTTGTGAGGGAGCAGAAGAGGAGAAAACAGTCCTGAACTCATTTGATGATATTAAGATAACTGAAATCAAACCAAGAGAGAAGACAACAAAAAGTACAGGCCATATTCACTCATGAAAACACACATTAAACTCTCGAACTGCTGAGATCTTCTCAACTCAACCCAGGGGGCGTCATCTAGAAAGAGGAGGCATCGCTTGAGGAACTGTCTCCATCAAATTGGTCTGTGGGCAAGCCTGTGGGGCATTTTCCTGATTGGTGATTGATGTGGAGGGCCTGGACCATTGTGTAAGGTGCCACTCCTGGGCTGGTGGACCTGTGTCATATACGAAAGCAAGCCGGGCAAGCCCTGGGGAGCATGCCCGTAAGGAGCACTGCTCCACGGCCTTGGGTCCCTGCCTTGAGTTCCTTAAACTCATCTCTCCCCAAGTTACTTTTGGTCATGGTTTATCAGTTATGGTGGTGGCACACACCAGTTCCTATATAATGTCTTTTCATTTGCACAGGTTTGTGGTGTGTGAAACATTTCATCTCCATTTTACCAGTGAAAACGACCATGCTGAATGAGTCTGAGGCTGCCTTGCTGGAGTCCCCCAGCTGATTGCGCAGACCAAGGGAAGAATTGGTACTGAACATCAGCTTCCGTCCCCACACAGACCTTGTTCACCAAAACCTAAATGACACAAGCAGCCTGGTGTGCTGGTGGCATATTGAGAAGGTGACCATTTATTATTCTAACTACTCGGAACTCACCAGGAAGGCAGACCATCTTACTCTTCTGTGGGGTGGTGGGCTGTGAGAAGCAGCTGGGTGCCTGATCGAGCATAGGCCTTGAACCCCAGACCTTTATTGGGCGGCAGGTGTTCAGTCGGCTCTGCTCCCTGGCCCTTTTTCATTCAGCTTCAGCCCCCCACAGAGAGGTCTATGGCCATCAGTCGCCAAGGAACAATGCCTCAGGCTCTCCCACATGTAGATGAGGTATCTCCAAGCTCTCAGACCAAGCCAATAGACATTATCTGCTGCCAGACCCTAACCCACCCCGAAACTATATATCAGGAGAAGTAAAAAGTGTGCAAGAATCATCCCGGTGTCCGAGAGTTTCTGTCACAAGAGCTGTAACACTTGGGAAGAGATCTGCTCTCCTGGAACCTGCCTGGGACACCAAGCTGCCTCCTTGCCAGCTAGCCAGCTTCTTATCAGCCCAGGCGGGGCCAGCTCAGTGCGGAGAGACAGGTGCAGCACTTGGGAGTGACCAGGTGGTGACATCGGAGAAGTGAGCAGAGGCAGCAGCAGACTCTTCCCTGCTCGCACCCTGTCCCCAGCTGGACTGGAGATTCCTCCAGAAAAGGGACCCACACTCCTCCATCTTAAAATCCAATATATAAAAAAACAAAGGTCATACAAATGGTTCCCCTTTAGCACAGGGAGAGTTTGAGGTCTTTGAAACTGTAGCCCAGTTGTCTCTAATAAACTTTACAACGTGGAGCCATTCAGTATTCTGTGGACTCCTCCCGCCTGTGCTTTAAGCTCGTTTCTAACACTGAGTGGCACATCCTCTTGAACCATCACAAATTACACTTGGTAAACGACAATGGCCTTGTGATGTATAATCTTGAAATATGATCTAATTCCTTTAAACAGAACATCTACAGATATTTTCCAAAATCCATAAACTACAAAGAAAGGCCAGAGCTGTCTCCACAGGCACCTGGCCCAAAGAGTAAGAAGTGGGGGACTCTAGGGACAGTGTCCACTAGCAACAGTTGGCTGTATTTCCAAACAGTAGTGTGGGAAACAGCTCAGATACCACCTTCAGAAAGACTTGGGAGGCCAGGGCCTCCTGCAGAGCAGGCTTCTGGGCCACCCAGTATCCAGCAGATTGGCTAAGGGGCCCAGAACTACTGAGGGAGGTGCTGTGTTTTAACACAGCAAGCTCTCATTCTCTTAGAAAGCATTAATGGCAGGCCTGTGTTTCAAAACTACAAAAGGATCCCCCACTGAGCTCACACCACAAAAGCCTCCTAGTCCATCCAAGGGAATGACAGCTGAATACACTGGTGCACTATCCCTCCACACCCCTAACAAGTACCTGGGAAAAGGGTCTTCCCACTTGGAGGCTGAGGCTCCCCAAGCCAGGAGGCCAAGGCACCTGCCAGTCCCCAAAGCAGATCTTTCCACCACAGCCCAAGAGACACTACAGCCTCAGCAACCCCCTGGGCATACTGGGGCACTCCTCTGCAGAGCCTTCTGGGATGTGTGAGTCTCTCAAAAGATGGGAATGTGTGCCAACCAATTGAATGCACCCAGTGCCTCTTGTTGGGCTTGTCAGTTACTAAGAGGCTCACGATCCTGTTCAGACACTGTGTTTGTAATGCCATTACACTCTACAATGAGATGAAGGTAACACGTAATAAGGCCACAGACCCAAACAATTAGAGTAAGGATGGCAAACATGTTTTCACTTACCGGTAAATGCAGACAGACAAGTGATGGCTTCACAGTGTGCTGTGTTGAGTACAAACCTAAGGTTTATTTATAGGGTTCAGTGAAAAAGAGGAATTGCCAAGATCAATTACAGATACCCACTAGGACTTCAGAGGGGAAAAGTGAGTGCATCCACACCCTGGCTTGGCAACCATCTCTAGGCCAGGGCCCTCCCAAGTCTAGAGAGCCAAAGGAGGGAAGTATCCATCAATGTCCCAAATGAAACTCAACTATTAATACCGTAAGCTATATCTTACATCTCTAAGATTTATAAACTCAAATGTACTTGGGAGTTATTGCTCATTAAAGCTTACCAAATACAATACTTCTCTTCTTAGAAAGCCCTATGATTGGCCTGTAGGGTGTGGCTCAGTAGTAAAGCTCTTGTTTAACATGTACAAGCATCTAGCATTGATCCCAGGAACACACGCACACGCACACACATCCTTCCATTCCAGCGAGGCAATATTCCACTCACTGCTCCTCTAAGTCCCTCCATGCTTTGTAAATCCAGCTTCTAGTGGTATGGACATCATGTGAATTTGGTGAGAACACTGCAGCCTGGCTCGATTATGCTGTTGTTAACACTTTCTTAGCAAATACTCTTACTTGCTAAGAATTAACTGGACACATCCAATTGGATGACTGTGTCCAATTAATTTTTAAAGACGTCCTTCAAAATAGATTTGCACCTTGGTCTGTTTTGCTATTTTGACAGATTTGGATTGTCTAGCTGGCCAGCTTGTCCCAGGAATTCTCTGTCTCTGCCCAGGTGCTAGGATTAAGGGAAGGTCACCAAATCATACTCACTCAAGTTTTACAGAGGTTCTGGGATCCAAACTCTAGCTCCAAACTTGCATGACCAGCCATCTCCCACACTGAGAGTCTTTTTGTCTCTATGTATAGGTAGATAAACCATCAATAGGCTACCTCTCCTGTCTGTGACTGGTCCATGGCTCTGTTCAATCAGAAATCCATGCCCATGCCACGGGTGGGATTGAGCACCCAGCCTGCCATTATTCCCTGAAACCCATTCAGAACAAGAGTCATTTGGTAAAGCAGTGAGAGAGACATAGACACCTGGGAGGGAGCTGAGGGAAACCAGAAGCATATGGGTTTCCTTGGGCCACATTCAGTCATTGAGCAGCCCACAGAGCATCTTCGGGACGTTTCAGAAGCTTCAACCCATGAATGAAATGACATCACAGCAGAGTCACCGGCAGCACATGATTCTGCAGTGATGCCCAGTTGAGAGTCCCAAGCAAGCATGGAGAAACCCTGACCCTTTGATGTTCAGCAGCCTGGGCTCCAGCCAACAAAAGAATGTGACATGGCACTCAGCAACCTGAGCTGCCAGCTGATCTGCAGGCTGCGAGCTCATACCATTTTCTGTTCATGTCTTTCAGGATCTGGATATTTTAGGAGGGAAACCTGTGACTGTGGGACAAAGCCTGGATTCTAGCTCTTCCCAGGTTCCTATGTTATTCAGGGCCCAGCATCCAGTGCTGTGTCTACCCCTGGTAAAACAAAAAGCAAAACAAAACAATACAAAACCACAGCCAGCTACAGGGAGGAGTAGATGAAGTCATGAATATGAATCCCTAAACTCAGTTTCTTGCACACAGCAAACACTCAGCAATCATGGAGTACCAAACGCCCTTGTTCTGTTTCCTGAAATGCAAAATGAATTTGCCTGGTGCCTGTTCCCTTAATCCTGAACCCCATGTGTGTTTTAAGAGAATCTAGACCATATGGTTCAGCTCCCACTCACAGATAAATCAGCATAATGTTTGTCAGTAAAAGCTGTTTTATGTCCTCCTTTTTATGAGCCTTCTTATTCAATGACCTAAAATAATAATAAGAAAAGTTAGTTGTGTTTGCTAAGGGTAAATAAACTAGGGCTTAAGTTCCATCCTGAGAACTGGAAACAGAGTACTGCCTCTGATGCCAGCTCAGTGAGTGTTGCTGTCCCCTCGGCCACCTGCACAGGCCTGGAATTGGAGAGACTGAATCCCTAGCAAGGGAGCCATAAATCATTTGTGTAAGGGTAACCAGATAAAAAGGCAGCTGCTTATTCCCAATAGGAACTATTAAATTGTAGGAGCAATGGGCTTGTTCCTGGGCCCAGATGCATCCAGCATGAACAACTAAAGCAGGCTCCCGTCAGGCCTCCTGTAGTCCAAAGGGTCAGGAGAATGGGCACCTGTAGCCACATGGGCAACCAGCAGTGTGGATACTCTGAGCATTCTCTGTTGGAAAGAGAAACGGCCTTTGTCCCTCCCCCGGGCACAGTGCATTGGGTGACCTTCAGAAGGCAGAACACAGAGCATGGCAGCACTTCCTGTTCAAGGTCATCACCATCTCCTACCTGTGTGCATCACACCCTTGCTCCCCTTGTGATTTCCTTTGCTTTGTTTGGTTTGTGGCTCTAGGGGTGGGACCTTGCACTGCTAGGCTGCATTGAGCTAAACCCTCAGCCTCGTTTTACAGTGTTATCTTAACCCTACAAATTCTAGAGTCGCACAGATGAGAACAGGGGTGCACGTAGGTACCTGTGTGCATGCTTCTGTTTTAATTTCATTAAAAATGCTCTTGTTTTAGTTTTTTTTTTTATTTATGTGACACTGCAGCTGTCTTCAGACACACACTAGAAGAGTGGTTGTGAGCCACCATGTGGCTGCCGGGAATTGAACTCAGGACCTCTGGCAGAGCAATCAGTGCTCTTAATCGCTGAGCCATCTCTCCAGCCCCTAAATGCTGTTACCTCCATATGCTATACAAAAATGTAAAGCAGCAAACAACTTTGGTAGAACCCAGGAATTTCTTACACGGTAACGCTAAACACTTACAAACTGACTAATCCAATTTATTTCCTCAGTATTTACCCTTCAGAAAGAAAAGCCTGTTCAACAAACATCTGTATAAGACAAGACATAATTTTATTCACAGCACTCCAGATCTTGAAGCAGCCCAGATGTCTATTAAGAGAAGAATAAACAACTATGATAAACATGCAGGACAGAACACAACCCACAATTAAAAAGAGTGAAGTTATGACATTCAAAATAACATGGAAATGCCTTCAGTGGAATATGGAAGTCAGCAATGCTCAAATTCAGCGGTCTTGGGCCCTCTTTATATTCTAAAGTATTGAGAACCCACAAGATTTACTAACATGTATTATATTTTATAATAGAAGGTAAAATGGAAAATTTTGAAAATATATATTAATTTACTCACTACAAATTAATATATTTTGAGAAAATTAACTATTTCACCAAGTTAAAAAAAAAAAAAAAAACAATGAACAAGCAAGTGGTGCCTCTTTTCAAAGACTTTTGCAAATCTCTCAAGTGATCTCACGTTCCCCCTGCGCACACTCTGCTGTGCTAAATTCTTGTGGGCCGCATGTATAAACAGTGCCATACAGATATGTAATGGGAAAACAATGGGTTATGTTAATAGCCATCTAGATAATGATGGCTGTTGGCTTTTGGTACAAACCAAATGACCACAAATGATGGTTCCCTAAAACTTAGTTGCAGTGTAAAACTAGAAAACATATCAATAAACGTTTGTGCTTTGTTACATAAAAACTCATTGTATCCATGTTATGGTTGGAATGGAACTTTTACCCATGTAAGAATATAATCATACATATGTCACCAGTGGTTCCAAGTTAAGCAGATCTTGCAAATGTTTGTGCAGTCACGCATTACATAATACCTTTACAATCACATCTGTTAATGCCAGAGCACTTGTTCTGAGGGGCCAAGATTTAACATGGACACTACTGACCCTGCACCATCTTCCTACAAGTGATTGTTAACAAAGAATACAACAGCTGTGTCACGGTCCTTTCATTCAAGGCAACAACAGTTAGAGAAACAATTGTCTTCACTCCATCAACGCCAATGTCAGCACAGTGCAACGGAGGGGGAAAAGGCAAGCCATATTATTATGAAAACAACTGTTATACTTAAGACTCCTTTAGCAGGCTTTGAAGATGCCCAGAGACACACAGGGCACCCTGTGAGGGCTGCCTTGCTGTGTTCATTAGCAGGCTCAACAAAAGGGAAAACATTCTGTTTTGGTCTCTGCAGGTTCCCTATCCACAGATTCAATAAACCCTGATGTAACCGTTGGAAATATTTGAAATAAAGGTAAAAAGAGTGTGCATTGAACATGTAGAGATTTCTTTGCTGTCATTCCCTGGACAATACAGTGTAAGGATTACTTGTAGATCTTTTATCATGAGGTTGGAGAGATGGCTCAGCAGCTAAGAGCCTGTACTGCTCTCCTGGAAGACCTGAGTCTTCCATGGCCAGGGATCTAATTCCTCTAGCTTTCCTGCACACCCTCACACACCTACACATTCTATCTATCTATCTATCTATCTATCTATCTATCTATCTATCTATCTATCTATCTATCACACATTTATTTGGTATTATAAGTCACACTGTGATGATATGATGGTGTGTGTGTGTGTGTGTGTGTGTGTGTGTGTGTGTGTGTGTGTGATTTTATATAAGGAAATGGATCCCTGAAAAGCATAGCCTCCTAGACTCAATCTCTAGGGATACTATGGAACAATTTATTTCAGTAGTCTATTTATATGCAGTCCTACGACAGCTATATCTGTGGTGGGAAGAAGTTAGAGCAATTCTTGTGTCTAGTGGGGAGGGGGGGGGCTTTGGTAATGTTTTGTACCTGACAGGGCCTAGGCATCACAGGTGTGTGCATGGGCCAAAACTCTGTGAAGACTTAAGATGCTTAAGATTCTGTTTTACACTATGATTAACTTTCACAGGCAAAGAAAACCACTATAAACAAGCACTAAAACCTAGAAAATGATATATATACTTCAATATTCAAAGGAACATTCATTGATTGACGTCTGTCTTTGAAATACAAGAAGATGACATTACATAAGATGAACAAATACAGCATTTCCTAACCACATGACTGTTGTTCTTGTTGTGCAGTGGGACTTGTCTCTTGAGATACAGAGCAGTGACTCCCATTTCTGGCCTCTACCCTCACCCCTATCCGGTCAACCCAAAGTGTCTGCAGATACTACAAGATGTTCTCTGGTAGCAAAATCACCCCAAGATGAGAACTACTGAAATATAGGTGGATGTGTTATAAAGCAAATATGGTATGACTTGCATGGCTTAATACGTTCGTGTCATTTGGTAACTCACTGTAAAAGCTTTCATTTTGCTGGCCGTGGTCGCACATAGCCGTAACCCTAGCGCTCAGGAGGCAGAGCAGGTGGATCTCCTTGAGTCTGTGGCCAGCCCAGTTTCAAACCAGCCAGGGTTGCATAGTGAGAATCTGCCTCAAAAATAAGCAAAACTCTTTCAGCTTTATTTAATGTTTAAGCCTTTTCCTACGAAGGCACAGGGTTGAGCATGTTATTACGTTGTACTGTTTACATTTTAACAACATTTTCCCAGTGCTGTGTGTCGTTTGTAGCTCATTGATTTAGGCTGCTCTTTTTGAAGGTTGCCCCTCAAAAAACAAAAAAAGTATGAAAAAGTCCTCTACTCCATCTGTTTTCCTTTCAGTGCACGTGTGTGCCCTTCCAAAGGTTTACAATTGGGTGGGTATGAACATTCTTAGAATTTATCATTTATCAGTCATGTTCACAGATTTCGCTTCCCTTGTCATTAGGTTTGGATAAAGATTCCTACAAGAGCAAATGAACATCACCCTTCATTTTCTTCTAGTTCTTCCAGAGTTTCTCTTTCTACCATGAGCTGTGTCCTTCCTGGCCATGCTCCTGCAGCACTGTCACGACCACTGATCTGTCTCACCTCACTAATTGGCACCAAATGGGTCTTAGCCTTTACCACTCACTTCCTGTGCAGATGAACATACTGACCACCACCTAGAACTAGGACTCTTGGCACTTAGAGAAACTGATACTTATTTAAGCTCCTACGGCATTCACCACATTCCAGGCCAGAGCTAGATCCCTGTATAGATCAGCAGTTAAGAACACTTATTCCTTTTCCAGAAGACCTGAGTTCAGAGCCCAGCACCCACATCGGGAGACTCACAACTGCCTATAACTCTAGCTCTGGGGGATCTGATGCGCCCCTCTTGGACTCCATAGGAACTTGCACACATGTAGCCAGCAAACATGTGTGCGCACAAACACACATATACAAGTTTTAAAAAAGAGTTCAAACTCTCCTCAGTAATGCAGTGAGTGTGAGGTCAGCCTAGGCTACATGAGGCCCTACCTCAAAAATAAAAAGCTTTTTAAGTACACATCTGAATTAATCAATTTTGATCAGTTTGCAGAGCAACCAGACCAAGAACCCAGGGATTCTAGCCCCCTAACATTTAAAATGATCTGAAAATTATTATTTAGCATTACCTTGAAAACCCAGAATTGAATCTCACAAGCATTAAAAACTTGGAACCACTGCCTGAGCTCCTTACATGTGAAAAGCTGAATGCAAACACTGAGCGTAAAGTAGGGCGGTCAGAAGAACAGAGGTGAACGAGGGGGAAAGACTCCTTTTCCTCATCCTCAGAGCAGAGCCTGGCCACCTCTGACCTTGCTCACTGACCTCCGACAATCACACTGTCAGCAGCTCGTGAGAAAGTATCAAAGGATGTTGTCCCCGGTCTCTGTGGCTCCTTCTCACTCTTTGGCTTGACTCCATGCCCTCACAGTGATGCCAGCAAGCCATCCTCATGTTGCTGTGCCTGCTGTTTCAGAAATATTTGGATAGCGACAAACCGTATTTGTTTTTTAAAGACTGGAGAAAAAAAATCAATTTCTCACTAGCATAATTCTCCCAATGTCACTTTGGGACTTAATTGCCACCATGTGCCTTCTCTGACACCAACTGAGAGATGGCCAGTCATCAGAGGTCACATCAAATGGGGCTGCCTTGGGCTGGCGTTTGACTTTTATGGCCACTTGTAGTCCCCTGAGGCCTGTTTCATCCAGATCCCCATTTTCCCAGGCTTAAACTTGAGCCTCCGGCAGACAGAGGGAGGATGGTGACACAGTGTGAAAATCCTCACCAGGGCTGGACAAAACTGCTAAGGCTGGAGCCCCCACACCCACCCAGGCCCCTGAGTGCACACCCAAACTCACATGATTTCTATTCTGTTTTGAAATTCCGTGGTTTTCAGGAACAAAGCTGGTGTTAGCTGGAGTTAAGAGAAACCAGCTGCAAATGAATTTAGCCTCTCTTCGAAAGAGGTAGAATTTCATGCCTCAGAGAACACATCTCAGCCTTGGCCACCACCCCTTACACACACACACACTTACACACACACACACACACAGGAGAGAGAGAGAGAGAGAGAGAGAGAGAGAGAGAGAGAGAATACTGCAGGGACCCGCAATCATGCAGTCCACCCCTCTGTAGGGCTCTCTATCTCAGCTTCCTGCCATCACTACAGATGACCAAGTATCCTGAAACTTCACCTCACACCTCATTTCTCACCACCCACCACTCCTGTCACACACACCCATACACACACACACACATACACACACACACACCCTACAGGGTCTCTGTAAGAATAACTGTGAGTGTTCTCAAATGATCTCAGAAGCCATTCAATGCTTCTGGTTCTCATCACTGTTCCTCTGTAAGGAGCAGATGACTAATTCTCCAGCAGGAGGTAACAGCCTACTCTTCTCTTTTCTGTTCCCATACCCACTCCTTGTTCATCGGCAGTATTTTGATTGGTTGGTTGGTAGGTAGGTGGGTAGGTAGGTAGGTACAGGGTCTCCTGTAGCCCAGGCTAGCCTTGAACTTGCTATGTAGATAAAAATTACCTTGAACCTCTGATCCTCCCACTGCTACCTCCCAAGTGTAGGGACTGTAGTCAGGCACTGCCATGCCCAGTTTATGCCATGCTAGGGACTGAAACCAGGTCCTCCTTCATGCAAGGTTAGCATGCTACCAATTAAACCACATCCCTCGTCCTGCCCATCAGTCTTCAATGTGAAATTATCAACATGCTGCCAGGAGACACCACAGACTCTCCTGGAAGAAATCGGCGGTGACCTTTGTCTCTGGGCACTCCCCTCTCAGCAATCCTCCCACAAGAAATAGCGCCAGACTTTGGCCAGTCCTAGAACTCAGGAAAAAAGGGTAGATTGTCCCAAAAATCCCCCCCAGGGACACACACGAGACTCTCACTTCTGTGGGTTCCTCTCAGACAGAGCAGATTTCAAGGGCAGAGAGATCTGCTCCCAAAGGCAGCATGAACAAATGCTCCCCTCTGGCTGGGTGTCTATGCCAACCAGAGCAGCCTATCAGAGACACTGGTGGGAGCTCTGAAAGGTTTCAGACATCAGGTGTAAAGAGCAGGACTTAAGAGCCAAGCGTTTTCAGTGATTTGTTCTGTCCCAAATTCCTTTTTCAAAGAGATTCACCCAGTTTATTAATTCACAGGTTTGGAATTATAAAGCACACCCATGGCAAGGGACAGTGTACATATTTGTGAACTGACACGCTTGCCTGGAGGGCTGGAGATGTGGTCCAGTACCACAACTCTTGCCTAGCACATCCGCCACACTGAGTTCCATTCTCAGATCAGCAATTAAACAAATAAGCAAAGAAAGTTCTGAGCCAGAATGCACACGTGAAAATCAGAGAGAAGCTTCTCTAGTCCTCAGCAGTCCATTTGAAGACTTAATAATACCATGTTATGCATACTGCTTCTCTACAGAGCTCCCGAGTCACTGTGCTGGCTTTGGTGGTCAGAGGACAGGGAACATTTGATTCTTTTTCTGCCAGAGATGGATAAACGATGGAACAAAACACCATCAGGCCACATCACCCATGCCTCCAGTGAGCCCCTTCCTCCTATCTGTTCTTCTGTGCCTTAGATGGGGAGAGAGGACCAAGGAGGAAGAACAGATGGAGTCCCTTGGGTCTTCACCTGAGTTCCACCCTCTTCCTTCAGGGAGATAGCCTGCTCATCCTGTGCAAATCAGACCCAGGGGATGGAACCACACTGTTGAGGCAATCCTAACTTGTTCCAGTAAGAAGCCACAGACCTGATCTGTCCCCCAGAGTCCTGGATCTCATGGCTCATAAGACACGAGCCAATCAACAGAAAGCCAGATGAACACCTCTGGAATTCCCAGTCTTTGATATCTGTGTTTTCTACCAGGACCTCTGCCTTCTGCCTGCTACAAAAGAGTCTTTAACGGCAGAACTAGGGTGAGCCCTCTTCAGAGGCATCATGTATAAGAGATAAAGAAAAACGACCACATATCACCTCACTATATTGGGACTTGTTAAGAATGATGGTGCATCAGGGCTTGGGCTGCAGCTCAGCTGTGCATGCACAGAGTCTCGGGTTCAATGCGCAACACCACACAGCAGGAATGGTGGTGTATGCCTATGGTCCCAGCACTATCCAGCCTATGCAATATGAGACTCTGTCTAAAAGAAAAGTTGACCTATGGACCAATGTCTGGCAGCTCCTGCATACCTCTTCCCCCTAGCTCACATTATAAAATTAGGGGGAATGTTAAAAACCAAACTGACAGGGTAGTAATGACCAAACAGAATGTGTAACTGGCTGATAGCATTGGCTGTCATTACTGACAATCCGTGTCCTTGAGCAAGCTTTAATTTTCTCATCTAAAAAATGAGGTTAACTATCTTTAACAGACAACAACCCAAAGATGGAAATAATGTGTGTGTGTAACACCAAATAGAACTCACCACCTAAAGGAAGGCAGGTGTCATTTGGCATCTGGCTTCTATAAGGAAATTACAAGGTTTCCATGTTATTCGAGAGTGCTCGTGGAGTTTATCGGAGTGGGTAGGGTTTATCAGAGTGGGCGGGGTCTCTTGGTTTATACCTTTTTCTTCTTTCAAGCTCTACCACGTTAGAACAAACTGGGCTTTGATCAGAAGAGCCTGTGGACACATCCTGTGTCTCCAGAGCAAAGGGCAGCAATAGAAGCTTCCCTAGTGACACAAGTACCCTTTCCGTGAGCTCCTTCAGGGCTGGGCCAGGAAAACACAAAGGTGTTCCTGGGAACTTGAAGGGAACACAGATGCAGTGTGACAGGGTCTCAAACATGAAATGAGACAAAGGGGAATGTTTTTCTATTAAACAGTAAACACTGCAGCGGAAGAAGGAAGGCAGTCTGCCTCAAAGGGACACCTTGCTACAGCTCAGGAAGATGGTTGGCCTTACACTCAAGGTCACATGGGACACTAACCAAGACAGAGCCACCTGAGAGAGAGTCATCCAAAGAGCCCAGTCACACAAATTTCAGGGAAAAAAACAAAACAAAAAAAAATGGCTCTTCCTCATTTAAAATCCAAAGATAATTCCAGAGAACACAAAGCCTGCTTTCCAAAAGCCTACAATAAATAAGTTTTTCTTGCCTGTGCTCCATCTAGATGTAGCCACTTGGTTCATCTTAATAAACAAGTCAGTCATTCAAAGGAAAATAAACAAAATGTTTTTGCCTTGAGGGACAGTTTTATTTTTAATAGTTTGGTGCTTGGCGAGAGAAATAATATTCTGTGATCTGAATTGCCTTTTGTTCCTGGGGACCACTGAGGAGAGAGTGGGGGTAGTGTGGGACCTTGTTCAGGAACATAGGAGGGAGCCTCCTCCTAACCACTACATGTCTGTCTGTCTGTCTGCTCTCAAGCGTCATTTAAAGATGGGGCTGTTTGTCTTCACGAAACGTTGACACGATACAAGGTGGCTTGAAGTTTTGTTTTGTTTCTTTTTGGGTCAGTCCTTTCAACGAAATCCTAGTTCAGGGCTGGGGTGTGAGTTTGGGGGGAGGGGCACTTACCTAGTATGAGAAAGATGCTCAGACCCATCCTCAGCTCTGCAAAGAGGGGGAGACAAGGAAGGAGTAGCAGGTGACATCATTATGAGGTTGGGGCTGGACTCCTTTCATGGGAAATCTTGGGAGATTAGTTCAAGCCAAAATCCTATCTTTCTAAAGGCAAAGAACAGAGCATATTTTCAAATTACAAAAAGAACTCTAAGCACCCTGCTAGCTCTATCTCCTTGGGGGAAAAAAAACAAGCAAGACACTACTGGACCCCTGAGGTCACAACCCTAAAGTTCCTCTGAGGTTCTTTAATGTACTCAGCTACCTACCATGTTCTTGGAAGTGTGGTGGAAGCTCTAGGCAGTGGGAGCCAGTGGGATAAATCTAATCACTGAAGTGTGACCTTGAAGGAGATACTGGGACCCTGTTTCTCATTTACTCATTTCTCTCTTTACTTCACAACTGCCATGAGATGCCCAGGTCTTCCCTGCTACACACATCTAATGATAAACAGCCTTGATGTATGTCAACAAAGCCAGTCAACCATGGTCTGAAACCTCCAAAACAGTGAGCCTATATTAACTTGTCTTCTTATTAAATTCATTTCCTCAGGCATTTGTTACAGTAAGAGAAAACTGATTATCATAGATAAGCAGGCTCAAACCGTACAGGTTTGTTTTCTCATGCATTTCTCTTTTGATAAAGGTAAAAATATGGGTCTGGGGAGTAGGGGAAACCTAAAGGAATGGCCATAATGAAAAGATTCAAGCGACAGGGAGGTGGGCCTATCAGTAAAGTTCTTGTCGCTCAAGCATGAGGACCTGAGGAGGACCATGTTCTTACTTCTAGCAGTTTTACGCCTGGCTCTACTCCCCATCCTCCCAGAAACCTGTGCTTCCCAGAGAATCATCCATATCACTACACATCACTCATCTTAAGTCTGAGGACCTGGTCTGGTAAAAGGACACAACTGGCATTTCGAAAGTAGTTGTTGACTTAAATCAAATTTCAGCATGAAAGTAACATTAAAGTCTATTGCAAATGTTGAAGGAGTCTGAAAAGTTCTGGGAAACTGGGTTGAAACTCAATGTCACAAATTTAAGTAAAGAATAAAAGAAAGGCAAAGCAACAGACAGAACATGGAGGTAAGACAGACCCAAAGAAAGGGGCATGGCAAAACAAAACAAATTAAAATGTTAATTTTCCTTAATTGTTTTCATGTAAAAACATATTAGACTAAATTGTCCCATACACCAATATTAAAGAGCTCGACCACATGTGGCCTCAGACATGAGAGAAGAGAGGTTTGGGATGACCTCTGAGCTCAGTGAGCCACCATGTGTCAGCTTCCCACCATCACAACCTTGGTGTTTGACCTTGCATGTTGGGTGGGCCTTCCAGCTAAATGTCTGTCCATCTTCTGCAAGGAACTCATCTCCCTGATCTACTCTCAGCTACTGGTCCCTTCAGAAATGAATCACCATGGAAAGGGGCAGTGGATTCATTGCTTTTGTTTTTGCTGACATAGAACATGTGACAAAAACAATGTAAGGGAGAGGGGATCTGTTTTGGCTCACAGTCTGAGAGGGTACAGTCCTTCAGGTCATGGAATGTACAGCAGGTTGTGACTGTGCCAGGGATATAAGGCTGCTTGCTTATGTCACAGTAGAACAGAAAACAGAGAAGACAGATCAGAACACAAGGCATTCATATCCACACTTCAGAGAGGCTTCTTAATGATGATAGAAATGTCTGTGACTCAAGGACCACTTGTTCTCCCTATATCCAGAGGTTCAGTGAATGATAGCCTGGCCACACCTTCATTCCTGTGCTGTCTTTGCCATGAGTCTTCCCATCTAAAGTCCTCCATCCCCACTTGAGCCATGCCCTGCACCTGTGTCCTGTGGAGGGTTATAGTTAGCTGGCCCTCTTCCAAAGAAGAAAGGGTCTATGCTGACAGGGGAAACACAAAAAGATCAGAAGAAACAGGAAGACTTTCAGGGTTGAAACATACATCTTTTCTTATTATGTTTTTTCATGGTTTCCCACATACCAGCCGAGTGCTCACACACCCAGGAGCACACCCCCAATCACTGACGGCTGCCATGCCAGTCAGGAAGCAGGAAAAGCCACAATAGTCTCCATGTGAGGTGATGGCCTGAAGTGGTCATGGGGCCCGAGCTTTATCAGCCTGAGAGGCATTCTCTGGGGGCTAATTATGGTAACGAGGCCCCCTTAAGGTCTGGTTAATTTCCTCTTCCTACAGAGGTTCATTCTTTAAAAGCTGGAATTGACCTAAATTGCTGTGAATCAAAAACTGAGTGAGCTTACAGGGGTGGGGGGCACAACACCCTACTACATTTGATCTCTACCCCACCATGGAAAGCCACACCCACCCAAAGGAGATCAGTCAATAGAACTAAAAATGGGTTAAGGCTGTTTATTAAGTTGAGCTACAGAGGAACTAGGTCAGCTTCTCACTCCGTGGCAGCTCCAGGGAGGACACCCACTAGCAACAGCTAGAATCTTTTAGTAATTACAGTCGTGGAAAATTCTAGCTGCAAAACAATTTTATTCGGCCCATGGGCATTAAATGTCCATCAAGTGGAAGCTGCTGCTCCAAAGTGTGGCCTGCAATAGACAGGAGCAGGGCAGAGGAGGGCGGGCATGCAACGGACTCCCCTGCCACCACAGCATGCCCTCCTCTCATGGCAATGCCACAAAGAGCCACATCAGCACACATGTGTTGGTGCTGAGTCTAAGAAAGTAGTAAGATTCACATGAGCTGAATGAGACGTCCACCCTGCGCCAGTGTGGAAGGGAACATAAGACTGACTCTACAAGGTTTGAAGCAAGGCTGTGTCTGAGGGGAAGGAGGCAGGGAAGTTCACATTTGCATCTCACTCATAATTCAAGCAGCACGGTATTTGTCTATATGAGGATGTTGAGAAAGAACAAATGATGCAGATGCATGGGGGGGGGGGGGAGGTGAAGATCTTGCAACGATCCCAAGAGGCAGCTGAGTGGGAGGTAGTAAGTATCCCGCAAGAGGAGGAACATCTGACCCCAGTTTCCATGGTTTTCTTTGGCCACCAGCAAATCTCTGGATCTCCAGGCTCTGAAGTTAACAGTGGAGATGAGCAGGGTCAGCCATGTAGCTCAGAAGCAAAGCCATCTACAAAGCCTGGGTCTAACCCCTAGAACTGCAGAAATGAGGCTAAAGAAAATACTTCTGTGTGAGACTACTATGGGGCTGTTTCTAAGAGGAGAACTGTAGAATCGCTAGGCAGGGAAGTGGAAGCCAGCCCTGTCTCCCAGTCACCTAGAGCATCGCAGGCAAGCTGTCCTGGGAATGGTGGATTCTTTTTTCATTGGTAAAATACTTGATTAAAAAAAACCAGATAAATAAATAACTTAAAGCAAGGGCTGGAGAGACCACTCAGTGGTTAGCTCAGTGGTTAGTAGTACACACCGCTCTTACAGAGGTGGAGTAGCGTTATACGCTACGTATAACTACAGATCTAGGGGACCAGACTCCCTCTTCTGACTTCCAATGGCATCAGCACTCATGTGCACACACACACACACACACACACACACACACACACACACACACACACACAGAAACCTACATACTTATAAAATAACCCTTAAGGGAGGAAGCATTTATGCTGGTTCACAGTTCAAGGGTATCTATGGGCATACATGCCCTTTACAGCAGGCAGGCCATGACAGAGAGTGTGAGGCCACCAGTCACATATGTCTGCCGTCAAGAAGCAGAAGTGAATGCTTGTATTCTACTCACTCTATTTTTAAGTCAGTAGGAGACCCTCGCCCAGGGAACGCCACACCCATGTTTAGGGTGGGCCTCTCCATCTCAACTAGCCTAATCGAGAAGCATTCCTCACAGAAGCTCACCTGCTATGTGATTCTAGAAGCTGTCCAGCTGACAGTCAATATTAAGCATCACATTAGATGTGGCTAAGGAGCCCTGCTGCAGGCCCAAAGCACTGTCCTGGAGACAATAGCTTCTTATCAGTGCAGCTCTTAAGCCCCTCACCCCAGCCCACTTCTGTGGGTGCATGCCAAGTGGATACCTACACGCTCAACTCAATGTGTTGTCAATGAGACCACTTGTTTTTATCTATAACCGAGAGGGCATAGGAATGTTCCCAAGAAAGGACCAAATGGCCCTGCTAGGAAGTCTTCATGTGACTATAGTAGAAGACAAAGGCTAGAGAGGATTTAATTTCTTTATAAAAGTATAATTCCCAGGTCTTTGGGAAACATGGGCGGGGGGTGGGGGCAGCATGACGGGTAGGTGGAGGAACTGCATACACAGTGGGACTGCATCTGGAGGCTCTGTCGGGAAACAAGGCTCAGAACAGCATAAGTGGGGTGGAGTGGGGGGTGTACACCAGGAAGAGTCCCAGCCAGGAGCCTAACTTGGGGTGACCTTGGATTTAAAGACACCTTGGCTGACCAAGCACCTTCAGCTGCCTTGAGTTTTCAAAGCAGGATCATTTGGGAATCTGCAGGAAGCTGCAGGACTGGAGAGGTGGCTCATTCAACATACTACCTGTTCTGCAAGCATGAGGAACTGAGTATAGATTCCCCAGCACTCAGGTGAGGACCAAAGGCTGGGGTAGAGGTGGCCAGATCTCTGGAGTTCCTTTGATGGGCAGCCACCTCAAATCAATGAACTCCAGATTCAGTGAAAGATCTTATCTCAAGTAATGATATAGAAGGTGATGGAGGAAGGCACTTGGCATTGACCTCTGCCTCCATCTACACACGTGTCCACATATGTATGTGTATCCACATGCAGACATGCATATAGACACACAAAAAATACCTAGGAAATTGGACAGCTATGGTGGTGACAGGGACAACTCTACTCCTTGGATGACAGATAACTGGTGTGCATCAGAAAGCAGCTTTCTGCTCTTACTAACTGGGAGCACCTTGGGCCACACAGGAGCTTGGGAGATGTCTGGGGATCCTTTGGTAAAGGCTCAAGTCCATGCCCTGCCAAGGCAGAGCTTGGTTTGGCTATAAACTGAGCTATATTCACAAGGGAATACTCCATTTAGCAACAGTTGGTGAGGCTTTCTCTTCAGACTCACCACTGGGACACACACTTGCAGACACAAAGCCCACTCAGACATTCCCTTGGTGTGAGCATAAAAGCTGCCATGTTTCCTTGAGATGTATTTTGGGATTGGAAAAAGTAACATAACTGTGGTGTCCCAAGAAGAAAAGAACATTCTTTTGTGGAAAGAAGGGAGGGGCAAATGTATCAGTAAATGATTTCCTAAGACTAGGAGCTTCCTCTGGGGAAGAAAACAAAAAGCATGTAGAAACTTAGGCTATAGTCCATTTTCTGTGGCTATAACCGAATACCTGAAACTGTGTGATTTATAAGAAACAGAAGGTTTCCGAGTCACAGCTCTGGAAGTTGGCATTCTGGTAACCAAGGGAAGGCATCATACAGTGAGACAGAGTACACATGCTAGGTCAGATCTCTTCTAAAGTCACTGACATCATAAGGGACCCCACCCTAATGAACTCATCTGACTCCAATGTCCCTATCTCCAAACACCTTCAAAATATGAATTTGGGGTTCCATTTCTAACATGAAAGTTTTGAGGAGGCACATTCAAACCATAGACCCCTAGATGTTCCACACAAAGAGCCAGGTGGTGAAGGAAGGGACTCAGAACATTGGCTGCCCCTGTGCTAGCAGCTGGATGAACTCTTCCATCAAGGAACACTGGGACTCCAGGCTCAGAGAGCCAGTCTCTCATCTTGGAATAACCCACCTCCCCCTTGGTTATTTGGGACAGTGCCTCGTGAAGCTCTGACTGCCTACAGGCCAAAATGACCTTGAACTCCTGTTTCTTCTACTTCCCAAATGCTGAACTGAGAGTATGGCTGCCATACCTGTCTCTGAAACCACACTTTCCACAAGTTTTTGCTTTGAGAGAACCTTTAGCACTGCCCTCTCAACTGAAGTCACACTGAACTCTACTGAGAGAGAAGGTGAGACCCTAGAGAAAACTAGGGTTTCCTTTGGAAGTGACAGAAGGATCCTCCAACCCATTAGAAGGGACCCTCCTCCTTCCTGCAGCATCCAGGCTATCCTAAATCCCCACACTTGAGCTACTATCACTGCAAGACACACACTGGCCCATCCTCACTGATGCCTAGCCAACATCACCATGGGAATCATCAGATTGCCTGGCATCCACCAATCTTTAATGACTCCTCATTGCCAGGCAACAAAACACATGCTGGACCCCATGTCTGCTTCCAACCTATGCTCCTTCCCCTTCTAACCAAGCCAGTAGAGGAATTTTAATCCAACAACATGGCCTCTCTGAAAAGGGATCACATCCAAAGACCTTCTGGGTCTTTGTGATCCAGCTAGAATGACACACCTTTAATCCCTCTGGCTGGAACACAGATACACCTTTAATATACACCTTTGATCCCGAACAACAAAGGTACAGTTAGTTTGTAGAAGAAGCAGCCATGATTGAAAGTGACATCTAATTGAGGGGTAGACAAAGTGACAAATCAGAGAAAGATTAGACAGAATGAGTCAGAGATGGGATATGCCCAACTCTCATGAGAACAGCACAGGAAAGAGAGGCAACTTAAGAGAGTAGGGAGGGAGGTGGGGAGGCAGCTTTATCAGGACAGTTTTACAGAGAAGGTTGCAGGTGAAGACAGAAGGAGCCAGAGAATGAGAAGGAATCAGAAGATTAGAACAGATTGCCAGAGTTACTTTAAGGCTAAGCACAGCAATTCAGTGAGAAGCTGAGAAGCCAGTTTGAATCAGTCAGCTTGGAAAGGAGTTTGAGCCAAAACAGCTGAGTTAAATCGGCCAGCTTAGAGTTTCGAAAGAACTAGAAAGGGTGACCTCATTCAGAAGTAAGCCTCAGAGACAACAATGACATCTGGCAAATAAAAGTTACTTTTACACACACAACCCCTTGCCTGTGCCACATTCTTCTCTCAAACCATAGGTTCCTCGTAAGAATACAGTCGAAGCTCATCCCTGGAGTGTTCAACCTCTCTCCTCTCCTCCTGTCAGAATCTTGACATCTTTCCAGCCAGTTTCTCCATGAAGGCCTCCTGGCTCCAGCTGAGTGAAGTGGTCACCTGCTCTGCCTGAGCCTCACATCTCTCCCTGTGGCCCACCAGTGTTCTCATCACTTTCTCTTCCCCTCCCAGCCCTGCATGTCTCTGCACTCCTCTCTGATGCATGTGTTCTGCAAAGGCTCATGTGTCTGTCCAGAGCACATTCCTTAGGCTGAGTTCCCAACAAGAAGGCCATGTAGTAACTGTGAAGCAAAGCTAGCATGCCCAAGACACTGTTTCCAAAGGAGGGGGTGTAAAAAAGACAAGAGAAAAAAGAGATGGGGCCTAGTGAAAGAAGATAGCTCACTGGGTGGATACAAGCTTCTTTAGGACCAGTGTTAATGCAACCACTTCTCTTTGCTTTATTTCTCAGGTATCATGGAGTGAACAATTACTCCCCATGGGTTCCAAGCAACAAATCAAGATGCAGAGAATGAAGCTTCCAAAACTAGAGGCCAAAGTAAACCTTCCCTCTTTTAAAGTTAGAGGTCTCAAGTATTTTATCACAATACATGAAAGCTGTTAGGTGCCTTCTCTATTAATCCATTTGTTAACATTTCTTAAGTGTCTAGTATATTCTAGGCAGCACAAAAGATACAAGGACTGAGCCAGAGCAGTAAGGTCCTTGACCCCAAGGGGCTTACACTCTGATGGCCAAATAAGTAACAGCAGCACCCAGACAATACCATAGAGCAAGCAGTGCCTGTCAGAACAGACAGAGGACAGACAAACACATCAGCATTAAGCATGCAGCTCCATTTGGTAGCTGCAGACATTCTAGGAAATAGAAAGTAGGCTAGCTGAGGTCTCCATGGTCCAGTGTTGACCTACACATCCCTGTTCTCTGATTGCACTGAAAGACAGCATCTTACAGTCACTTCATTAACTTCTACTGTCAGGCTTGCACCCACTCCTCCCCACAACCCCTGCTCTACACCCTACAACATGGCCCGCTGTAGAGACATTGGGGCCTGGGTGGCAGGAAGGCAATGAAAGGCAACGGAGATATTCCCAGACAACAGGGACCTACCCTTGGCATCTCCAACCTCAGGACTTCCCATGCCCGTGGAAGGAAAGTAAATCCCACATAGAGGCAGCCCATGGCTGGCTGGGGCTGGAGGCACGTGGCTCTCCAGCAAGCCTGCTTATTTTATAGCCTTGGAAAAACACCCCTGAAAATGACCAGCTGTGTTGATTATGAAGCCCAAGGGCCTGGTGCTGTCATAGGGGGATGACTGTGAATCCCAGTACACTGAACCTTGATGAATCAGCCTCTAAGTGAGACAAAGGGCTAGAAGGTGTTGTTTAGAACACCTCATTAATAACATTCAAAATTGTTTTCTGCAATTATGTGCAATCATTGGTTATTTTACCCCCAGCCAAGTAGAATTCCCACAGCCAATCTATAGTTTTGGTTTCAAATGCCAAGAAAAATTCCCTGGCACATGGGGGAAGAGTAAGAGAAGAGGCTGAGACTGTGAGACCAGAAGCCCTTGATTAGCTAATAGAGAATAATCTACTGGGAAAAGGAGCCTGCCAAAAAATGAAGCCAGTGAGCGACTGTCCAGGGAGAGTGTGGCCACAAAGATCACTTCCACATGGGCTCCTCGATGATCTTGCAGCCACAAAGCAAACAGAGCGGCTGCTCTCCTCTGACACTCTCCTGCTGTAGCTCCCACCTGCTTCACATATTTCAGTAAACTTAACAATGTCTCAATATTCTAGTAAGAAACTGAAGGATGTATTCCATGAAGTTTTCTCAGGAAAGTCCTGCCTCAAGTTCACACAACCTTTCCTATGTGCATCATTCTGCCATCCAGTCAGTCATCCATTCATTCATTCATTCATTCATTCAGTCAGTCAGTCAGCCATTCATTCAGTCATTCATTCATTCATTCATTCATTCAGTCAGTCAGTCAGCCATTCATTCATTCAGTCATTTATTCAGTCAGTCAGTCAGTCAGTCCTTGAGTCAGTCATTATTCATCAACACTGCACTGTCTACACGGAGGACCCTGCTGGGCTTGGGGGTTACAGCCATCCCCGAGAGCTCGGCTGCTGCTGACGCTACACACCACGCTCCACCGTGGTAAGTCAGACTTCCAGCACCGCAGCCTGTCGGAGTCATCTACGGTCGGAATCCCATCTCATGTATATGTGGTGTGAACGGAGAGTTTCATAGTCTTAGGTTCTTATATTTCCCTGTCTCTACCATGGCGAGTATTACTTTTACAAAAAGGAAAATCTTTGTGTATTGGTATTTTACCTGTTACACACTAAGTTCTTGATAATTGGAGGGAGATAAAGGATTGGTAGCAACTATCAAGGAAACTTTCTATTCGGACAATCCAAACGCGACTGGGAAAGCAGCTGAACCTCACTGAGCCAAGCACCTTCTGTTGTGGCATCGGCTACTGAACCTATCAGTTGGCCTTGGTGCTTTGAAACCAGTCTCTTAGAATCCGCTCAGTGGCAAGACTTAGCCACATCAAAGTGACTGTGTGGAATTAACAGGAGAAAAAAAAAAAAAAAGAACCTGCAAGGAGTTGCCACAGTCTCTGAGTTCTTTAGTCTTTAAAAGGTTTTATTCAAATATATATATTTGACTTTCTTAAGGGCAAAGCAAAAAGAAGCAGGGTCTGTGGGTTCGTGGGAATCTGCAGCCTGACCTGAGGCACACATCTGCAGCTCACAGTGGTGTGAGGGCCACATCGGGCCACTGTGTGTTGTAGTGCTCCCCTGGTCTCCTCCAACAGTATTGCACTGTGTGCCTCAAAGCAGCCATTGAGGTTGGTGCTCCAGATCAAAAACTGCCCACGTAGCTTTGTAAAGCGTGCCTCGGGCTACTCCGAAGCTTGCGGTTGTTCTTTCAAAGTTGAGAACGAATTACAGCATGGAGCAAGCACACCACTTGATTTCATCAATTGTCAAGTCCTGCTCCCTCTCCTCCACCCCTGGGAAAATCAGCTCAGGACACCTCACACAAAACACATCATCCTTTGAAGAAAGATGATGGACCAGGGAAGATGGAAACATTGGAAGAAGCAAGCACCGTTCTGGGAGCAGGCACCAGGAGGACTCCAAGCATCAAGTCCCATTTCTGGTCTCTATAACTCATTACCTCCCACAGGATTGAAAGATTTTTACCTGAATTTCGCTTTGAGCCTTTACTGGGACTTGGGAGGTATTTTAAAGCATGGGATGTGAGCTTATGTGAGAGACCCTATGGCATGAAGCCACAGAGGAAAAGTCGGGGTCCCTCGCCTGGTCTCTGAGCACAACAAAACTCACCAAGCAGAACAGCTTCCCTGGGAAGGATTTGTTGTCTGCTCTGAACCAATCTCAGATGGTAGTCTCAGGAGACATGGTGGCACCCCAGCAATGGTATGACACTGTTTTGCTTTCTCAGGGGAATATGGCAGCTCCATCATTACTGTGGAAATGTCACGCTCACAGTATTCCTGTGGTCATCGGTACTACACGCTTTGATTGTTAGTGTGCATTTCCTGCAGTTTCGCTGGATTCTTATGAGAAGAGCCAGTATGGCGGCATCATTTCTCCACCCTGGTCAATTTTCCTGTAGAATAAGGATCTGTTTACCTTCCACACACCTTAATGGTGATGCTATTATGAATTCCAGAAGTTATTCCAGCAAACACTGGGAAGAAACTGCACCTACCCACAACAATAAAGCATACTAATGGTGCTTTTAATAGAATCTGGTACCCTGGTGTGCACAAACTGTGGTGCGTGAAGGAGGCTTTGCTGGGAGGTAGCACAAGGATGCTGAAAACACACAGATGCTCTTTTATGGCTCCAATCAGGACTCGTAAATGAGCAGTTAAGAAATGGCACAAAGAATACAGCTTGTGCTGGGGGAGCTAAGCCCTGAGTTCTTTAAGAGACCTATTTGTTTTGAAGCTGACATGGAGCTATAAAGGGGTATTTCCAGAACCTTAAAACATAGGTGTATTTCATTACAGCTTCAGATTCAGTGGGAGAGGAGGCCAAGCAGCATGTGTACCCCTTGCCTCTGTATTTTGGAAGCATGGATTTCGTCCTTTGACTTTTTTTTTTCCAGGACTCATATCTGAATCTGCCTTACAGCTTCAGAAGAAAATTTGGACAGGGGCTTTCAAGAAATTCTGAACCAGTTTAAACTCAGAGAAAGGTTGTCAGCTGAGATGCAATTTGCTCTGTGCAATGGAGATATACCTCTTTGAGCTGAGAGAGGAATGTTAATAGTTTGGACCCAGACTGCCCCAAAGCTCCAGAGGTTTGTCCCCAGCCTATGGAGAAATGGAGAAATCTTCAGGAGGAAATCAGCTTAAGGGGGGCATTCCCCCTCTTGTCTCCCTTTGTCTCCTAAATTCCATGAGGTGATCAGGTCCCTCTTCCCACACTCCGGATGGTGCTACCTCACAAAAGACCTAAAACAACGAGGCCAGACAAGTTTGGATGAAACTATAAACCAAAACAGACCACATGGGAGCTGAGATGGAAGGACACTGTAAGCCAGGGGCCCGGGGCTACCAGAGTAATATCATAAAACCCCATGGTGAGAGAATGAAACAATGAACTTCTTGGCTCAACATAAAAGTTAAGCAGGGACAAACGCTGACTCTGTGGTAACTCCAGAGATCATATAGTGTTATATATGCAAAATCTAACATGCACCCAACAATCTATCTGCCAAGGTGAAATCCACAGAGTTGGGGTCCTTGCTGAAAGCAGATCCACACTGCTCATCTTGAAACACTTGGGATGATTGGCAAGATGGCTGGGTGAAAAATCCACAAAGAAAGAGGCAAGGGGGAAAATAGGTACCATATTGAATACCTGAGACTCAGAAGTTACTCTGGGAAGCCCCTACACAGAAACTGCAATACGTCCAGTTTCTTATGGAGCCAGTCAGCTTCCTTACAGTGTCAGCTCACCTCCAAATGGAAAGATTGGGAGTCAGAAAATTTAATCAGTTAGCCAGCTGTTTTCCAGAGGCAGAGGCAGAAGGATCACAAATTCAAGGGCAGCCTGAGACACTTAGTGGGGCTTTGTCTCAAAAGAAAATAGAAAGCCAGGCCTGTAAACCCGGTACTTGAGAGGCGGAGGATCAAGAGTTTAAAGTCATCCTCAGCTATGTAAGTATTGAGGCCAGCCTAAGCTACATAAGATCCTGTCTCAAAAATAAATAAGTAAAAAAAACCAAACAAATAAACAAATAAAATTAGTAGAGCACTTGCCAGGTGTGCACTCAATCCTAGGTACCATCCCCAAGAATACAGATAGAGAAGACAGATTTGGGGCAGGATAATTAGTGGCCTTTCTAATTTCTGTCCATCTCTAATGTCCATGGTCTTTCCACTAACCCCTGGCCTGTGTCCTCCAGGGTAGGTAGATTTTGTGATCTTTTCCGGGGAAACAGCTTAGTTGATTCTGAGGATTTCCAAGCAGGAGTAAGGAGAGAGACCAGTGTTGTGAAAGGCCTGATACATACATTTCAACTTTCCTACAACCATATCCCCAGGTCTTTCTGATCGTGGTCATGACAGCGGGAGGCCTGCATGGAAGAACTCAGGGGAGGGGTGGTACAGAGGGCCCAATCCTTCCAAATGGGATAATTGAGGACATATGTCTGCTTGGCAATCTCAAAGAAAGCTGCCCTGTGATTCTTATGCCCCAAAGCCATAACATGGACTAACAGGCCTCCTGCCTTCCAACATTCAGACTGACTTATAAAACAGAGTCAACCTACACAAGGGCAACTTTAAAACCCTAACAGGAAATAAAAGACCCTGAAGCTTGAAGCCAGGGCTGCCTCCTCAGATACAATCAGACTCCTGTGGTGAGGAATAGCTGGGGGTGAAAACCTACCCCCATTAAATAAAATTGCTACAGAAGCATGGCAAAATTAGAAATGTCTCCCTTGCCCCACAGGCCCCTAAAAGGGAAGCTTGTCTCCATCTGAGGGCAGGGCATGGAATGGTGGGTAATGACTTCTCTATCTGTTAGCTTTGATTTCTCCAGGTTGTGAATGTAAGGAAGTGGTGAGCAGACTTTATGTTACAGCAAAGATGTAGGACCTAGAATTCCAAGCCATGTATTGTCGTTATCCACTGCCTGGTCGTCTGCAGCTATAAAGGAGCAACTATCCAGGTGGCTGATAGCCTTTCTAAATGCAGAATTGCAGAGGTCACAGAAGTTATGCAGGGCTGTAGGTTGGGAATCGAAGGTGGTGAATCTGGAAATGCAGAGATTTTAGACTCCCCAGCAACACCTTCCTAGGTCTGGGAGGGTCCCCAGTACCCAAGGCAGGCAGCTGTGGTCATGCCACTGCTGGGATGGCATATACACACATACACACACTGTAATTGTTGTGTTATTGCAAAATGAAAGATAGCCCGGCAGGTAAAGGTGTTTGCTGAACAAGGCTGTCTACCTGAGTATACAACAAAGACAACAACAACAAAAACAAGAGAACCACACAACCTAGATAAAGGTGAAAGGAGAGACTCCTTCAAAATTATGGACTCCACAAAACTGTTCCCTGACCTCTACATGTGTGACACACATGTGCACTCACATGTACCCTTCATGCACACACAGATACACACAATTAACTAAATTCAAAATAGAACCAACTTGGCCTGTCAGCATGTATATCACACAGTAGTGCAGAAGCAAGAGGGAAGGGGCAGAGCAGACACTGAACGGTTCCTCATCCACACAGGACAGCTAGATCCATGAGCCAGAGCTCACACCAGCTTCAGCTCTAAGCTGTGAGGCCAGGAGAAAGTCCTGGCTTCTGTCACACACCGCTGACTCATGCAGAATGAAGGAAACAATCTCTCCCTTTCGGGAGTCGCTAATGATGACCAGGACAGAGTTTTGAAGGGTAAAAAGTCTGTCTTTTGCACAAAACAAGGAAAAAGGAACCAGTTTCAGATCACAGAAGGGCCTTCACCTCTTCTAGAGAACATGCAGTGTTGAAACTCACCACACAGCTACAGTTATACCTGTTTCTAGACATTATGGTGGAGAATGTGTAGGGAAATCTGTTACCCCCTAATCAGCCTACATCTGAAATTCATCAGTTACAAGAGTGGTTTCTTAGGCATGAAGCTTCAGTCTCTGGGAAAAGGGAGTCAATGGCCCCTGCCCAGAAAACACAATAGTAACATTTGAAATAAGAACGCCTTCCTCTGTCCCTCCTTAATGCTAACACTTTTTTGTCCTTTTCTGAAAACAAAGACAAAAAAAAAAAAAAAAAATGAGGATAACCAGAGGCAGATGGAGAAAAGTGGAAGTCGGCCTCAAAGGACAGAAAATACAGAAATAGAAGGCTGGAGAAACCGGTGACTATTCACGTACACTTCCAAACATATAGATTTTAACATTCTCTGGGGATGGAGGCCATGAACGGCATCTGCTGTGTAACCCTCCCATTAATGATATTCCAAAATATTTAGGATTTCAGCCACAATATTCCTGCCTCAAAGCCGCTTGAGCTGCAGAAGATTTAAATATTTTGTCTAGGAGATTATCAGGGCTCTAGACAAGATCAACCAGACTCAAGAGACCAAGGAGGAAATAAAAAATGGTTTCTAAAACCCAGCTCCTCACTGCATGCAACGTGTGGCGGCCACGGTCTCCCTGTCCTTCAGTGAGCATCTGCGAGAATGAGATTTAGGAGAGAAATGAGATGTGGGAATATTGCAGACCCCATCTTGGAAATTAAAAATAAATAAGCTAGTAAAGAAACAGTCTTCTGGGACCAACATCACCGTGCATTCCTTCTGGGCTTTTCTCTAATCCCATAACACATTAACATCATATATCAACTGCAGACACATAAATTCCTATTGATTTATCACTGACAGACCAACAGACCACAACCTGCATGAGGGCATGGGCTAGGTTTATTTGACTGGCTGTCCATGAGGGAGACCTGGTGAAAATGCTTGACTCACTGTGCTCCTTGGGAAACACTTTTGGATTTCATAAATCATGAATGAATAAGTGTTTAAGTGATTGCAAGGGATGGATGGGTGGATGAGTAGATGGGTGGGGATGGATGGATAGATGGAATCGGGAGATGGATGGATGGGTGGATACATGGACAGACAGACAGATGGATGGGCAGATGGATGGATGGAGGGATAAATGTATATTGGATGAATTAATGTATAGGTTGATGGCTAGGTAAATGGATGGGTGTGTGATACATGAGTGGACATATGGATAAAGAAGCACATGGTTCCAATTATCTTATTCTATAGACAAAGGGGAGTGTGAATTCTCCCCTATTCTGCACTTCCTACCACCTAATATATGCCTCGCCACTTTACAGGAGGGAACCACCATATGCGTGTGTGTGTGTGTGTGTGTGTGTGTGTGTGTGTGTGTGTGGTGGGGACACAGAGTGTGCACTAGCACTTTGCCCTCTTGTCGTGAAGACTGCTTGTCACTCTGCCTTCACACATAAGTGAAAGGACTTATGAATGGCATCCAAGGGAAACTCAAATTGATGGAAGTTTGAGATTAAAATATAGGCATGCCAGTGCATGCCTGTAATCCCTCCTGCCTCTCAGTACTAGAGAAGCCAAGAGCAGGAGGATTATGAGTCCGAGGCCAGCCTGGGCTACATAGTGAGAACCTACCAAAAAAGGAAAGGGAGAAAAGGGTGGAAGGAGAAGACACGATGTGGAGAGGGGGAGAGAAGTGAGGGAACGCCAAGCTTGAGTGTGAAAGATTTCCTGCTGGTGCTGAAACAGGAGAGACACACTCTTGCCATTGTGTGGTCACTAGCCTCATGAACAGCCTTGTCACCCCATGAAATCTTTCTGTGCTTGGGGTTCCATCTCTAAAATGAGTCAAGCATGCTTAAACTCCCTTGGGCTCTGCTTGGCCTGAAGCCTCAGGTGAGCTCACGCATTCCCCATCTCAACCCTGGTCTGCTGTGAGGTTTCTCTGGACCACCAGCTGCCCACTTAGCCTCCCTGCCTACATCAGAAGCTTCTGTTTTACACACTCACAGCATCCTTTATCCTTAGACAACTCACTGCAGTGTGTAACTTCATGTGATTTATTTAATACCCCTCCCCTGTTTATTTGTAATTTATTTAATGCCTGTCTCCACCCTGGTTATAAATGACTAATATTACTGTGGACTTACAAAGTAAGTATCAGGCTTGCTTTAATCACCCTGCATAATTTATTTACTTTAAATCCTACAATAGCCACTGAGGTAAAGACTTGGGTCATTCCTGTTTTATAGGGAGAAAATTGAGGCTCCGAGACACAGGTACCTTTATCAAGGACTCACAGAGTAGTGAGTGACTGAACTCAGATCTGAACTTGGGCCCTTGCTGCAGAGACTGCACTGCCTAAAGCCTCGGGATTCTATCCATCCAGAAGCCAGATATTGGGTCTGCTCTGCTCACCATTGTATCACTTGCTTTCGAGCTGAGCGAAGTAGCCTGGACTAAGCCACAGCTAATGGACGGAAGAGAGATCAGAGGGCTGGAATTCTGTAGGGTTTTTTTTTGTTTGTTTGTTTGTTTCATTTTGTTTTCTTTGTTCTGTTCTGTTCTCTCTTGGTATGACTGGGGATGGTACCCAGGGTCTTGTGCATGCTGGGAAAACATTTGACTCCTAAGCTTCGCCACATCCCTCTACAACCTCATTCCATGGCCTTTTCTGCCCTGTGGACTGACTAAAGCCATCCAGTTAAGAAGGTGGAGGGGTGGGCTGGAAACCACTAGGAACTGCACACATACTGAGTCATGTGTGAAAAGCAGGTCCATTTGGGTGTGCTAAGAGCTCTGAGGTTACAGAAACCCACTCACTGGTACCTGCATTCTCATCACTTCCCACGCTATGCGTTTACTTTGGGGGGATTAAAATGTCAAAATATTCCTACATATCCCTTTAACTTACATAAATATACTTTCCCAGTGGTGCTTTCTCTTTGGCCTTGCCCTTGCCTGCTTACCCTGCATATATAACTGTATTACTCAGTTATATAGATGCACTTTTCTTTCCCTTTTCAGTGCTTGACTCAGAGAGCTGCGCCTGCTAAGCCAGTCCTCTTCCACTGAACTCTGTTCCCATCCTTAGACATCTCTAAATTGAGTACTGAAAATGAATTCTCATGAAAAGACTCCTTGGAGCTGAGAAAAGAGCCATATTGGTCAAGTGGTTACCACGTAAGCACAAGAATGTGTGTTTAATCCCAGATCACACGTTTTTAAAGGAGGGAGAGGTGACTAGGAGATGACTCAATGATTAAACACTTGCCACAGAAGCAAGAGAACCAAAGTTCAGAGCCACAAGAGCCTATGTAAATGCCAGGGGGCATGGTGGCCTGTGTATAATTCTAGCCCAGAAAGTCGATGTGGCAAGGGATCCCCAAAGTAAGCTATCTCAGTAGGCTAGGTGTGTTAGCGAGCTCTGGTTTGACTGAATGGCTCTACCTCAGAGTATAAAGTACAAGAGTGTCTAAGGAAGATTTCTAGTATCAACTTTGGGCCTAACCACACGCGCACGTGCTTGCGCACGCACACACACACACACACACACGCATGTGTGCACACACCCCATTCACATGCATGCATGCACACATATACACATATACACATACACGTACACATATTAAATACATGTAGATATGAAAAAGCAAAAGAGAAAAAGCATAGCCGGGCATGGGGTGGAGGAGGGAGTGGGGTGAGGTGGATCACTAAACAGGGAGCCTAGCATAACTGGTGAGCTTCAGGCCAGGAAACTTTCTCAAAATACAGGGGACAGGTTCTAAGGAAAAACGCAGGGCTACCTTCTGGCCAGTACTATTTTGGGAGACAAGATCTCTTGTAGCCAGGCTGGCCTCAAGCTCTCTGTGTAGTTGAATATAAACTAGAATTTCTAATCCTCCAGTCTTTACCTCTGAAATCCTGGGATTATAGGCATGCACTACCACACCTGAATTATACAGTGCCAGGGCTAGAACCAAGTGCATGCATGGCAAGCATTTTGTCATCTGACGTTTATCCCTAGCTCCTCTAGGTTGTTTTTCTTAAATATAAGGAATAATAAGATAGACTTTGATGAAAGAATGATGGGGCTGCGTCCACCAGGGTAGGGGGTATACAGAGCCACCATTGCAGGAATAACAATCGCACCTAAAAAGGCAGGTGGCCAGGGGAGGAAGAGAGACCTCTAATGATGGAGAAGAATAAGGCATGGAGAATGTTCAGTGCAAAGCAAGAAGCAATGGCTGGGCACAGCTCGGGAAAGGATTATCTGGCATGCAGGAGATAGGAGGGTGTCCTCCATCCCATGCCACAAAGAAAAAGGAAAGCAGAAGGGAGAAGCTGGTATCTGCTGGGACACTATGTCTGGTCTGGCCATGGCTGAGCTACTCTAAGGTACTAAGGAACTTGCCAAGAATGCAAGTTCTCAGGTCCACCCCACAACCTCTCTGAGGGTAGGGACAGCTATCTGTTTCTGTGAGTCTTCCAAGAGATTTCAGAGAGACTATGAATCTAAAAGTTACCAAAGCCCCTCCCACACACAGAAGGTGTGCTTGGGAAAGGTAGATTGGAGCCACCACTCATGGAAAGAAAATGGACTTAGAGGAATCAGGTAGGCCAGTTGGAGGCTGAGAGACAGGTTCACATCTGAGCCATTGCAATGGAAATCTTCAGGACCAGCCTCAGAGTAGCTAAGGGAATAGGAGGACCACTACATTTGGAATCTTGCTGAACATAAAATGACCATTTTATTAGACAAGAGCTTCCTAAGGGGACAGTATCTCATCATTGTATCATCGTACTTATAAAAAAGCACATAAAGCCCTAAAGCCAGACAAAAGAAGGCCAGAAACAAGGAGCTTCTGCAATTCTCTGTTAATGGAGAGACATCATGAAAGATCTAGAAAACTAATAGGGTCTCCGGCAAGGACTTACATCCCTCCATCTCCCACAAACCAGAATGGCAAGGTAATGACTTTTCCCCTGATTCTATGTAGCCTTTTCTCCTTCCCACACACTGAAAAGAAGCCCAATGGGATAAGAAGACCTGCTCAGATTTATGGAGGATCAAAGCTAGATTCAAGAAGTACAAACATAGATGTCCCTCGCCAGAAATCTAAAGAAATCCTGCATTCCTAGAATCAGGATGGCATGATCCATTTTCAGAAAGGAATTAGAGCAACAAAAAATTCAAAGACTAATGATATATGACACGACCCATGAGGCCAGCTGGGACCAAGATGGCCACCATAGACATTCCCCATTGAAGTGGCGGTGAAACTAAGGCACAGCAAACACATAATGTCATTTCCATCTTGCACAGAAGACTCCCCAGAATAATTTCCCCTCTGCTGTAGGGAAGAATATACTGAATGAAGATCTATCGATCTATCCACACAGTTTGTTCATTTGAGAACATGTAACAGTTTTACAGGGCAAGCAACAGAGTTAGAAAGCATTCTGCAGTGTTATAAAGCAGGCTACAGTGGTACAGTGGAGGCTAATGTTACAGCAGAGGTTACAGTGTTCCAGAGCAGGCTACAGTGGTTCAGTGTAGGCTACAGTGTTACAGAGCAGGCTACAGTGTTAGGAAGCATGTTATAGTCTCCACATACAACAAAAGATGATCTGCCTGGAATGGGAGGAGGGCAGTGTACCATATCTCAGAAAAAAAACCTATCTCTAAGCACACCATGGTTGCTTTCTAAAGAAAACCACTTCAGTCACCACAGGACCACTGGCTCCTACATAAAATCCTAGCAGAGCCCATAAAAACACAGCCATTACTAAGGCCTCCTGTGTAGTTAGTTGTCTTTACAAAATAAGGCCCTGTACAAGCTTTCTCCATACACTAAACACCTTGGGAGCCTTATATACTATATTTGTATTATATAATAACTTTGGTCAAACAATTGTTAAAATCTACAAGCATCTGTAGACACACATATACACATAACCAAACAGAGAAAGGGTAGAGGCAACCCCCAAAGAATGAGGAAACTACTATAAACAGTCTTTGAAGCCTTTCAGAAAACACTCATACTTGATCCCAGGCATCTTTTGCCATCTCTTCAGAAACCAGAGCCAATGTTGCCATTTGAATCTGTCAGATCTTGTGAACACTATTATCAGATTCTAAATATCAGATTCTAACATTAAATATCAGATTCTAAAATGTGAAGCAGAGCAGCCCTTTGTGTCCTGGTACTGAGTCTGCAGCAGTGTTGTAGTTCCAGCATCACAGCGTCTACCCTTGCAACTTGCTCACTCCTGGCCAGGTTACCCATCACCCTCCTGTATCAAAAAAGATGAAAGGAAACTCCAAGACACTTCCAAACAAGGGCAAATCTGAAAAATGTGTTTGTCAATGTAAAGAGGAACTGGCCTCTCAACACAGACTCCGCTAGAAGGAGAGATCAAGATGGACCCCGGTAGTACTCAGGAGGCAGAGATGAAATTCCTGTAATTGGGGGCCAGCTGCACAGCAACAAGCTCAGGGCCAGGGCTACGGAGCAAGGATCTACCTCAAAAAGTACCAAGAATAATGAATTATGGATCTTGAATTGGAAGTAAAAAGAAAGTTTCAAGTGCAGATGTTATTTTCTAGCTCCGTACGGTTTCACTACTTGAAGCATCAGTGGACTCAGCCGCATCTCAGTTCTGAGTCTCTGGTCCCTATTGTTTCCTTAGTCTGTGTTTGTGTTGATTCTTTCCAAGCAAATCATGGTAAAGCAGGTTCAGCAGGAGAGAAACTGGGTTACTCAGTGCTGTGGTTAACACTGACAGGTTCTAAGATCTCCTAGGAGATGAGCCTCCGGGCATGCCTGTGAGGGATGCCTGAGTATATTAATTGAAATGTACCCTACATGAGGACAATAATAAGTCCTAGACTAAATAAAAAAAGAAAGCAAGCAAGCAAGCAAGCTGGGCACCAACATTCATCTCTTTATGCTTCCCCTGACTATAGATGCATGGTGGCCAGCTACCTCATGTTCCTGCCACCATGATGGATGTGCAGCCATCTGGGAGGCAAAATAATTTTTTCTTCCTTCTCATCAGGTGTTTGATTACAAGGGAGAAATAACTAATACACATGGGTTGAAAAGGAGCATCCTTGCTCCCTCCTTCCTGGTCTTCTCCATGCTCCACTTCATCTCTAAAATGGACGTAACAACAGCACCTCCATTACTGGATTGCTATATTAAATGACATCACACATACAAAGTGCTCAGTGTATGGCAGTGCTCATTATGAGTTTTTAATATATGCTATTAATATATATAATATGCAAATATATCCCAAGAGCTGTAGGATTTAGAAAGATGGTTTCAAAACTAATGCTTAAGTTGTCTTACTACAAAAGCAATTGAAACAGACTGCTGTATCTTACTGTAAGCTCTGTGGACAGGGACATTAAGAAGTCAACTAGAGAGAAAGGCAGATCTCTGCGAGTTTGAGGCCAGCCTGACCTACATACAAACTTCCAAGAGAGCCAGGACTACAAAAACAAAACAGGAAAGAAGAGGAGGAGGAAACAGTAGTAATAGCAGTAGTAGTTGTTGTTGTTGTCAACTAAAGTAGAGCTGGGAATGGCGACCATGCCTACTATTCCAGCACTTGGGAGGCTGAAGCAGGAGGTTTGCAAGTTCAAAGTCAGCCTTGAGCTAGAGCACAAGACCCTTTCTCAAAATAATAAGTTAACTATGCTTCAGAACTTTGGGTCTGAGGACGTCTCTTCAGAAGCCCTCTCTTCCTCAGAAGGAAGGACACACTGGGGAAATGCAGGTCTCTTGTTATACAGGACAGATACTGAATGTCACCCAAATGCTTGTGCATTAAAGCCTGAGCCCAGAGTGGTACTTCTGGCATAGGTAGAGCCTTTAGGGAGTAGAACCTAGTGGCAGATCCTTAGATCAGTGGAGGCATTTCTGAAAAGAAGCACATAGGTCCCTGGCCCCTTCGTTTCCCCTCTTCACTTCCTGGTCCATGACAGCTCTGTTCTGTCACTGTTCCTGACATGGTGCTGCTTTAGTGCAGGCCCAAAGCAACCAGGTCAACTGATGATGAAATGTGAGCCAAAGTAAGTTGACCCTATAAGTTCATTGTCTCAAGTATTTCATTACAGCAGCTGAAAGCTAACGTGCGCCAGTAATACCTCCAGCCGTCCCCTCACTTCTAGAAGACAATATACATCATGATTTGTAAATGCATCAGTGTAAGATGATCATGTCACACCACATGGGGTTTATAAACTGAACTTCTCAGAGGATGGCTTGCAACTAGACTTATTCCTGAAAGGCTGGGTATGGTGGCCCATGTCTAATCCCAGCACTTAAGAATCAGAGATGAGACGATGAAGGTTCAAGGTTGTCCTTGGCTAAGTTCTGAGTTTAATTCTAGGCTCCTTGAGACACGGTCTTAAAAAAAACAAGACAAATAAAAGCCAACGAGAGAAAATGCTAGAAAGGATATGTGAGAGCCAAGTCTTCGCAAAGCAGAATAATTCCCAATGATTTTTAAACAATGTATGCCCTTCGTGAAAACTTTAGAGGTCACTTTACTAGAACAGACTACCTGCCAGCTATTTCTTTTTTCTTTTTTTAGAAAATATTCAGGGCTTTTTTCCCAATAAAGTTTCAAACAGTCTATACCAGGAAACACTTTGCATTCAGTGTTGTACCTGCCGACTACCCCCCCACCCCCACCCCCACCCCACCCCTACCCCACCCCCACCCCACCCCCACCCCACCGCCACCCTGCACATCTGGCATTAATTATACAATGGGCATTTCCTGAAGCACCAGAAACTTTGTATACTGTGATTTGAAGACATCATGTAGCATTTGGCCATACAGAGTGTAACAGTTTATATGACCATTGTTCTCATGATAAGTATGTGGCCCCTTTCCTACTCCTCGTAACTCTGAATAATACTGCAGAGAAAAACTAGCAACATTTCATTCACTCTTAGTGTCTGAGTTGGGAGTGTGTAAAATAGCTAACAAGCATCTCCAGCAAGAGCAAGAGTCAAGATGCCTATCACCCACTGCGCCTGAGCCCTGAGCAAGAGATGGCCAAATAGACCAAGAAAGACATTGACCGTCACCTGCCAGGGAGGCCGCATGAACCGCAGGAGATCAATGTCTGCCTACATCTACAGACACCTTCAGCCATGATGCTCGTTTTTTCAGCATCCTCTCCCTTGGAATTTTAAGGCCCTGATAAGTCCTTGAGTTCTCCTTTCCTTCAGCCAGTCCTGTCTATCAGTTCATGACCCACATTCCAACACAACAGAGTTGATCTAACCTCCTCCTCTGACAACAGTCTTGGTCTTCCAGTGAGTATTGCCTGACTCCGTCACTTCTTACCTTGATTTGGTTACAGGGTTTGTTTTTCCTCCTATCATGTTGGAAGATGATATGCTCTTCTCAACTTCCAAATCTTGGTGGCACCTGGTCACATAAAAAGTCAAACTGCAGCCAAGCAGCGGAGGCTAATGCCTTTAATCCCAGCAATCGGGAGGCAGAGGCAGGTGGATCTCTGAGTTCGAGGCCAGCCTGGTTTATAAAGAGAGTTCAGGACAGCCAGGGCTACACAGAGAAACCCTGTCTCAGGGGGGGAAAAAGTCAAATTGCAGTTAAACCAATGAGGGCTGAGAAGAGAGCTCAGGGAGAAGCTCATGGTGAGCGAGGAGGAAGCCCAGAATCCAGCTCTCCAGCACCCGTGCCTGGCGCTGTAGCAAACAACTGTCACACTAGAGCTGAGGGGCAGACAGTGCAGATGCCAGGGCCTTCCTGGCCAGCTCTAGTCAAATTGGTGGTCACTAGGTGCAGAGGAAGAAACCCCATCTCAAAAAGTAAGGTTGTAAAAAGTAAGCAAAGACACCCAGCATCTACCTACAGCCCATACATGCATGCATACATACATACACACACACATACACACACATACATATACATACATACACACATACATACATATATACACACACATACATACAAGCAAGCCCATCTTCACTCATATTTACACACACACCAAATAACAATAATAAATAAGAAAATGATATATGTACACATTTGTCTTTATTAGGAAACTGAGGCATTGTGAGTCTAAGGCAAAAAAAAAAAATAATACTTTCTCCAAATCAAAGAAAGCCTTATAAAGACGTGAGACTTTAGCAGATATCTGAATACTTGTCAGAACAGCACATACAGACAGCTTTGGGGAAGACATCCTCTCCATGGAAAGAAAACAGGTTTATGGGAGTCAGAAGTGGATATTCTCTGCCAGCCAGTCTTACAGGAATCCCAAGCTGTCTCCTGCATAACCTGTAACAATTACAGGTTGTGTTCATGAACACCCTAGAAGCTACAGCCCTGCATCCTCCAATCTAGAATGCAGAAGACCCCGGTGAGCCTCAAGTCTTAGCCATGAAGATTGCAAACCAAAGGGCCTATCTTTGATGATACTTGGCACCAAAGGAGGAAGAGCTTTGACAGATGAGTCTATGCAATGGAAGCATCCAGCAGGCTGTCCCCTCAATGGAACAGTCTCCCAGGCTACTCCAACACTCTATCAACACCCTTGAGAGCATGCCCTCCATTACCTTGCCATAAACAGAAGGGGGACAGCTTTTATTCCTTGGCTAGGATACAGGCAGGGAGAGGTTTGCTTCTCATTCAGGGGCTACTTAAGGATAACGTTGGTGGCAGTCACTATGACCTTCACAGGAGAAGGACTACAGCCCTGGGTGTTGCTCATGCACAAGCAGAAGGACCCTAACTGTCGGTAGGTGCAGCTCCCCTGTGCCTAACAACAGGAAGCTTAGATCACAGCCCAGTGTTTTGTTGTGGAAATGTTAACAGGATGGTTTGGCCAAGGAAACATGACTTTCTAATGATTTCTTGAAGAAGAAAAACAGTGTTAGCTCTCCTGTACAACAGTATAAGGAGAGAGTCAAATATCCTATGCAATAAGATTTAAGAGAAAAAGGTATTTGTTCAAGGTGAAAGTTTGTAATTTTTATTATAGTAAAATATGCATAGCACTGGCCATCTTGACCATTTTTAAATGTATAGTTCAGCAGGATTGAGAACATTCACATTACCACACAACCAAAGCCACTACCCATCTCTAAAGCTTCTTTCTCCAGCAGACACTGTGCCCTCTAAACAAGAACTCACACACACTCACACACACACACACACACACACACACTCTCTCTCTCTCTCTCTCTCTCTCTCTCTCTCTCTCTCTCTCTCTCTCAACAATCTCCACTCCAAGTTCTGAGTTTCATCACTTACTATATCTCATTAAAGTAGAATCACACAAAATTGTCCTTTTATGACTGGCTTCTTCAC
This sequence comes from Arvicanthis niloticus, assembly GCF_011762505.2. Taxonomy (NCBI): domain Eukaryota; kingdom Metazoa; phylum Chordata; class Mammalia; order Rodentia; family Muridae; genus Arvicanthis; species Arvicanthis niloticus. The sequence continues at coordinate 68,279,430 of NC_047673.1, read as the reverse complement.
TTAGAAAAAAAATCTTCAGGGGGCTGAGAGATGGCTCAGTGGCTAAGAACACTGGTCACTCTACTAGAAGACCTGAGTTCAAGTCCCAGAGCTTATATCACAGATCACAGTCTGTTACAGTTCCAGGGAATCTGATGTCCTCTTCTGGTCTCTGTGGGTACTGCACGCATGTGACACACACACACACACACACACACACACACACACAGAGAGAGAGAGAGAGAGAGAGAGAGAGAGAGAGACCTCACACATAAAATAAAAGTGTAAAAAGAATAATGTCTTCAAATGTCATCTATGTTAGAATGTATTTGACTTTCCTCTCTTTTCTGAGGAATAGTCTCAACTATAAGCATGGAACGCACTGCTTGCCCATCCACTGTGGAAAGGCCTTTAGCACTGTGAATAAGCCTGTAACCATGGTTACTCAAGTGTCTGTTCCAGTCTCCACTTTCATGGAATGCACATCAAATGATGATTCCACAGACCACCATCCGAGCAATCACCATGCCATTTTCCCCAGAAAATGCACCCTTGGCGTGATGGCAGCAATGTGCAGGTCCCCCAGCTCTACAGTTTGCACCGATACATCTCACTGATTTGGAAAACACAAAGGGAAGGTTTAAAAATGTCTTTCCTAGGCTGGAGACACAACTCAGGGGATTAAGCGCACGTGTTGCTCTTACAAAGGACCTAGCTCAGTTTCCAGCCCCTACATGGCAGCTCAAAACCTTCTGTAACCCCAGCACCAGGGCATCCGACATCCTCTTCTGGCCTCTGGGATAACTGCATGCATGTGATACACAGACATGTATGCCGATGCTTGTATCCATAAGATAAAAATATACATCTTTTTGTGAGAATTTCCTAAGCCAATGAATTAAACAAAACCCAATCATGGGAGTAAAACATGAGGACATTTGGGACTTAGGAGTAGGGGGAAGAAGGAAGAAGAGAGGAGAAGGCGGGAGGAGAGATTTTGCTTGTTCCTACACTGGCTCCACTTCACATCACCTCACCTTGCTTCTCCAGTCACATCTCTCTTCTAGTATTTTAAGTCCTCCCCTGGATTCTTACTTCAGCAATTCTCATTCCCAATCCCATCTTGAGGAAGAGACAAGAGAATGACAAACCTTCAAAGTGACCAAACAGCTTCATATCAGGTGCTAGCTTCACTTAGTAACAGTATGTGCATCTTTGGATTCTGTCCACCTCCGTTCCTCATTTGATAGTCTCAGGCTCTGGAACCACACCTGACTCAGTATCTCTACCACCCACATACGCAACGGAGCCTTAATAGAGTGGGTTGAATACATTTTGAGTTGAATAATTAATATAATTTCAGAGAAGCAATAAAAAGTTCAGCTCTAAAAAACTATAGGTTTGAATATCTTGGATTCCAAACTGAAATCTTCTGGTTCTATGTGGGCAAACTGAAAACCTAGAGAGATATTGAAATGAGTGGTCTGTGCAGTCTTTCTCTATGAGCTGCAGAGATAGCAAACTTCCATCAACCATCTTAGAAGAGGAGGAAGCCACCAGCAACCACAGTAGCTAGCAACAGTGGTCCTGGTGCCCATCACAGTCTGTTCCCCTAAGAAAGAAGGCTTCCTGCATCTCATACATGATAAGGAATTCCTGAAAGATTCATCTCAAAGTGTGTCTTGCTTACTGTCTTATTGCTGCTTAAGACATCTTATAAATGAAGGCATTTTATTTGGGTGCTTGCTCACAGTTTCAGTGAGCCCATGACCATCCTAGCCGATAGCATGGGGGCAGGAAGGCAGGCATGGCACTGGAAAAGTACCTGAGAGCTTACGTCTAATCCACATGTGGCAGAGAGAGGCAAAGCTAACTCTGAATAATGTGGGCTTTTGAAACCTCAAGGCCCTTGTCCAGTGACACGCCTTTTCCAAGAAGACCGCGCCTCCTCCTAACCGAGGACTAAGGATTCAAGTACCTGAACTTATCATTCAGTAATACCACAAAGGGTAAGCAAATCATAAATCAGAGGTTGAGACTTTGTAACCTGGAAATCTGAAGTTCAAAATACTCCAAAACCTGAAACTTTGAACACTGTGTGACACATGGTAACATCCACATGTAACAGGTGTGATAGAACACACATGCTATGGGATTTTAACTCTTGGGATCAAAAGTTCAAGGACACCCTGGTCTACATAGGGAGTTTGGGGCCAGCCTGAGCTACATGAGAACCTGTTTTAAAAGAAAAACAAAAAGCCAGCCCTTTGCACTAAGGCAACAGTAACAGCCTACCTATTACAAGCCTCATTTCAAAGGTTTTGCATTGAGAGGACAGTCCTTGGGGCAGCTGGCTGAGAATCCTTTGCTACACTCCTCTGCCCAGGCCCTCCAAGACTATCACAGCCATGGTCCAAGCTAAATCCTATACAGTTTGCACCAGCAGCAAATCCTGGCATCCTCCTTGTGATGCAGGCCTTGCAGGGATGAAGAATGGAAGTTATGGAGGCTTCCTCTGGGATTTCAAAAGTAATGCCATGTGTGCCAGAGTCAGGATCCCAGAAGGTAGCCCCTGGGAGGTGATATCAAAGTATGAGAATGGAGTATAAGCCATGATGGAAACTCTGGGGAATGAGAGATGCCCAGGAAAGATACATCAGAGAACAGAGCAAGCCCAAGATCAAGATCATGTGAGCTGCACTGGCAGGGTCACAGAGGTGGGGCCCAAGCCCCTGGAACTTCACAACATAACACCATGTGCCCTGGGTGCCGAGCACAGAGCCATGGAACTCAATGGTCACCAGGTGGGTTTCAATCTTCCTTTGGTCTCACCCACCCTCACGTTGCCATTTTCTTGTTCCTCTCTTTCTGAATGGAAAACATATCATTGTGTGTTAGAACCAAGGATCTTTTTATTGTTTGTGTTTGTCTGTTTTCACGGGAACTCAGCTGACTGTGTCTTGAGTCTCAGAGAGTATTTTAGACTTGGGCCTTTGAGCTGGAATAGATGAGACCTTGGGAACTCTTGGGAGTAGACTTGTTACATTTTGCATTGGGGGATGAGCATGAGTCTTCAGGAACCAAGAGTTCACACTTTTGAGTCTAGACCTGGACCATCACCCAAAGTCCTGTGTGGTGAAGTAGCCTATGGAGCTCCTGAGGGGCAATGGAATGTAAGAGGTGGGACCTAGGGAGAGACCTCAAGCCACTGGAAGTGTTCCCTCTAATGGGATCCCAGCCACGAGGTGAACAGTCTTCCCATGAGTACATGAGTACCCGCCACAGCACACTGCCCCAGCACCGGCCCAAATTGACAGGACTTCTCAATCATGAGCTACAACCTTGGAAGCTGCAAACTAAAACAAACCTTTCTTGTCTTAACATTGGTTGTGTCATTATTGTGTGACAGTAACAGAAAGCTAACATGGACCCTGTTTCCATTCATATCATTCATGTGCGTGAGCGTGTGTGTATGTGCAAATAATTCAAAGTCTAAAAGCAAAGTCTAAACTCTAAGACAATCCTTGTCAGAGCATTTTAGAAAAAGGGATGCTCAACCTGAGCTTTGTAATGAGAACAGACGCTCTGCACTTAAGTTCATGCATGAACTCAATTTTTAACTCATTGACTCTTTTTATGCAGAAGATATGAAAACTATTTTTATCTCAAGGTTTTAGAGCCAAACAGCAGATGGCAGTTCCCATGAAGCCACTTCCCCAGAGAGACCAGCAGGCACAGTATGTACCTGTGTATAAAGATATTGCCAGGCATGTCAGGGTGCAAGTATCAACACCACTACCCGAAATCAACCCAAGACCCACAGTCTTCTGTCAATCAGTGCACCCTAGAGCCAGGCTATCCCTGGCACTGTGCCCAGAATGCTCTGGGACCAAGCTGAAAGCTCAACTTACAAGTACTTAGGTCCCTCTTGACAGGCTACCACTTGATTCGCTCTGGTGATCAATGCCTGGGTGTGGGAGGGGGTGCGTTCTATGAGGTCATTCTACTCAGTGACTTTATCTTACACAAATTAGGTTAGTTTTAGTAAAATTAAAATTTAGTAAAATTTAGTAAAATTGAGCCTTTCGACTCACCTCCTCCCATGAATATGCCTATTTCTTGAAGGTATTAAAAGATGGACCTAAGAAAGTTCTATTCCCATCGCAGGAAGTTGTATATGGGGTATAAAACAAAGTCTGCTGAATGAAAGAATGGATTTTAAAACAGAGTGAGAGCTTTATCAAACAACTACATGACAGCCACCAGCAAAAAATGTGATCACTCTGTCTGCCCCACTGACAGCTCGCTTGGCAGCCTGCCTTGGCCATCATGACTTAATTTGGCCAGGCCACCGGGCCTCCCTGACGGTTCATTTGCTCAGTTGTCTCTGACGCTAGAAAAAAAAAAAAAAGGCCAAGCTCTCTCCTGATGTGTGTCAGCATCCTGTCCTGGAGCCACCTCTGTGATGCCCCCACCGCAGGAGACGCAGGTCCTCGCCCGCTCATGGGCACCCTGTCAGTTGTTTGAATCTTGACCCTAACTTAGTGTATGGTGTCCACAATACATGTTGTTTCAAAACTACAGAACAGAACAGAAAATGTCCACTGGCCATTCTAATTTTGTCTTCTTCAATTCTGAATTAGTCTGGGTTGTTTCAGGTTTGTGTTTGGTTTGTTTTGGCTTAGTTGGCTGGTGTGGTATGGTGTGGTATGGTGTGGTGTGGTATGGTGTGGTGTGGTGTGGTTTTAAGAAGGGGGAAAGGCCCTGCAAACATGAGGCCCTGAATTCAATCCCTAGAACTCACATAAAATAAAGCTGACCATGGCAACTTGCACTTGCAATCGTAGGTCTGAGGTATGGAGATAGAGTGATCCCCAAGGCTTGCTGGCCAATCAACATAATTCAAATGACAAGTTTCAGGACAGGACAGTGAGGGACCTAGTCTAAAGGGAGAGGAGGAAAGGGTGGGGGGAGAGAAAGACAAAGAAGGTAGGCACATAAGGAATGACACTGGAAGTTGTCTTCTGGCCTCCACATACACTCACAACACATGTTCTCTCTCTCTCTCTCTCTCTCTCTCTCTCTCTCTCTCTCTCTCTCTCTCACACACACACACACACACACCACACACACACACACACACACACACACACACACACCCTGAGGCCAAGTCTATAAAACTCTTAGACAAATGAATTCTCCTGGCCATGGGTTAGATAATGATATTGTTCTTTCTTTTATTCTGGATTTAGTTATAAGGAGACAGTGTTGGGGTTCAGAGGGTAAAGCTGGCAGCTGGCACAGCCTCTATGCCTCATTCAGGTCAAACAATGATAGATTTAGATATGACGCCAAACTCAGGGTGAGCAAAGAAAAATTGATAAATTGGACTTTATCAAAAATAAAACTTCTGTGCTTCAAAGACCTGATCCGGAAAGCACTGAGTTTTGGGCCATGAGAAAACACTGTCAATGACACCTGATAAGGAGCCTTCATTGGCATGTTACAATAGCAACAATAAAACAGCCTAGTTTTCAATAGGATGAGGGCTTTGAAGTCTTACTTTTATTTTCCATAGAAAGCGTGAATGGTATTAGCATACAGAAGGATGCTCTACCTTGATGTCATCTGAGAAATAAAAGACAAAATACAATATGAGGCCCTCCTCATCCACTAGTGTCAAAGGGCTGAGTGTAAGGACCGAGCAGATGGCCGGGCGGTGGTGGTGCACACCTTTAATCCCAGCACTTGGGAGGCAGAGGCAGGCGGATTTCTGAGTTCGAGGCCAGCCTGGTCTACAGAGTGAGTTCCAGGACAGCCAGGGCTACACAGAGAAACCCTGTCTCGAAAAACCGGGAAAAAAAAAAAAAAGGACCGAGCAGATGTTAAACGGTGTTGTGGACACTCGGGCAAACAGTTGAGAAGTCTCTCAAAAGGTTGACCATGAATTACCATGCCAGCCTGCAATCCCACTCATAGGCACCCACCCACTGGAGATAAAAAATACCCATGGACTCACCAAGATATGAGTGCAGAATGCCCGAGGCAGCATCATTCCTAACATGGCCGGGTGGATAGAAAACAAATCCGCTATGACTGAGTGATAAAAGAACTGGAATCCTGATAGAAAGTACAGCGAGCTGAGCCTTGAAAACAGCAAACCAAGTGGCAAGTGAAGGAAACCAGGCCCAAGAGATCGTCTGTGCGTGCTTCCTTCGACAGACAGTGAGATCTGAAGCAACAGAAAGTAGCTTACCGATAATATTGTCAGTGGCCACCACAAATCTATGGAAATATACTGAATTACTCACTTATGGGAGTGTATTTTATAACATCTTGATTGAATCTTGATAAAGCTACCAGGAAAAGAAGAGTGACCTCCAATTCTTACGTGCCCAGTGTCAGGCCTACACACACATCTGTCCCCACAAATGAACCTCGCCAGCCCACAGTGGCTAACATCTCCTTTTCAGCAACCCCCCACCCCGACACCCAAAATCCCTTCTTTCTCTGGCATCCACAAAACAGACTAGAAGAGTTCTGTTGTTGCAAACATACCCATAGTCAGGTATTGCTAGTTTCATATGCAACCAACTCAGTTCAGAGAGATGGACAGACAGACACAGAGATTATTACTTCAGAACATACTTGGGGGTAGACAAATTTCTTTTTACCTGGGAAATAATGGGGTGGAAGAAACAACCCATTTTCTTATGCCCCCTCCCCACACTTGACTACATTTTTCACTCCTGAATTCTCCTGAGCACATGTAATACAATCTTTAAATTTTGCACCATAATGTGATCTAGAGGGGCTGTCGAGAACCCCGTAGTAATCTGGCAGCTGCGCTAATCAATAACCTATTTTCAAATGAAGAGTCTGGCCCAATCCTTTCTCTCTGCCTGTGGGGCTGCCAAGCAACGAACAGGTGCCTTCTGGGGTGAAAGCTAACTGGTGCTCTTGAGAAGCCAGAGGGGGTGGGGGGACACGGGAGGGTGGGGCAATCTTATCCAGGTGACCCATTAGCTAAAAACTACTACAAAATGAGGCAGAAGGGGGGCGGATATCAGGGTAAAGAGGTTAAACAGAAGTGATTAAAATCGGAGAAAGGAGGCTTAAATTTGTATGTGAAAGAGATAAAGGGAAGAAATTTTAATGCAGAAAAATGGCTAAGGGCTCAGAGAGATTTCTCATGGAAGCTCTCAGGCCTCTCTGAGACCTTTCAAAGGCTGGGATCGGGAGAGATGGAATCGGCTGCCCTCTATACCCCACTGACCCCCAGTATAGAATAGGAGGCCTGTGTGGTCCCACTCTGGCCAGAGGCAAGTGTGTGTGACTCTTCCTGAGGCTTGGTGTCTTCCAGAATTTTCTCTTGTCATTTCCATGGTGACCACGGGGCCACAAACACATACCTACTGCCGGCAGAAAAATTAAGCCAGTTTTGCGGACTGCATGAGCAGATGTGAGCAGTTTAAAAAGTGGTCACAAACCCCCTCTTCAAGTCCCGGATCACGTTCAGCAAATGTCACAGTTTAGGAACTAAAGACCTCAATGACAGCCACTGCACACAGAACACGAACTCCATAAAGTCTTGCTGCAGAGACTGTCTCACTTAGCCTTGTCAGGAGCCCTGAAGAACATTATCTTCCCCCATTTTACAGAGGTGTGGGCTGAAGCACGGGCAGCGTTGAGGAAAGAGGTCTAACAGGTAGTTGGCAGGGAGCCAGGGTGAGAAAATGGCTGCCCTGGTCTGCAGTGCCCATCTCCCAGCTGTTCCTGTCAGCAGCCTCCAATATCTCACTAAATGTTCATCCAGAGAGAGAAATGTGAGTTTCTCCCACACTTGGAGCTATAGCTTGGCTCCTGAAGGCCAGTGTGTTGAAGAACTGGTTCCCAGCCTGTTGCTAGTAGGAGGTGGTTGACCCTTCAGTGGGTCTAGTGGGAAGAAATGAAGTCACTTAGGACATGCCCTAGGGAAGAATATTGAAAACTCAGATATTCCCCTCTCTCTCTCTCTCTCTCTCTCTCACACACACACACACACACAGAGAGTTACCAAGAGGAGAGCAGTGCCACTCCACCACACACTCCCACCACAATGTGCCACCTCACCAGTCCCCAAGGCCAGAGCAATAGGGTCAGCACCGACCATCACCTGCAATCCCTGAGAACTGAGGCTGGCATCAGCTTTCCACCATGAAGCTGATATTCCCAGGCATGTTATCACAGTGATGAAGTGCTGACTTCAGAACACAGGCCTTTGAGGTTCTGACCTCAAAATAGCTCCTGAGAAGACAATAATCCTGATGGAGCCAAGCCCAGTCTGTGGCTGCCTTAGCCCCTTCCTCGTCCAGCAACAGTATGATCCTCCCCCAACTCTTGCAGCTGCCAGTGGTGGCCTCGAGGACAGCTCTGAGCCCCGCTATATATTCCTCATTATGGGCAGCCCAGGTTCTGGGCCAGGCCCAAAGCCCCCATGTCACCTACTCTCTGTCTCTGTCCCCAGACACCGTGGTCCACACATGCTACATCCAGGCGTTCATAGCTCATTGCCTGTCTCTTGCAGTTGCAGGGCTCCGTGCCCCATCCCTCTGTTGTCAGACAGACACCTGTTCATCCTCTGCCACTCCTGTGAAGGGTCACCTTGGTCTTTCTGAGTCTACCTTAGGCACCCCCATTTTACCTGCCCACACAAGTGCTGTAGCCCACTGTCACATAGAAGGGAAGTTTCGTTCCCATGCCTATTGCCCCTGCCACTCTTGAAACCAGTCTGTGTTTCATTCGGTTCCATATTTGCAGTGTGTACATACAATGTGTTAGGGGCTTGCCCACTAGAGTGCAGTCAGATGACTCCATGAGCTAGCTCACTCCTTTAGCACAATCTATAGGCTGTCTCGGTGCTGCTGGGAACAGGAGGATCGAGGGAATTACTGCTGAATGGGAGTGGAATCTTACTTGGGGAAGTTGACAACACCCTAGAGATGGATGGTGGATACAGTCACAGAATGTGACCGTGTTTAATGTCACATGACAGGAGGCCTACAAAGGGTCAGGTCACAAGAGCTGTATGCCGCCACAATTGAAAAGGATGAAAAATGAGTTGGGGAGATGGCTCCAGTCAGGAAAGCACTTGCCTTGCATGTATGGCAACCTGAATTCAATCCCCAAAACTCATTTAAAAAAAAAAAAAAAGTTGACTGTGGTGATATCTATCTATAATCCCAGCTCTGAGGTGAAAGGGGGGTCCTGTGCAGAGGCAGGGGTATCCCAGGGACTTACTGACACCCCAACCTGGACTGATGAGTTCCAGGCCAGTAGATAGTTGAACCTCAAAACAAGAGAGATGTCCATCTGAGGAACATTTATGGTTGACCTTTGGTCTATACACACACACACACACACACACACACACACAAACAACATGCAAAATTAGCATAAATACCATCAGCAGACAAATGTCTAAACGTGTAAACCAAGAACCTGCTCATGGGTCAGACCGAGAAGAAGGCTCTGAAGAACTCAGTCTTAGGACACCCAAGTATGGAGACACAGTTCCAAAATCATAAGGGGAGCTCTAGTCACTCAGGACTCTCTAATTCTCCTTCTAGCCCTGAGCCAGGGCCACTGTGGGTCACCTGGACATTTTCAGAATGGGTCTAGAATTGTTGGAGTAAGTCTTGCCTATCCATGGAGGACTTGGGTCTTTTTCCCTCTAATTCTCTCTTTGAGACAGGATTTTGCTCTATGGTCCAGGCAAGGCTTGAACTTAACAATCCTCCTGCCTCAGCCTCCAGGAACATTGAGAGATCTATGTGTAACACCATCCCCATCTTATACCTTATTTTTTGGAAAAATGCAGGTGAGAAGTGACCAGTGTAATATTCTCCTAGAACGGTCCCCCTACCAGCATGTCCCACTGCCTTACACCATTCCACGATCAGAAAAGTCAGTCCTTCTGGCCTGGGCCAGGGTTCCTTGTAATCCTTCCACCTCCCACCAAACAAAAACCAGCAGACACCCTTCCCCCCATACGGAGTCTTTCATTTTCTCAGCTAAAATCACAGGACCCGGGGCCATTAAACTTCTATAGGAAAAACCAGAGCCCCAGAGGCTCAGGAGGGCATTTTTCCCCTAGTCTCATTTAAGGGTCATTTTGCTAATCAGAAACAGGCCTAGACTGCCAGCTCCATTATCCATCACCAGGGGAAGGGGGAAACACACACCCCAAGAATCAGTAAAATCAAAACCAAAAGGCACTGCCCCCCACCCCCCATGTAAAGTGAAGTGAATAAAGGCCATGCTGATACTGGCTCACACAGACTCATAAAGGCCATGCTGATACTGGCTCACACAGACTCACTGCTCAAGCAGACGCACTGTGCTCCGTGAGTATCTTTGGTTGGGCATTCACCAGTGTGCACCCTATGCAACTGTCACATGAAACTGTCCCACCAAGCCTGTGTCCTTCTGAAGTCTAGGGTTGTGCAATCCATTCCCCTAGAGACTTCTAACTAAGACTCCTTGGCAACATTTGCCAAGAGATAAGTGTTATCTGAAAAGGAATTAGGGATCAATAAAGATAGTTGTCTTAAAAAAAAACAATAGCGAGAATGGCTACCCTCTGAGTGTCCGCATGTAAAGTCTGATGGCAAGTACCACTCAGTAAAGTCCCAGATGTTAAATGTTACATGGCGGATTATCTTCAGAAGTAAACCAACTGTAAAAACCACAGAAGGGATTACTTGAAAGTCAGAGACCTGCCAGCCCACCCTATCAGGCACCCCTTCTTCTGAAACTGAAGCCCCAAACCACAGGAGGCACCAGCCCTCCCATGTCCTGAAAAGCCTTTATTCTTGGGGGCCAGTTGGGGCAGAGGTCTCCCAAACCTACATGATGGCTTGGAGAGAACTAAGACATGAGGGGAACTAAGACATGAGGGAACTAAGACATGAGGGGAACTAAGACATGAGGGGAACTATGACATGAGGGGAACTATGACATGAGGGAACTAAGACATGAGGGAACTATGACATGAGGGAAAGTGTGACATGAGGGGAACTAAGACATGAGGGAACTATGACATGAGGGAACTATGACATGAGGGAACTATGACATGAGGGAAAGTGTGACATGAGGGGAACTAAGACATGAGGGAACTATGACATGAGGGGAACTATGACATGAGGGAACTATGACATGAGGGGAACTATGACATGAGGGGAACTATGACATGAGGGAAAGTGTGACATGAGGGAACTATGACATGAGGGGAACTATGACATGAGGGAAAGTGTGACATGAGGGGAACTATGACATGAGGGGAACTATGACATGAGGGAACTATGACATGAGGGGAACTATGACATGAGGGAAAGTGTGACATGAGGGAACTATGACATGAGGGAAAGTGTGACATGAGGGGAACTATGACATGAGGGGAACTAAGACATGAGGGGAACTATGACATGAGGGGAACTATGACATGAGGGAAAGTGTGACATGAGGGGAACTATGACATGAGGTGAACTAAGACATGAGGGAACTATGACATGAGGGAAAGTGTGACATGAGGGGAACTATGACATGAGGGGAACTAAGACATGAGGGAACTATGACATGAGGGAACTATGACATGAGGGAACTATGACATGAGGGGAACTATGACATGAGGGAAAGTGTGACATGAGGGAACTATGACATGAGGGGAACTATGACATGAGGGAAAGTGTGACATGAGGGGAACTAAGACATGAGGGGAACTATGACATGAGGGGAACTAAGACATGAGGGAACTAAGACATGAGGGGAACTAAGACATGAGGTGAACTAAGACATGAGGGGAACTATGACATGAGGGAACTAAGACATGAGGGAACTATGACATGAGGGAACTATGACATGAGGGAACTATGACATGAGGGGAACTATGACATGAGGGAAAGTGTGACATGAGGGAACTATGACATGAGGGGAACTATGACATGAGGGAACTATGACATGAGGGGAACTATGACATGAGGGAAAGTGTGACATGAGGGAACTATGACATGAGGGGAACTATGACATGAGGGAACTATGACATGAGGGAAAGTGTGACATTAGGGGAACTAAGACATGAGGGGAACTATGACATAAGGCGCAATACCACAGCTCCTAGAACATTCTATGCCTCCTAACCTTTCAAGTCCAGGCTCCCTGCCAAGAGTACCATATCTGTTAGGAGCCATGCTGCGTTTGCTGAAGTAGCTATACGCTCGTCATTATAAGATGGCGCTGGCTTCCTGTTCCTGGTTCTTCTTGGCCTTGGTGTCTGCAGCTGTGCGCACGCGTAGGCGCAAATTTTCCCGCTGAAAGTAAATGAGACCCCAGTCTGTAAGCCAATGAGGACAGATCATGTCTCTTTGATAGTATATAAGTCAGAACATTCTGGGGCTTGGGGTCCTTCCTTTGTTCTCCATCTTGTATCCTTCTAACTAAAAGAGCTGTAACAATAAAAGACGCTGTCAGAAGAATCTTGAGTGTGATGTGCTCCTTATCGGCGAGGTAGCGTGTCGCACATATCCACTAAACTCCAGGATACAGAGAAAGGAAAAAACTCTATGTTGGGCCACAAGGTCACATCTTTCCAGAACGTCCATGGTTCCCCTCCACAACTATGGTACTCTACTTTCCAGCTCATGTGCGAGCTGCAGGGCCCTGACACCATTCCTCCCCAGACAAAGAATGCCAGTACCTCGCAGGGGAAGAACCTTGAGTTCTAATGCCTCAGAGTGAAATGTGAGAGTTACACATAGCCATCCTACCTAGCCGTGACTCTCCTCTTCTGACTCTGCGGAAGGAGCTGTCGTAAAGAGCCTTTTTAATAAACGTTAATAAAACAAAGGCAATCTCAGAACTCGTTATGGCCTCTCAGATGTCTTAGTCGTGGCTGCATTGGGTGACTCTATCTCCTGTCAAAATTGTGTCTAATTTTTTGTACTTGTTTGTATTTACTCCCTCCTTCTCTCCTCCCTCCCTCCTTCCTTCCTTCTTTTCTTGTGCTGAGGTGAAGCCCATGACTTTATACATTCCCAGCAAGGTGCTTCCTACTGAGTTACAGCGTATAGTTGCTTTATACTGCAATCTAGACTTGGCTCTAAAAATCTTACTCCCTCGACAGGCAGCTGTAGGGAAAGCTACCTTCTATATCTGCATAAGCAGGAACCCTGGCTCTTCCACAGTCCCTGTTCCGGCCCTCTATGTTCATTATGCTGGCTTACCTGAGCAATCCACCATAACCTTGCTCACAGTATGGTCCTAGCAATCCCCCAGAATGGGCAGGGCTAAACACCGAACCTTAAGATCTAGAAAGGAGGTAAGTTAACTAAGAGCCTTGTTTCTAACTTACATGCACATTTGAAGGAGCTAACATATGCAAATAAGATTTCTCTTATCTTTTCACCAAGAGGGGGAAAATGGGTCTGCACTTGGCACTGTGCTACACAAAGTCCACTGTGTGTCTCTGTATAAAACTGAGTTTGACCCTATCCTAGGAACACATGACTACAATATTGATGCCATCATCAGAGTCAACACAGATGTGCATTTCACAAGAGCATCTCTGGAAAGTGAAGCTCTGCCCCTGGATCTGCTCATGCTTACTTCTGGCTGCTGCCTCCCTGTGTGATACAAGATTTAAATTCTTTCTCTGCTGATGTGCACAGGGGACTCGAGGCTACAGGTGTAAAGGAACATGAAGGCTTTCACCTCAAGGTCACAACTCTGCATCTGGGCTGCCTTGGCAGCCTGTGAGAGCAGCCACTGTACCACCTAATATCCGACTTCAGACAAAGTCACTGTTCTAGCTTTACACCCTGGTAGGAAATCTCAGACAGTTGAGAAAGAGGCCTCAAGGAAAATCTCAGTTAGTCACAGTCAGGAGAACAGTTTGAAGACTTTGCAAGGAAAGCATAGGGTCTGGACAGCTGGATGACAGTCCCTTCGTCTGAGGGCAGAGCCTTGGATATATCTTGTGACATCAGAGCTCTTATCTCTATGGTTTGAATTGAGAATACCCCCCCTCAGGGGGGCTCACGTTGTAAACACTCAGTCCCCAGCTTGTGGTACTTTGATGAAGGGTATGGAGCCTTTAGGAGGCAGAGCCCAGATGATAGAAATAGGTCACTAGGAGTAGACTTTGAAGGTTAGCTTCCTGATTCTGATCTGGTGTGATCTCCTATCCCAGTCTGTCACCTTCTGAAAAGACTCTTCTGTGTGCCCTCACCTCCATGAAATGCTCCATGTCTTTCTCGTGTGATGATGGACTGAAACTGGGAGCCAACGTTTGTCTTTCCTTCTTAGACTGTCTCTGTCCAGTATTAAGCACACAGCCATATGAACACAGCTAATATTATACCTGAGAAGTGTCAGACACCAGTGAAAAGTGGGTGTGTCAACAACCCACAAAAACTCACAAGTTCAGAAAAGCTCTTCTGTAGAGAAAGGTGGGCAGGAGTCAATCCAGAGGGCATCCAGGAGTCTCTGACCTTACTCACGGGGTACACTGCTCTAGGGTCTAGAGCCCTCGGTAGTGATGGGCTCCAGATGACAACACTGTGTTGATGATATTAGATGGAAGAAATGGTTTTTGGCCCTCACCTTCTTTTCTTTCTTTTGTCTAGTACTAAATAAATAAATAAATAAATAAAACCACTCTCCATGTCCAGCCCTGATAATTCTTAAAGAGGTGTTGGGCAAAACAAAGTGGGGGAGTGGCCACCTCTCAGTGGGGTAACTTGCAAACCAACTGCGTGAATATAAGGTGTATTAACTAATCAGAACTTTTAAAAGGCCCATTTGGTTGGACTCCAAAAATGTCATACGCACAAAATGTGCTGGCAAATCTGAAAAAGTTACTCTGCCATGGAACATATTGCTGTCAAGGACCCAAGAGTTTAATAAATCATTTTTTGGAGTTTGCAGAAAAATGCGCAATGTAATTATAGCAATGTATTATTGACTGTTATTCAGGGAGCCACTTAATGTGCTAGGTTCACACATTTATTTACCAGCTCTTGTGTTAACTCAGTGATACAGGCTGCCTGCATGAAGCTCTTCACGCTGTCCCAGGCACACATGGAATGCTCACACGGCCCTGAGCCCTGCAGGGCCACTGTAGCTGGTGGCCCAGACTGTCCTAAGGCAGATGTGGAGAAAAGAACTATCAAGCTCTTCCCAGAAAGTAAATAGATTTTTTTTTAAAAGACAGAGTGCTGGAGAGATGGCTCGGTGATTAAGAGCACTGACTGCTCTTCCAGAGGTCCTGAGTTCAATTCCCAGCAACCACATGGTGGCTCACAACCATTTGTAACGGGATCTGATGCCCTCTTCTTGTGTGATTCTGAAGACAACTACAGTGTACTCATATAAATAAAAATAAATATAGTATATTTTTTAAAATGACAGAGTGCTCTTGTACCCCTCTACAGGTGCTTCTCTGGCTCCATATCTGAAACGCCCCTTCCCCATTCCAAGGACTGTGATGAGGGCCAAAGGGGTAACAGTGGTGGAGGACACAAGGAACACGCAGCAAGGAGTGCAGGGACTACCCAGCACATGTCCTCTCTCCTGCTGCATCTTGGTCTTGGCATCTGACTTTGCTGAGTTTCCTCATCTGTCAAGCAGGGTCAGCAAAAATGCTTGCCTCGCAGGGCACCAGTGAGGGATTTGTCCTAATGTTCTCAGATGTACCAGAATGTTCCACGACCTACGGCTGCATAGCCAGGCAGTTCCCAGGAACATCTCTTCTCTAGTGGAGGGCATGCTTTCCGAAGCTGATGTCAC
Source organism: Arvicanthis niloticus (assembly GCF_011762505.2). NCBI lineage: Eukaryota > Metazoa > Chordata > Mammalia > Rodentia > Muridae > Arvicanthis > Arvicanthis niloticus. The sequence goes on along the minus strand of NC_047673.1, from coordinate 68,263,629 downwards.
AGTTGAGTCTTTCCAGGGTTATATACCCAGGGAAGGCCTTCCCTGCTCCCCACTGCATTCCCCCACTTGTCAGAGGCATTCAAGGCTGCTCCTGAGCACACTTTGTCTGGTACACAGCAGGCACTCATTAAATGTTAGCATCCAAACTCCTGCCCCACACTGCCATGCCACAGAGACATACAGTTCATTTTGTGTAGGTGGTGGCTCTCCACTCCACAGTCAACACCTATCCCACCCTATCACGACCTCTAAGGCAGCTTCTGAGCCCACTGCCCTGTGGTTATGAAACATCAGTGGCTAAAATAACAAGAGTCCAATGGTATACAACCCAGACACTTAAAAAGTGCTGGTTCACACTGACATAACATAGTGACTCTGCCCTGTGTGAGAAAGATTTAAAAAAAAAAAAAAAAAAAAAAAGTTTGAGAAGTCCATGACCTACTAAATACACACCAACATGTGGGCTCCGTTTTCCTTCTTCAATGTATGTAGAGCAATTGTCCTTCTGTCCATGGGGCCACCGGGCCTGTGTGTCTTTGGCCTTCATAGTATAAATGTTGTGTGTCAGCCTTGGCGAGAAAGGCACAGTGCTGTGTAATTCTTCCCAGCCTGGTGGATGCTGGGTAGAGACACTGGTGAATTGAGTTTTGGGTAGAAGGGAGAAGCTACTGTACTGGAACTGTTGGCCCTTTCTGTGCAATGTTGGAGAGTGAACCTAGGGCCTCACATATGGGAGGCAATCGCTCTAAAACTGGCCTATTTCCCCAGCTCGTTTCCTTCTTTCTTAAAACATGAGTATAAGGGAGGTCGCATCTACCTATGCAGTAGAGAGGGGCAGATCCCCATTGTGAAACTGAGGCTGAAAAGCTTGACTTGGGATCAGAAATGCCGTGAGAATCTGTGGGAACCTTATGAAATTTGGCATTGGCCAACACAGTGTCTGAAATGCCTGTGTGTCAACTCTCCTGCCTGCTTCACGCTCAGAACTGAGAGACTCGGGGCCAGCTGTGCTGTCCTCCTCTGCCCTCCAGACCCTACAGGAGTCGAAAGCTTCGAATGCAGGAGACGTCTCCTTGCTCTTCCACACTCCTCACCATCATCTAGGATACAATTTGTGTTATCACATCACATAGGACAGAGACAGTGCAAAGAAAATGGTTACAGTCACTGGAGTGGCCTGAGGGGTCTGGGCCTCAACAGGTGACTTCTTCTGGATGCAGTAGGCTGAGTGTTCATGAGTGTCCCCAAAAGTCACACGTGAAAATGAAACCATCCCCATGCCCCAAATGATGGCAGAAGCATAGAGATTATGTCAAGAGGGTGGGGAAGCTGTCTGTCTTAGTCACTGTCCCAGTGCTGTGAAGAGACCCCATGCCCAAGGCAACTGTTATGAAGGACAGCTTTTCACTGGAGGCTGGATTACAGAGGTGTAGTCCATTGTCATCACATGAGGAACATGGCGGCCCACAGACAAATATGATGCTGGCGCAGTAGCTGAGAGCTACGTCTTGACCCAAAGGCATCAGGAAGAGAAAGTGACCCTGGACCTGGCTTGGCCTTTTGAAAATTCAAAGCTCAGCTCGCCCAGTGGCATACTTCATCCAGCGTGGCCACACCTCCTAACCCTTCTTAAGCACTGCCACTCCCTGATGACTAAGGGGGGGGGGGGTGGCATTCTTATTCAAACCACCACACTCTCACAGAGGGAATTCAGACCCTCATAAAAGAGACTCCAAACAGCAAGCCAGTCTTTTCTGCCATGGGAAAGGACACAGAAGGAGAGGGAGTATGACGCAGAGCACAGCCATGAGCGGTCAAGGCTCCACAAGGATCTAGACCTCAGGCGTTCTGAGAACTGAAGGAAACAACTAGGTCCAGCCACCTAGCTCACACATTCCACTGTGCAGCCTAAGGTAACTGTCCTTGCCCTACCAGTTTCTGACCAGTGATGACAAGTTTGTTCTTTGGGGTACCCAGGAGCCATTTCTACAAGCCTTCAGTGGGCATCCCTTTCCTCTACAAGGGACAAAATGATGACAAGAGCAAAACCAAGAACATGTCGACAAACGACTTCTCAAGGACCCCAGAGAGCCAGCCCACAGACATCGGCTCACCTTGGAGAAGGGGGCCTTCTGCCGCTGCAGCTTTCGCTTTGGAGACCAAGAGTCCATGTCAATAGACTAGCACATCACCTCCCACCTTTGGAGATCACCAGCCAGCTGCTTCCCCTCACCCAGCAATGGGTTCATTACCCATCAGAGGACAGGAATTATTTGTCTTGTTTTTATCCTTTTCTTCATGAAAAACTGTAGAGAATTTAACTATTCAAAAAGGAATTAATATGTTCTGTGTGTACAAAGGAATACCTACTGCATTCACAGAACTCCCACAAAGCAAGATGCTGATAGATCACTAGTGACATGCATGGGTGCAGGTCAGCAGACAGACATGGATGGGCAAAATATCAGCAGAAACAAATTCTGTGAAAACTACCGTGGAGACTCGGAAGCCCATGAGCCTCTACACGGCCATGTGAGCTTCTTAAGACTCCATTAAGCTCCTGTCACCTCCTCCTTCTGAACCACCATAAAGGGTATGATTGGAATCACTGGAAACTACAAGCACCCTATAAAAAGATAAATTAACTCCCACACAAAGCCCACAGCCCTTGGTTTCCTTCCCCTGGTGGATGCCCCACGCAGGAAGCAGAAGGCCTAATCAGGCATATTAAAACCAGGCCTTTGTACTGAGTTTACCACCCTGGCTACAAAAAAAAATAATAAATAAATTAAAAATGCTCATAAAGCCACCACAGGCCAGCATGCAGCTGCCACTGGCTTCCTCCCTCGGCCGTGAGACAGCCGTCCTCGGATGAATGCACTCTTAACTGCACGGCTCACTTTATTAGCTGCCTTGACCTCCAATAAAACCTTCAGCCTAACGATATCTGAAACCTGAGACAGGATGTTCACTGAGTCATCCACCTTTGTGCTCCCTTCAGGGCTCTGAAAGCACACAGGAACACACACACATACACACATCCATGCACACACACACATATATACACATATATTATATACATATGCCGTACACATATCTCACATCCACATCATATACAGCGCATCCACACATCCCACATCCACACCACAAACACCACACACACCCCTACACACACAAATTGCAAATCCATATTACATACACTGCAACCACCCAATCACACACAACTCATATACACCTCCCACACACACATACTTATCTCAGATCCATACCACATACATCACAGACACATACACACACACACCTCTCACATATATACCACATATGTCACACACACATATGTCACATATGACACACACATCTTATATACACAAGCATGTACACATACACAACAAACACATACGCACGTACCAAATATGAAAACTTAGGCACGTGCACTACACACACGGACACATCACTCATGTAGCCTGTCACAAAGCACCCTGAGGACTGCAGACCTAATTGCATCAATAAATTTAGGGGCAAAGAACAATAATTGAGCATCTGACAGCTGAGGGCAGAATCAGCCGAAGGAATAAGGAGGGTCACTTACACATAGGCCAGAACACTGAGCAAGGGTCTGTTCCTGGATACTCTGCTGGTGCTGAACTTACAGGCAGGCAGAGAGTGCCATGGAAGGACAAGAAGTGACAGGGGGTATCCGCCTAGTGCCTGCTCTCCTGGGATGTTGTCAACTCTACTTCAACCTCCCAACACGCTGTGGGCTCACAAAAACCAAATGCAGCTTGCTTTTAATATTAGGCCTCCTCAGTGTATCTGGATGAAAACCCAGAATGTTATATTTGAAATAAGAGTTAGCAAAAAGAGTCCCCAGGAAGTAGGTGGTTTAAAGAGACATCCTGGGCTAGTGATGAAGGAGAAAAATGAAACTGAAGGTAATTAAATGGACCTTGATGACCTAGCAAGCAACTAACCTTACTGTCCTTGACCCGGACTGCAGCATTAAATGTGACAGGAGACTTAATGGCAGGACCTGGACGTGCAGGATGTAAATATGTAAATACTGGTCCTAAAAGCGGTGATGTGTCTAGACATTTGAAGATGCAAACAGAAGGGGAATCAAGGTGGAGGAAGTCCTGAGCAAAAGAGCTTTTAATGTAATGATGATTCCAATGTTTAGAGTCCTCATGTTCATTCCTGAACTACCGAGACAGAGAGAAAAGCTCCCCCACATCATTACTAAATCCTAATCAATAGGACTGATATTCTTAATATAAATGATAAGCAACCCATTCACAGCCCGTACGGCTGTACTTTCCCTAAAATAATTCTTACCAAATTGAACTCTTAAAACCAACTGCCCTTTTGATTGTCTGAGTTTATTTTGTTTACAAGCAACAGAGGAGACAGCCAATAGACTTACTAAAGCATAGAGGGGAGCAGGTCAAGTATAACAGCACACTTCTGTAACCGGAAGCAGTAGCGGGAAGGTCACCAGGCCTGGTCTACATAGCAAGTTCCGAACAACTCAGGGCTACATAGCAAGACCCTAAAATACAACAACAACAAAAACAAAAAACCATGCACAACAGGTCTGGGGACAAGCTCAGTGGTAGAGTGTGCTCACCACCTGTGAGGCCCAGGTCTCCATGCCCAGCACAGAAAGAAACAGGCAAGCTATATCAGTCTCTGGCACCTTCACCAGAGTCCCACGGCATGGCAGCCTGCTAAGCAGCTTCAGGCTCTTGGCTTAACCAAAACACAACTAAGATGTGCCAGGCCTATCCATCTAGGATTCGAGGGAGGGGCTCTCTCTAGGTTTGTAGAGACTCGTAGACTTGGGAGAGAATACTCACATTCTCAGTCTGTGGGAGAAATTTGCCTGACATTCAGAGGTCATGGATTGGATGCCCAACACCAAAGGAAGGAAGAAAAGAAGAAAAAAGGAGGAGAAAGAGGAGGAGGAAAAAGAATAAGAAGAGGAGGAGGAAGAGGAGGAGGAGGAAGAGAAGAAGGAGGAAGAGGAGGAGGAGGAAGAGGAGGAAAGCAAGGAAAGGAGAGGCAGAGAGAGAGTATGGGAGAGTGGGAGGCAGAGAGGGAGGCAGAGAGACAGATACTAATCCTAAGAGCCCAATGCTAACTCTGCTGGAAGCCACATAGTACTTCTGTGACCAGACAATCCATTCACCTATCTGGGATTGTACCAACCTCTAGGACTTACAACACTCGCTCCAAACACACAACCGAGCCAGCAGATTATTTTTCTTGAACAGCAGTGATTGGAAGTAGGTTCCCAAATTCCACAGTTTTTTTCTCTGAATAACCTTCCAGTTAAACAGCCCAACAGTTCTTGGCTGCTGCCCTTTTCATTTTGGCCTCTTTGGTTACTGAAGAGGTCTCCCATTGCTGCATGAAGTCACCCCAACCCATGCAGTCAGGGGAGGAGGGCAATGACATACCTCAAAAGCAGCCATTGGACATAAATTGACAGCATTTCTTAGGAGTGAGTAGCTGCTCATCACAGCTAATTAAAGAACAGAATTACACCACCTCAACACCCTCAGCTACTGTGTTAGCCTAAAAAAAAGAAAAGTCTTCCATTAAACAAGTACAAATCTCAGACATCACTCAAATGAAATAAAAGAATCATAAGGCTAAAGCAGAAATGTGTGTATAAGGACCATGAAAGATCTGAGAAGCTGTGAGGAGCTCAAACAGCTTCCCAAATCTTGGTGATCGGCAACAGTACCGACCAGCAATCAGGAATGAAGAACAAAAATAACAATTTAGTCCGTGACACCCTCGACACCCTTGGATACAGTCCTAGCAGACGCTCGCCCAGCCCAGAGCCTCCCGGTCTGCGCACAACATTCAGAGCATGCCCTCCCTCCCTTTATATTAAGGCTTACAAGGGCCTTGCCTTCCTCATCCACTCCAACCCACAGCTGCTACCAGTGTGGGAAACGTGGCCAAGTGGGGGAGGGTGTCGTCTCTATTTCCAGCCGTCTTCACAGAGTCTGGCTGGAATCAATGCGACAGAATCAGCAAAGTAGAACTGCAAAGAAAACTGTCTGAGAAAGATAAAACTGGATTGGAAAGCAGATAAGCCAAATTCCTGGTGCTGGATAGACCGGCATGCAGTGTGTACAATCACTGAAGGAAATCTGTTCTCCTTCATTCACCAGGGCCCACAGTGCCAAAAGCCATGGCTGCACTCCTCCCTGAGGGGCTCGGAGGCAGGTGGGTGGGAGCTCTCAGGAGGGATTTCCATCTATGAAAGAGACTCCCAATCCATATTCATGGCAACTGGGCTAGAAGGAGTAGCCACCTTCTCCAGTTAAGCACCTGAACTGTTCTGAGGGAAACAGATGCCTACAGGATGATGAGGATGAGTGGAAGGTTTCATTGACTTGGAGATGAAGGAATGGGAAAGGAGGTGAAAGGCTCCATTTTCTCCAGAGCTGTTTCTCTGTTCTCCACGTTGGTGTCAGGGCCATTAACAACAGACGGGGAGGATGGATCAAGGGCACAAGGAGATTGGCTTTCATTGTATCCAAGTCTTCCTGGAAAGTCACTGGAGTATAAGAACACAAAGTGATGGTCCAACCTTATCTCACAATCACGTGACCTTCACTACAACCTGAGAGGCAGGGACCTATCAATACACTCTTAAATAGAATTACTAAGTCCAAAAACCCAAGTAGCTTTCCTCAGGTCACAACTAAATAAAGCTGGTTTTGTACCAGTCTGCTGATCATGGGTCTTTATTTTAATGTGTAAGAGCATCAGGAATGGCCCTCATAACCTCAAAGTGGAGATGCCTCAAATATTCTCAGTTCTCCATCCACCACTGGAGTGACATTCACTACCTTTCTCCAAGATGCTAGAAACTGTTCAAGCCAAGATTTTCCATAACTTCCTAGCAGACAACTCCATGGACACTTGAGTCCTCGCCTCCTTGGTTCCTTCAAAGTTCAGGGCTGGTCCCCAAAACTCTTACTGTTTGGTTTCCATGATGCCATATGCTCTCCCTGACTTTTTGTCTCCCTCTTTTCTGACCTGGACTGTCTTCTTAATTCCTTGGGCTTCCTGTCCCTTCAGGGCCAATACTTATGGCTCATGCTCAGTTCACTAATGTGCCCACCTCACATTCACAGAGCTTCTAGCATCTGTGCATTCCACCACCTTTTTCTTTGTAAGAACTCCAAGATCCATGTCTCCACGTCCAAACTCACCCTAAAAGACACCAGCTGGACCCTAGAGACACCAGCTGGACCCTAGAGACACCAGCTGGACCCTAGAGACACCAGCTGGACCCACTGAACGATTTAACCTCAAGCTCTAGATAACTCCAACTAGTTCTGTTACACATAGCCACACCCACCCCAAGTAGCAAAATCTTTATACTTGTGTTCTCTATCTGATGCATGAAGGATGAATACCTCCTGTCCCTTATATCAGCGCCCATATATGACAGATTTCTGCACAGAATCTGTCATGTCTTCCCTAACATCTCATTCATATTGCTATCACTTCAATTCAGTCTGCATAATATCACTTGCACCACTGTGAGGCACCTCCTAATGGGGCTCCAGGCCACTGTCGAAAGACGCCCTTTCTCACAATACACAACTGATATTTCAGTCTCCTCCTGGATACCTTCCAATGTCTGCCATTGCTACATAGAAAATCCTGACATTTTCTCACAAGGCTCCCTATTCCCTCCCTAACACTTCTCTAGCCTATTACACACACACACAGAGAGAGAGAGAGAGAGAGAGAGAGAGAGAGAGAGAGAGAGAGAGAGAACAATACATCATTACATTCACCAGTGTACTTGCATACATAACCCCTTCGCGGTTCCCTCTACCTGGAACATCTCTGCTTCCGCATGTTCCTACCCAACCCACCTTTCTAAAGTCATCTCCTACCCGTCCCCTAAGCTTCCTGTGCAGCTCAGTTGCTGCTCTTGATATGCTGCAGTGTGACTCTCATGGCGTCTGTCTCTAAGAGCAAACTGTGTATCGCTCCAGGCAGGAATTTTAATACTTTTCATATTTTATTTATAATATGATATAATACTACACTTGTACATGAATGAGAATCAGAAATGATCATTGGTATATGACTATCAAAGAAAAAACAATAAATAATGTATTATCAAGTTGAATCCAGTGGTATTTTTTTAATGCAGTATGAATGAATAGGCTTTACAGCAGGAATTCAAGGAGAGCTCATCACCAGGAAATCAATGATAATAATTTGCATTAAAAGTACTTGATAGGGCTGCAGAGTGGTTAAGGCCACTGGCTGGTCTACCAGAGGTCCTGAGTTCAATTCCCAGCAACCACATGGTGGCTCACAACCATCTGTAATGGGATCTGATGCCCTCTTCAGGCATGCAGGTGTATATGCAGATAGAATACTCATTTTTAAAAATTAAATTAATTTTTAAAAAATTAATTTAAAATAAAAAACTAAGAAGAACTAGGGAGATGGTTCAGTGAAATGCTGCCCCGAAAGGATCAGGAGCTGGGTTTGATGCCAGCACCCATGTAAAGCATCCAGGCACAGTGGCAGGCGCACGCCTGTAATCTCAGGCCTGGGCGGGCAGGAGGAAGAGGATCCGAGGGTTTGCTAGGCAGTGTCAGTCCAAGAGAACTGGTGAGCTTTGGAATGAGAGACTCAGGCTCAAAAATTAGATCAGAAAGAGGCTAAGGAAGACACCCAACATTGGCCCTCACCTCTGACCCTCACACTCTCCCACTCATGGACACAACACAAAGCACTAAGCAAAATGGAAATGTCTGAGGCACGTTTACTAGCACAAGGTGGGGGTGCAGCATAAGCCCATTGTTTTACAATAGTTAGTATTTAGCTCTCTGACCCATTGGGAGGTCTTCTGAGTATATAATGAACTGTATAGATCAATTTATTGTTTTCTAAAATATTGATCTATTCAGTTCCCCCCAAACCTTTTAATAAAACACCCACTTCCCTACTTCTGGTTAAAGATGCTACTATGATCACAGACCAAATTTTCAGTTGTACTCAGGTCCTTTCCTAGATTTTCTATTGAATATTATTCTGTTTCCTGTGTGCCAATACTACACCATTTACTAATTTAAAACAATTTAAAATAATTTTAAAAAGAAGAAGAAGCTTTGCAACCTGTTTGGTAGGGATTGACCTTAGCTACATAGTGAGTTCAAGACCAACCTGGACTACATGAAACACTTTTTCAAAAACAAAAAGAATAAAAGCTAATTAAGGAAGTAAAGAGAATCCCTCTGGTGGATGCCTTCCTACTCAGAATTCAATGGTCATTTTCCTCCACAGAGGATTCTTGAGAAGCCCCAAAGACAGCATCCAGAGGGATGATATACAAACTGATATGATATCTTGATAAACACCCCAAACGTAACTAAGGACCACAGATGTATCTCATCCTTCGTTACCTCTACCAGTGGACACAGTGATGGGCTCCTTCACACTGATGCCCAGAAGTGAGCAAGTTCATCAGAGCCCATTCAACAAGGAGCTCCTCCACCCAGGGGGACCACTCCACAGGTTATAAGGAAAAGAAGGGTGCCTGCAAGCAGATGATGGTAAAACAGTACCGAAGGGAAGGGAGACTCTACACCACATGCCAGCTCGTAATCTCTGGGGACAGAGTGGCAGGGAACGCTGATGAGCCACGTATCCATGTGACCACGTATCCGTGTGACCACGTATCCGTGTACCCAGCTACAGCTCCTTTTCTTGGGTCAGGATGGAGCCTCAGCAGATCGACAAGGGGAAGAGCAGAGGATGCTGATTTTCCAAACCCATTATATTCCAACTGAAATAGTTCCTTGGGACCTCTACAGAGTTGTGTATTTCCATCTTCCTGGTCTCCAAGGATGATGTTGTCATCTGCAAGCCCAGAAACTGATAACATCTTCCTCACTTGTTATTCTAACAGTGACCCTCAAGGGCTATCAGGGGAAAGCAAGCTTGGATTCCTCATTCTCTCTATGTTATGTGTGTACATGTGCATGCATGTGCCCATGTGTATGCATGTATATGTGTATGTATGTACATGTGTGTGACTGACTATAATAACTACAATAAAGCACCTATAACTCCAAGACAAAGAAATCACACACATCTTTATTTAGCTATAATGACTGTCTGTCATTCTTGGCACACAGAGACAATAACTGTCAATCATCCACCATTGCTCTCACCCTCAAGTTATCAGCTGATGATTGGTATGGTCTGAGACTTAACACCAAAGAGCAACTGACCTAAATTTTAATTGGCTTAATCATTCCAAACACTGACAAACTACCAGCCTCAGCCATTTAAAAAATCACATTTGTAATGCAATAATCTTGTCTAGAATGAGTGGGGGGAATGATTACTAGTCTGGGAGTCTTTCTAATGAATTAAGTCCCTCCCCAAACTGACCATGTTGGTACTACTCTTAAAAGTCTGGCAAAATGAAATGTTGAGGAAGAGATTGCGCCCCACCTGGCCCCACTGGGGATGTTTTGATAAACTCTGGAGATGGCTCCACAGGTCTTAAATGATAAATACTCCAGGACTTCTACATCACTGCTGCTATGTATCAGCTGTTTTGTTATTTCAAAGAGCCGGAGGACAACGAGGGGCGCTGTGAATTCCTGTCTTCTGGAGATATCATGGCTATCACAGCCATGAACTCAGGGCAGCTGTGATTACCTGCACAGGACCTGCACAAGGCCAAGACTGGCAAAATCCAGGCATCAACTGGAGTAGACGATGTTGAAGCTTTCTGCCCCAGTAGGGCAGCTGTCAGCAGTGGATATTGCTGAGGAAGGGAGAATCATTCTTCTCTATTCAAGAACATGGCCACTGGTAGGTTTCCCATGCTCTGGATGGCCCCATCCCCATGCACATGTGGGCAGCACTGCCTGGGCTTTAGTGGTTGTCAAAAAATAAAAATAAAAGAGGGTATGAATTTGGGATGGGACTGTGTTGGGGAGAGGAAGCGAGCCAGGAGGTGATGGAAGGTAAGTATGACCACATTTCACTGCACACATATTTGAAAATAAGAAAAAAGTTTGCATGTACACTTGTGCACAACTTGCATGCCTTGTGCCTCCAGAGGCCAGAAGAGGGTTGGAGCCCCTGAAAATGGAGTTACAAACAGCTACGAGCCATCACGAGGGAGCTGGGAGTTGAACCCCTGTCCTCTGGAAGAGCACCCAGTACTCTTAAACATGGAGTCATGGCTCTAACTGCCCGTCCACCCAGTAAGAAAATGTTTTTTAAATACTTTCAAAACGAACAGGATTCTGAAGGTGCTTTTTAAAGATGTGTTCTTAGAGTAAGGGAAATTTGTCTGGAATTCCTTCATTATTAATAAGTATTTCACATGTGAAGTCTAGTTTATCTATACAGAATACTACAATGGCTTTAGGAGGTTACTTTTAAATGGAGTTATTTTTTATATTCCTTCCTCTTTGGGAACTAGCAAAATACAGAACTATTTATTTATATCTCCCCAAGTCTAGACTTCCTTGGGCTCTGGCTATTTAGAGCCCACGTTTGGTGTTTCTAACCCGTCACACATTCTTCTCTTTCATCCCCGTCATTCCTGGGTCACCCTTCTCAGGATGTCTGGCTAATCTTGCTGATAGTTCTGAGGCATAGATGGACTCAGAATATGTGACTGAAGAGAAAAAAATCAGATAGGACCATAGTTCTGGCTTTCTTTTACATAAGAGGTTTTCCTTTGTTGGTATGGAAATGAGCAGATGGCAGATAACCTCCGCCCCACCCGGAGTACGCCTGCTTTCTCCAGGGAATTTCCTCCACAGTCAATTCAAAAGTTCTGTCACAGCTATCAGAATGATCTAGGTTAGCTCAAAAAGGAGAGGTTCGTTCCTTGGCTGCTCTCTCTGGCTCAGTACCTTGACTGTCTATAAAAAACGAGAAAGGCTCACTCACCAGTACCCAGGAAATGTTTTATATTTACACAGTGAAACGTGACAATGGAAAAAAGGACAATCCTCACCTAAAGTCCCAACACTTTTCCACTACACCACTCTTCTGTTTTATCTGAACACTTCCACTTAACCAACACTAAAAAAGAAAGGACATAAACTGGCAAGCACTTTCTTACTGAGCCAGTGAAAGTCAATCAGAAGGGTTACGGCCTGAAATCAGAATGGCGCGTCCCCTTGCCCAGGTAAGTTGCTCCTAAGAGGATTAATTCAGAGCAGAATTTTTACTCCCAGAGTTTTGAGGTAACCTGCAACAATCTGGTCTATGGCTGAATCTGCCTCTTCTCTTCATCCCCTCTCTAGAAAATTCAAGTTATTACTATCGCCATCTTTCTCTCTACACTTCTTGTTTCTGTCAACATTATCATTTACTGGGTCACCCAGCCACATCCAAGTTTCATAATGGTCTAACATGAAGCCCTACTCTCCAATGGTCATACAACTGGTCTACCCTGAAGCCCAGAGCCCATTCTTCCAGAAGCCATACACTCTCAAGAATGCGCAGACTTGGCAGCAACTCTTGGAGGACCAGAGGTAGTCTTCAGTTTGAGGGGACAACCAGATGCCCCTGCAGAGACTAATACTTCACCACCTCACCTCACCTCACCCAGCGATCCCCAAAATAAATGGAAGGGAACTCTATAGAGCTTGCTGCCAGCCATGAACACATTGAGGGGAATCACCTGATGCACAGGATGAAGAAGTGAGGTCATCAGATGAGAATGTAACCGTAGGCACTGCAACACCCTGATCCTGTGAAACATGAACCTCTGGGATCTTGTCCACTAGATAAGTGTCAATTTCATCTCTCTCTCTTAAGAGTGGAAGCACTTTTCGAACCTCGCCTTGTGACAGACACTCCAACCATCTGAACCACTGGTTTTCCATTGCTGTGTTGATGGGAACATTAAAAACGGGATGAAATTCTAACGAATTAATTTTAAAATATATTGTATTAAAATGTGAAACTGACTCACTAGGGTTGCAAAATAAATCAGTGCTACAAAGAACCAAAGCCAAATTCATTCTGAAGTGATGAATTTCAGGACATGCTCTTCGGCTTCTAACTTCTGTATGACTATGCAGAAGGCTTTACATACTACCTAATATGAGTTAATACTCTATTTGTGAAAATATTCCCCAAATATGGTTAAGCATCTTAAGTGAACTATGAAAATGGTTTTTGCTAATTACCCCTCAAAATCATGTCTTTATTTTCCCAGACTTCTTTTCTCCGGGACGAATTACATGTTGGGGTCACAATGACATCCCTTGTCCTACTAAAACTTAACTCTTTCAGGGCCTGCAGGCTACAGAGGTTCTGCTCATAAATCAGCACCTACAGTTTCCTCGTCAAGCTAACCCTGAGAAGAAATGCCTTGTCTCCAATGGACAGGACCCACCATGCAGAAGGCAGCAGAGAATGTGGCAGTTGTTTGATTAAAATGTTGCAAACATTAAAGATGTTGCAAACATTATAGATGTATCTAATTAGAAGGTGACAGTGCTTAACATGTACACAATCCCTAAAGTATCGTTCCCAAAGACAATCAGTTCAAATTAAGGCTCCTTAGCTCACTTCCTAGCAGTGAGCTAGCCCTAAGCATCCTTATTCCTGGCTAGACCCTGTAATCTCCCTTGTACCTAATGCTAATGTCTTGATGCAATTCTGGCAGCTGTGTATGATGTTCTAATGTGCAATCAGTCAGTGACTGCCCCCATGACTCACAGCTCTCTCCTCAATGCCCCTGGAGGGTAGAGCACTGATACGTGGCATGTCCAAGACTTGGCTGCGTCTTGGAGCCACCACCTCCCTCTACAGTATGATCAGTTTCACGTCACTTTTATTTCCGCCGATAAATAAAATCTGAACATATATTGCACTGCCTTCTAAGCAGTGTGAAATGAATTTTCCAGGTGGCTTCAACAAAAACAAAGGCCCCATCTCTCTCGTGACCCCATAAATCACCAAGCACGCAGTTAAGCTTCAACCTTTGCTTCCCCTTGTCTGTGTTCCTTCACCCCTTCCCTTTTTAGGACAAGAGTTGGTGCTTCTTTACTCTTGCACAAGAGGAGCATTCAAACAACATGAAGAACCCCTATAAGCATGTGACCTCAATGTTCTGAGATAATTTTGGTGGCCTGTGACTTATTAGGATTACAAATATCAGCCACTGTCACATCTCAAGCCCCAGGATCTCTCAAATTTGTATCCACCAAAGCCTCTCTCACCCCATTCTACAGCCCATTCTTTGCAACACTCAACACAGATGAGAATGCATGATGAACCGTGGATCCATCAGAAGATAAGTTCTCTGAGACAAGGATAGCATCCACCAGCACCTGCTGTCATAGGGGCTGTACTTTGAACTGGGTGAGAAATCAAGAAACATTAATGGAAAAAAATCAAATAAGTCTGTGTTTGGGGAAAGGTTTTTAATCGGGACAGTGTAACATGCAAGGCTGAGAAAGGCTCACCCTGAGATTTACTCTTGGGTGTCCTGGAAGATTAATGCAGGAATGACAAAAATGCCAAACTGACAATAACCCAGAGCTAATTATTCTTGAGATAAGTTCTAGATTTATAAAACCAATTCTCCTGGTGGCGATTTTTCACATTTTAAATTTTACAGCAGTCTGTGGCTGTCTGTATAATTGAACCCTGATATACAAAATATCCGTGTGTGTGTGTGTGTGTGTGTGTGTGTGTGCGCGCGCGCGCGCAGAAAAGACAAACAAATGTGGTTACTCCTAAGCCCCACTATTCGAAATCACAATTATTTCATTTCAAAAGTCACATAAAAATAAACCAGAAAATGCCATTGAGCCAGGTCGGCAACCTCCTCCACAGCAATGCAGTTTTCTTGATGTTTCTCTCGAACCACTAATAAAAACTCTTTGAAGTGGAAGAGTAAATATTATCATGTGATAGTACTTGGACCCAACTGTGCAAATACAACTACATTGTGTTCCGATCTGGGGGCTCCAGGCCGGTCAAACCACACAGAGAGGGTTGCTACGGAAGAACCAAGAAACAGGCCAGCATGTTTCTCAGCTCTTAACGGCGAGCCACCTCTTAATCTTCCTCACGTAGACACATGGAGTGTTAAGAGAGAAATGCTGGCTTTGGAAAATGTGTTTCTGTGATGCAGGGAAGGTAGAGCTACAAATAAGCCATGGGAACGTGCAACTCCCAGCAGCTGGCTATTACTGCCTCCTTTGGCCTGCTGCTGCAGAATAGCACACAGGGTAGGGAGAACTGTAGGGCTAACCCACTGGGGGCATCCCCGTGAGCCGCGAGGCTTGGTGCTCAGCTAGAAGCCTTACACCCGGGCGCCCCCGAGGTAGCATCCTAAGGTGGGGCGCAGCTTCCCGCAGAGCACCCCCGCAGTAGCTCACCTTGCCCGGGAGGGGTCCCGGCAACAGCAGCTTGAGAGCCTGCCTCTTCAGCTCCACCAAGCGGGCGTTACAATTCTCGCACCAGACCCCGCGGTCGGAGCCAGGGGAGGAGCCGCCGCCGCTGCCCGAGCCAGGGGAGCCGGTGCCGAAGCCCGGCGAGCCGCCCAGGGAGCCAGGCGAGCTGGTTCCGATGCCCGGAGACGCGGGTCCCGGAGAACCGGTGAAGGAGCTCGGGGACGACGTGCCCGAGCCCGGGGACGGGGTACCCGACGAGCCCAGCACAGAGCCTGCTCCCTCCGGAGTGGGTCGGCTCCCGGCGCGCGACTCCTCGTAAGCCTTGCGGTACCAGCTCTCAGGAGAGAAGGGCGCTGAGGGCTTGGTGGGCGAGCACATTTCATTCACCTGCGGGAGAGACACGCGGCGTCAGGCCCTGCAGGGCCACCGGTCCCCCGCGCTACGGAGTGCTGAGGGGGGTGGAGGTGGCCGCCGTCCTCCCAGTGATGCGAACCTGCCCTCCATCTATCACCATCCTTCAAGTGACCAATCCTTAAGGGAGTCCTGTCCCACCCACCCTCGCCAGAGTGACTGCGAGCAGGTTCCCCTCCATTCCTTCTGGGGTCCGCAAAAGAGCTTGCGGGGTGTGGATATCTTGCAGCTTCTGCGAGGACACCCAGAAATCCAGTGCCCCACTCTTTCAAACCCGATACCCACCCCAGCAAGGGCCTAGGTACACAGTCCTAGCACAGCCTATTCCAAGGGGCGGGTGACTGTGACTTCTGGATGTTTACTCATTCGGGGTACACCCCCCCTCAGGTCCCGCAGGTAAATGAAAGGGACTCCCCGTTCCGGAGCAGCGATCCGAGGGCACGGCAGAGGAATTCCTGGGAAACGCTGCTCCCTCGGCTTAACTCTGCCTGTAAATCCCGAAATACTGCAAAAGTTAAGGGTGTGAGGAAAGGGAGAAACCAAGGGCCGAAGACATTCCGGTATCCGGGCGAGCTGCAGACCCGCCTCCACGCAGGCACGGCCCCGCCGGCCGTGGAGACGCCGGTGCACGGGAGAGCTGGGGACCCTGCATTCGCCGCCGGCCCCCGGGAAGCAGAGCACACCCGCCCAAATGAGTCCCTGGGAACGCATCTCCGCGTGGACACCGCCACAACTTACCCCGTATTTCTTGCCCCTGGTGGAGACCGCAAGCCTCTCTTTATTTCCAGCTACCGAATTCATGGTGGCTCTTTCAGAGGAAAGGGTCTAAATGTTCCCACAAGGCTACATCCAAAAGGTCTGCCAACCCAGAAGGCGTCCCCCCTCGTGGTAGGGGTTGGTCCTCAAGTCGAGATTTCTTAATGGGGGGAGGGAGAATAAAAGCAAATGGACCCCAGAAATGATAGCACCAATTTACAGGAAGGGTTGGAGCCGCTGGTGGTTCTCAAATAATGGGTCTTCTCATCTCTCTGCCTCCTCCAGCCACGCGTCCTCTCTTCGCGGTCACATCCAGATCGCTAGCATTTTCCTCCGCCCGGCCAGCGCGTTCTCCTCTTGCCGGGCCGAGAAGGAGGAGTACGGCGGCGAGATCGCAGGGCGGCTGCAGGGAAGGTGGGCGAGCCCTCGCCGAGCGGAGCCGGCGGTGGGAACTTGCCTCCCTCCCCGAGCTCGCTAACTGAGTTCAAAGAAATTCTCCCAAAATATAAGGATCCAGACTCGGGGAGGAGCCTCGGCGTGTCGCGGAGCCAATATGCGCCGTCCCGTTTTCTCCTGACAGTTGCGCGCAGGGCAGAGAGAGGGCGGCTCTGCGCGGCCGGAGAGCAGCCCGCGGTCAGGACGCGTGTGTGCGCCTGGGCGCAGCGCGGAGCCTAGGGAGCCTCGGCCCCGCCGCCTCGGAGCCCGCCCGGCCGCCGCCGCCTCGCCCGCCGCGATCCATTTACGGCGCGGCGCTCGGGCCTGGCATCGCCAGGCGCAGCCGGGGCGGGGGTGGGGTCGTAAATCTGGCTCCGGGCGGGGAAGTTGCTGGCGAGGGGCCCGCGGCCGGGGCTCCGGTGCTACCCACTGCGCGAGCCTGTAGCTCCGAGCCGGCCGAGCTGCGCCGAAACGCAGCGCCCGGGCCTCCTCGCACCCCTCCCGGGGAGCTGGTCTCTTCCTGGCAAGGCGTGCAGGTCTGCCTTTGCAAAGCCGTGCAAACGGATTGAGTCACAAACAAGTCCGCAAACAGGCCGGGGCCAACCCCCCGCCCTTTGTTCTCCCAGACCTGCCTGGCAAACCTTGTCTTGATTCGCCCTCCTAGCCCCAGCGGGCCAGGGGACCCTCCTCCCCTGGACCCCTATTTGAGCATCTGGAGCCTTGAGCCCCCTCCCCCCCGCCCGCCTACCGGCCCAAGCCCCTGTTAATGATGGGGAAACCTCCCGAGACCGGCACAGGTGAGCCCTGGACCCAGCCTGCAGCTACCGGACAGGGGAAACTGAGGGATTGGCCACGCCGCACACGCGCGGGAGGACTGCGCGGGCCTGGAGAGGGGGTGTGGCGCAAGCTACTCGGCCTT